>NC_091645.1:6500384-6803414 GCF_027580195.1 Bos mutus | reverse complement strand
GGAGAGTTACTTACAAAGTGCTCCCTTTTCTAATCCATTAACTCCTTTTTTCTCTTCTTCCAACATTTCCCTGCAACAGCATCCCCTTAAGCCACAAGAGGGAGGTGGCCTCTGATGGCATGGAGTCTGGTTATGCAATGAGTACCAGCCCGAGGGGTCGTCCTCAGCAGGGGCATAGGCTCTCAGGCTAAATCCAGGTGCTGGTATAGTCTTTTCAACAACTGATGCTTGAACGACTGGAATCCACATGCAAAAGAATGAAGCTGGACGGCATCCTCATATCATGATCAAAAATTAACTAAAATATGTGATAGACCTAGACATAAGAGCTAAAAGTATAAACACTGTGGAAAAAACATAGGAATAAATCACCAGGACCCTGAATTAGCCAAAACCTTCTTAGCTATGAGATCAATCACACAAGAGAGAAAAGAAACAATGAACAAATCAGATGTCACCAAAATAAAAAACTTACACTTCTAAGGATACCATCAAGAAAGTAAACAGATAACCCATAGGAGAAAATGTTTATAAGTCTGATATGAGATTTTTTTTATAGAGAATTATATAAAGAACTCTTTTACAATTAAATAATAAAAGGACAGTGGCTCAGATGGTAAAGAATCTGCCTGCAAAGTGGGAGACCTGTGTTTGATCCCTGGGTGTGGAAGATCTCCTGGAGAAGGGAAAGGCAACCCACTCCAGTATTCTTGCCTGGAGAATTCCATGGACAGAAGAGCCTGGTGGGCTAAAGTCCAAGGGCTCCAAAAGAATCAGACACGACTGAGAAACTAACACTTTCAATGAAAAGACAGGGGGCCAGTTTAGCATGGGCAGACCATCTGAATAGATATTTATTTAAGGAAGATATGCAAATGGCCAATAAAAATACGAAAAGATACTTTTTATCGTTAGAAATCAGTTAAATGCAAACCAAAACCACAACGAGTTACCACTTCACATCCACTAGGGAGGTATAATCAAAAACAGTGAGGCAATAATAATTGTTGATAAGGATGTTGAGAAATTGTAAGTCTCATATATTCCTGGTGGGAATGTAAAGCGATACAACCATGTTGGAAGAGAATATGGCTGTACCTCAAAAAGTTAAACATAAAGTTACTGTATGAGCCAGAAATTCTACTCCTAGGGTATACATCCAAGAGAACTGGAAACACGTCCACAGAAAAACTTGCACTTGAAGTGAAGAAGCCAGTCATGAAAGACCACATATTCTATGATTCAGTTTATTGGAAAATGTCTAGAATAGGCAAATCCAAGAGATAGAAGGATTTTCCCAGTGGCTCAGTAGTAAATTATTCCCTGAATCCCTCGGTTGGGAAGATTCCCTGGAGAAAGGAAATGGCAGCCCACTCCACTGTTCTTGCCTGGGAAATCCCATGAAGCAGGAGCCTGGTAGGCTATAGTCCCTGAGGTTGCATTGGACACAACCTGAGTGACTCAACAAAAAGGGAGATAGAAAGTAGATAAGTGATTGCTAGGGAACGGGGAAGGGGTTAGCAATTGAGAGTAACTGCTCATGGTAATGGGGTTTCTCTCAAGGGTAATGATAATGTTCTAAAGCTGATTGTAGTCTTCGTCAAAAGACTTTGTGAATATACTGAAAAACATTTAAAGATACGGTTTAAAAAATATCAGCTGCAACCTTATATACTCACAGCCATTCTTCTTGCTGATTGAGACCCTTGCCAATTTTTACCTGGGTTATTATAACAACGTCCTAATTTGTGTTCCACCTCCAGGGCTGATTTCAACCCATCTTCCATACAACTTCCAGAAGTTTTATAAAATCTAGACCTGGTGGTCACTCCTTTGTTTAAAACCAGTGGTGACTCCAACTGTTTACAACATGAGGCATCCTTACCATGGCTTCAGCTTGTGTTTCAGACCCAACTCAACAACTTCTATTAATATACTATTTACACAGTAAGTGCCCTGCCAGTTAACTCTCCCCTCACAATTCACTTCATTTTTGTACACTTTCTGTCTCTGCAAGATGCCCTAACCTCTTTATCTGTCTTGAAAGATGCATTTATCCTTCAAAGGACTCCCAGCCACCTTATCTGAGAAGGTTCCTCCAACACCTTCCCCTCTTTGGTTGTTGTCTCCATGGCTGGTTGACCACATAGAACACAGCTTTAATGATCTGTTTTCTGTCTCTTCCACTGGTCAGGAGCCTGGGTAAGTGGGCTCTTTCTTTCACCCAGCTTGAGTGTTTATACAACATTCTCCCCCATTCCTGGAGAGACACCAACTTCCAAAACTACTCTCTTCCTTTGTAATTAAAGATTTTATCCTGTGACTCACCATGACTTTCTAATTCCACCTGTGTGATAATACTTTTTGTGGTTTAAATAGACACATGGATAATTTCTCTAATAGCATGGACCTCATCTTCTTTAGGGGCTTCTCCAGGGGCTCAGTGGTAAAGAATCTGCTTGTAATGCAGAAGCTGCAGGAGATGCAGGTTTAATCGCTGGGTCAGGAAGATCCCCTGGAAAAGGAAATGTCAACCTGCTCCAGTGTTCTTACCTGGAAAATCCTATGGACAGAGGAGCCTGGGGGGCTACCGTCCATGGTGTTGCAAAGAGCCAGACAGGACTGAGCGTGTGCACAGGCAGGCATACCTTTAATACCAGCTCCTTACTGTGCCTCAACTCCTCATGTCTTCACTTTCGCCCTTACCCACTGAAACTCCACTGCTAATTACTGTATGAACTCTCACACACACTCTGATTTCAACTGTCCCTCTTTTCCTAAGTCGTACTTTCGCATTAAATTACAACGCAGGTTAAATCTAAATCTCTTCCTACTCTCACTGAACCTGCGTGGCATATGCGCCTGGGAAAAAGAAGCACAACAATACTGGCTGACCTTATGTTAAATTCACAACCATCAGCTTCAAATAAGTTTTTTGTGCTGTCAGACTATTATATTTTTTTAATCAAGCCATCCTCCTCCCTTCTTTGGCTATTTCACACCTTTTCATTTCTACTCAAACCTTCCTTCACTGCCACCAACATCATCACTCGCTTAGATCATCATCATAGTGATCTCCTACCTGGTCTCTCTGCTGTTGCCTCTGATTCTATAACCTCTTCTCCATTCAGACCTCAGAGAGGTCTTCTTCAGATCTAACTAGATCATGCCACTCTTCTTCTCAATATTGTCTAATCACTCCCTGCTGCTGCTGCTGCTGCTAAGTTGCTTCAGTAGTGTGCGACTAAGTCGCTTCAGTCGTGTCCGACTCTGTGCGACCCCATAGACGGCAGCCCACCAGGCCCCGCCATCCCTAGGATTCTCCAGGCAAGAACACTGGAGTGGGTTGCCATTTCCTCCTCCAATGCATGAAAGTGAAAAGTGAAAGTGAAGTCGCTCAGTCGTGTCCGACTCTTAGCGACCCCATGGACTGCAGCCCACCAGGCTCCTCCGTCCATGGGATTTTCCAGGCAAGAGTGCTGGCGTGGGGTGCCATTGCCTTCTCCAATCACTCCCTATTTTATTCCAATTAAAAGGCAAGGTAAAAAAACTGCATCATCTCCCTTCCCAGTTCTTTCTTATCTCCTATGCTGTTCTTCTCCTTTTGCTCAATATCTTCAAGTCACACTGGCCTTTTTGAGATTTTTTTGGTTTTTTTCGGACTCTCCAAATACATGCAAATATCAGTGCTTCTGCATTTCCTATTCTTTCCATCTGGAATTTTCTTCTCTCAAACATTTTCATGATTTAGTTTTGCTTTGAAACTCTGCTTAAGTCTCTGCTCAATGGTTGCTGCATCATAGAAGACTTCTTTGACTATTTTATGCAAACAGGACCCCAACAAAATATTCTCTCTCCCTCTTACATGTCCTTATTTTTCTCTGTGAAATTCATTAACATTGACCATCTTGTATATTTATTTGCACATTGTTCATTAGTAACCATTAGGGTGCAACCTCTAGAAAACAGACAAAAAAATGATCCATAGCAACTCAAAATTGCTGGCAACTTGTTGAATAAATAAATTGCACTTGAGAAAGAATTCTATTACAATAACAGTAATGAAGTAAAGAAAGAAAGTGAGGATAAAGTGAAGGAAGGAAGCAAGATTTTCTTTTAAAACCTGTTTTTTTTTTTGTTTTGTTTTGTTTTTTTTTAAAGAGGTTCTGTACAGAGAAGAAATTATCTTATTTAAGGTAACATTCTGTAAATAACTTGATACCACATTTTAAAATTTTTTAAAAAGGAAAGAAAACATGTATACACAGAAAATAGTCTAGAAATATATGTATCTTACAATATCACCAGAGTGTATCTTTCAGTAGTATGAATGTGGTGAAATGGTTTTTTATTTTGCTTGTTGAGGAGGGGCCTATTCTTTTGTCTGTTATTTTGTCTTTCTGAAAGAAAAAGCAGAATTTATCCCTGCGAAAATTTTTAAACAGAAAAAATTCTTATGAATAAAATACAAGAAAGAAAAAGGAAATCTGGATCCCCATATTTTAGAAATTCATTGTCTACAAAGAAACTTCAAATACAGGACAATCTAAGTCAAGACAGACTTGGTTTTACACATAAAGGAGACTTTTCTTTCCATCCCTATTCCCATGGCCATGAAGTGGCTGTCATTCTGGAGGGGTCAGAGTGTTTCCAGTCCAGTTCAAGACACACAGTTTGGGCAGGCTCAATCAGACAGTCAGCGCACCTTCAGCACCTCTCTGGTTGTGAGCGGGGAACGGAAGAAACACACCACTCCATCTGTGCCCCAGAGAGCTCATCAGCTTTGGGGGAATGATGCCAAGTCTGAATTTGGAAAGAAAAGCAGTCTTTTACTGTGAGTAACGCATGTGCCTTGCTCTGCAGGAACACAGGGAAACGAGTGGCCGGCGGTGGGGAT
Source organism: Bos mutus (assembly GCF_027580195.1). Lineage (NCBI taxonomy): Eukaryota > Metazoa > Chordata > Mammalia > Artiodactyla > Bovidae > Bos > Bos mutus. Next base: position 6,798,517 of record NC_091645.1, on the reverse strand, counting down.
GGAGTCCTCTGCAGGCACAGCCAGGACACGCTAGGGCTGCTGCGACCTCACAGGGCTGGGGGCTGCAGGGTGGCTTCAGCTCTGTCTCTCATAAAGGTGTAGTGGGGAGGTGATGAATGCACCAGGACCAAATTTATTAAATCCTACACACAGCATTGGAGTTCCTTCATGCTTTCATCTCCCCGTTGACTCTACATTCTCATAGCCAACCTTCATGTCCAAACCCCAAAAAATTCCTACACTAAGAGAAGCCTGGATAATTAGAAAAGGACCAAAGAGGTTTCTGAAGGTGGAGGGTAAGTTCTGATTATGTTTCTGAATAGCTGATATCTTAATTACATTCAAATATCAGAGCCTCAGCTTTCTTATCAGTAAAATAAGTGGTTGTCATACAATTCAGCAATTCCACTTCCTAGAATATAGCCTAAGGAAATGAAACACTAACTGGAAAAGATATCTGCACTTTCATTTCATAGCAACATTATTCATAATAGCCAAGACATGGAAACAATCTAAGTGTCCGCTGATGGATCAATGAATAAAGAAGTTGTGGTATATATATATATATATGTGTATATATATATAAAATATATTATTACAATATAATAATAATTATTTTGATAGAAGGAAGTAAAAAGTACAAACTTACAGATATTGGAAGGAAGATAGTCAAAAGTACAAACTTACAGATATAAGATAAACAAGTACTAGAGATATAATGTATAATATAGATGACTATAGTTAATACTATAATGTGATATAAAGGAAAGTTCTTAAGAGGGTAGATCCTAACTTTTCTCATTACAGGGAAATTTTTTTCTCTTTTATTGTATCTATATAAGATGCTAGATGTTAATTAACATCTTGTGGTCATCATTTATATATATTTAATGTAAATATATATAAATATATATAAATAAATGTATATATATAATAAATGGAATATTTTTCAACTACTTAAAAGACAAGGAGTCCTACCATTTGAAACAATATGAATGGATCTTGAATCCTACCATTTGCGATACTAATCCTACCATTTACAACAACATGAATGGGCCTTTGAGGCAAAATGAAATATATCAAACAGGGAAAGACAAATACCATACAATCTCATTTATAGATGAAATCCAAAAAACAAAAAAACAAAAACAAAAACCTCACCAAACTCATAGAGAAAGAGATTCAATTTATGGCTACCAGAGACAGGAAGGTGGGGGGAGGGAAAATAGGAGGAAAGTAGTCAAAAATACAAACTTCCAGATATAAGATAAACAAGTACTAGAGATACAATGTACAGTGTAGATGACTATAGTTAATACTATAATTTGATGTAAAGGAAAGTCATTAAGAGAGTAGATCCTAACTTTTCTCATCACAGGGAAAGTTGTTTTCTCTTTTATTGTATCTGTATAAGATGCTGGATGTTAATTAAACTCTTGTGGTCATCATTTCACAGCATATTAAATCAAACCTTATGCTGTACCCCTTAAACTCATACAATGATATATGTCAATTATTTCTCAATAAGACTGGCAAAAAAACAAACAAGCCAAAATATTTTAAATATGTTAAAGCATTATTAAGCCTTCTAAATGATAATACTTAAGACTGTTAACTTTAAGATGTTAAGATGTCAATAGTTTGAATACTATTGTGCTGAAATTGATTCTGTTGCTATTCATGTAAATAAATGAATAATGAGTTATTTATGTAAAAAAGGAATATTTGGTTGTGAACATTGAATATAGTGAAGATCCAAAAAACACTGAACAAACACAGCGTCGCTTTGGCAATCCTCCACTACTCAGGACTCTCTTTTGTGGTCAGCCCCTCTACACAGCCGTCATCCTGCCTTTCTATTTGATGTATCAAGGAGAATGGCTAAGCACGTTTGGCATTTGCCCAGAGCCCGCTCTGAGCCAGTACAGACCAGTAATGTTAGAGATGCAGATAATACACATTACTCTATAATGTATGTTTTATATGTATGCATTTTTAAATGTATAGGTATCACATATACTCCTATTTGCAGTGCCTGCCTGACTTCTTATTGGAAATTTAGTACAAACCAGGCAGAAGCACAATGAAAGATACGTCAACAGCTAGAGAGAGCAGGATGGAATAGAGAGGCTGTTGTGGAGGAGACAGGGCGGTGTACCAGAAGGACACCCCGCTGAGTCAGAACTGGATTTGAACCCATTTTTACTTTTGTGTGACCTCACGCAAGGTATTACCCTCTCTAAGCCTTGTTTCCTGTATTTGTCAAACATAAATTTAAATCTACATTGCAAATTTGTGATGGCAATTAAGTAAAATAATGTGAGTGGAATGGCCTGTACCCGATAGACACTCAGTGGCAGGAAATATTACTAGGGGAATGGTGGAGATGTAGTTTTTAGCCATTATTCTATATCTTACCTTGTTGCATGACCTCACATATGTCACTGACCTCCCTGAACTTCAATTTCATTTGTAAAATGAATGGCTTGGGTAAAACCCTAAAGACATCGCCACTCTATGTTTTTAAAGCAACTTAGCTTTGGGGGACGATATAGAAAGAAAGTTATACTTTGTGCTTTCGCTAATGTCTTACAAAAGCACCTCTGGGACGCGACAGAAGAGTCAAACCCAAGGCCAGTGCTATTAGTGTGCACTTCAGCTGACCTCGGTGGGCTGCTCCTATTAGAAGCCTGATTTAACAGTTAATGACTAAGGACATCCTATGTATTATATTTATTCCTGACATCCCCATCATGTCCTAGAGAGAACAGACCCCTACATTGTGTAAAAACAGTCCATCTTCAATTTGTGTCTTCTTAACAGGCATGAAACTAAAAAAAAAAGTCATAAAATAGATTCTTTGTAGAGAAGCTAGTTCTATCCTGAATCTTTTCTTTGTTTTTGTTTTTAACTGAGCATAGAATTGAACAATAGAAATGAAAATGCTTCCCTACTTGTTTGTTTCAAATAAAGCTCTTTAATCATTTTTATTTGTTTTAATGATTATTAAAAGCCAAATAGAATTATAGCTGATCTAAAAAATCAAATGCAATCTCAATAGAATAGGAAATTTGTCTATGTAACTTTCTCCTTTGCAAACTGATTACGTGTAATATATTAAAATGCTATAAAATGAAAAATAGACTGGGCTTAAAATCTGGTTTGTTATTAAATACTCAATGACTTTTATGCTCTAGAGTTCAAGGAAACCCTTTTCTTTGTTATATTATTTTGCTTTTCAGTTTTCACAGAATTCATTCCCTCTTGAGTCTCTCAAGTTGTTGTGTGTGTGTGTGTGTGTGTGACATTTCAGAAATCATATGAAGGGAAGGAGAAAGAGAACTTCAAATTGACACAGGAAATTCTGTTTAAATCATATTAACATTCCATTGCCTTCCGTTAGAATTGCCTAAGGAGAGGAAACGAAGCCAAAGTGTAAGCATAGCTAAATTAAAACACAGTGCAGGGACATGTGGGCATGTACACACACACACACACACACACACACACACACACACCCCTCACAAACTCTGAGCTCCCAGCTAGGAGGTTAACAAATGGGAGCGTATGTAAAAGTATGCCAAATGAGCCTCCTCCAGCGCTTGCAAGGCTTGACATCCTCTTAGAATAGGAGTGTTGGGCTCTAATCTCTCTAAATCTAAATACATGGTTGCCACAGAAGAGACCCTTGAACATAGTATCCAGTTATGACTTTTGCCTTGTGAATCTTAATACATATCAGAATAATAATAGCTAGCATGTCCTTAGTTTAAGATTTTAGACACTCTGCTTCAACTGTGTATGCTTAGTGCTTAGTAATATCCAACTCTTTGCGACGCTATGGACTGTAGCCCTCCAGGCTCCCTTGTCCATGAGGATATTCCAAGCAAGAATACTGGAATGGGGTTGCCATGCCCTCCTCCAGGGGATCTTCTCAACCCAGAGATGGAACCGAGGTCTCCCACATTGCGGGAAGATTCTTTACCATCTGAGCCACCAGAGAACCCCTGTTTCAAGTAAATTCTCTCATTCAATCCAGTCAGAAACTCCGTGATTAGGAATTTTACTCTTGCTGTTTTATTAGAAAGTATTTAATCCTGGCAACTTCTGATGGCCTCCCTTAACGATAAATCACACACGCCCCGTCCTCCCCACACACAGACACAAATAAAAGAACTCACCCCACCCTCTATCCCAAATCCCCAAGAATGAGGATAGCATAGTCTCACAGATGTCGTAAACTCCGAATTAAGGTCAAAGTAAATTGAGAAGCATTTACGGAATGACTGTTTTCTAGGAGGCTAGCGTTCTTCCGGGGGTTCTGTGGTGGCTCAGTAAAGAATCTGCCTGCCAATTCAGGAGACTCAGGTTCAGTCAATGGGTCTCGAATATCCCCTGGAGAAGGCAATGGCAACCCACTCCTGTATTCTTGCCTGGGAAATCTCATGGACAGAGGAGACTGGCAGGCTACATTCCAAGGGGTTACAAAAAGGTTGGACACAATTTAGCAACTAAATACAACACAACAAGCATTCTTCTGAGGAAACAAAGAAATGAAAGAGGATGGTGAGATGATGCATAACCTGGAAAAAAAACCACAAGAAATAGCATAAGAAAATACTTTAAAATGGCCGGTTAAAATTATAATGCATACCTCACTAACCCTTGATGTTTCATATTTTATGTCCCACTAATCTATCAAAGAACCTGGTTCCCTTTTTAATTAAAATAGACTGAATATACTGAGGGGAAAACTGCCATGCCTGTATATATCCTGTTTTTAGAATTCTAGTTTATGCTAAGTTAATGTATGAACAACCTCCATAGTTTCACTCCAGTTCAGTTCAGTCGCTCAGTCGTGTCCAACTCTTTGAGACCCCATGGATCGCAGCACCAGGCCTCCCTGTCCATCACCAACTCCCAGAGTCCACTCAAACTCATGTTCATTGAGTTGGTGATGCCATCCAACCATCTCATCCTCTGTCGTTCTCTTCTCTTCTGCCTTCAATCTTTCCCAGCATCAGGGTCTTTTCAAATGAGTCAGCTCTTCACATCAGGTGGCCAAAGTATTGGAGTTTCAGCTTCAACATCAGTCCTTCCAATGAACACCCAGGACTGATCTCCTTTAGGATGGACTGGTTGGTTCTCCTTGCAGTCCAAGGGACTCTCAAGAGTCTTCTCCAACACCACAGTTCAAAAGCATCAATTCTTCTGCACTCAGCTTTCTTCACAGTCCAACTCTCACATCCATGCATGACTACTGGAAATATCATAGCTTTGACTAGACAGACTTTTGTTGGCAAAGTAATGTCTCTGCTCTTTAATATGCTGTCTAGGTTGATCATAACTTTCTTTCCAAGGAGTAAGCGTCTTTTAATTTCATGGCTGCAGTCACCATCTGCAGTGATTTTGGAGCCCAAAAAAATTAAAGTCAGCCACTGTTTCTACTGTCTCCCCATCTATTTGCTATGAAGTTGGGACCAGATGCCATGATTTTCGTTTTCTGAATGTTGAGTTTTAAGCCAACTTTTTCATTCTCCTCTATCACTTTCATCAAGAAGCTCTTTAGTTCTTCTTCACTTTCTGCCAGTAGTTTGGGGAAGTATATTCTATTGCCATGGATTTAGAACAAACTAAAATAATTCAGCAGTCCAAATTGTAAACACTTTTGGTACCATAGATGTACTATGATACTGACTATAAAACACAATGACAACTTATTAATTTTAGTAGTATTATGGGCAAGCAGGTTTTGCAAGAGCCTGCAGATTTTACCTATTAAGTAGACAAAATACTTCTTAGTAAACCCTGTTTTCTCTTAAATTTATTTTTATTTACTGCCATAATACTTTGACTGTTAGAGAACAAACCAATCTTTCTCAAGGGTATTGCAGGAGAGGGAGAGAGAAGAAACTCACATTTGAATTTAATCTGATCTCCAATGGAAAGTGACATTGCTGTAATCTGACATGTTTTTAGTGTCAGCAAAGCCTTCTCTTCTATTCATATATTTACTACCCTTCCCCCAAACACATTGGAAGACCTTCTGCAGGGGATCTGCTGTGCTTGTGAATATAAATAGGAGCTATAATCATATCTTATTGTGCACTTTGGATATTTCAAAATATCACTGATGAGAGTAGAAATTTGTATACACTTTCCAAAAGCAATTATAAAGATTGCTTTAAAATTTTGCTTAACTTTTGATTCAGCAATTTTGCTACTAGGAATTTATTCTAAAGAATTGATCATGGGCATGCATGAAAATTTATCTTTGTAGCACTATTTAAAGGCATCAGTCAGTTCAGTCATTCAGCCCTGTCCAACTCTTTGTGACCCCGTGGACTGAAGACGCCAGGCTTCCCTGTCTATCACCAACTCCTGGAGCTTGCTCAGACTTATGTCCATCGAGTTGGTGATGCCATCCAACCATCTCATCCTCTGCCATCCCCTTCTACTCCTTCTTTCAATCTTTCCCATCATCAGGGTCTTTTCTAATCAGTCAGTTCTTTGCATCAGGTGGCCAAAGTATTGGAGCTTCAGCTTCAACATCAATTCTTTCAATGAATATTCAGGGTTGATTTTTTTTAGAATTGACTGTAGGATCTCCTTGCAGTCTGAGGGACTCTCAAGAGTCTTCTCCAACACCACAGTTCAAAAGCATCAATTCTTCAGCACTCAGCTTTCTTTATGGTCAAACTCTCACATCCGTACATGACTACTTGAAAAGCCATAGCTTTGAATAGACAGACCTTTATTGGCAAAGTAATGTCTTTGCTTTTTAATATGCTGTCTAGGTTGGTCATAGCTTTTCTTTCAAGGAGCAAGTGTCTTTTAATTTCATGGCTGCAGTCACCATCTGCAGTGATTTGGGGGCCCAAGAAAATAAAGTCTGTCACTGTTTCCATTGTTTCCCCATCTATTTGCCATGAACTGATGGGACCAGATGCCATGATTTTAGTTTTTTGAATGTTGAGTTTTAAGCCAGCCTTTTCACTTTCCTCTTTCACTTTCATCAAGAGACTCTTTAGTTCCTCTTCACTTTCTGCCATAAGGGTGCTGTTATCTGCATATCTGAGGTTGTTAACATTTCCCCTGGCAATCTTGATTCCAGCTTGTGCAAAGGCAGAGCTACTGACAGTATATTAGGTGTCCAGTATTAATGGTTTAGTTAAAAAAAACACATTATATATATATATATGTATATATATTCAGTTCACTTCAGTTCAGTCTCTCAGTCGTGTCCGACTCTTTGTGACCCTGTGGACTGCAGCCCACCAGGCTTCCCTGTCCATCACCAATTCCCAGAGTTTACTTAACTCATGTCCACTGAGTCGGTGATGGACACAGACATTCAGACAACAGCAGGTGGCAACTAGCCATCTCTTCCACAGAGATGTTAAATAGATTCTCTAAGGGCAGTGAGTATTAAGTCATAAGGCTGGAATCTGAATGTAGGTAATATCATTTCAGGGAGAAGGGGAAGAAGGAGAATGGGATAACAGAGGATGAGTTGGTTGGATGGCATCACCAACTCAATGGACATGAGTTTGAGCAAACTCCGGGAGATAGCGAAGGACAGGTAAGCCTGGCGTGCTGCAATTCATTGGATCGCAAGAGTCAAACATGACTGAGTGACTGAACAACAAATATCATTTCGGAACAAAAGCACTCAAGCTTCATGTCTTGAACTTCAAGTGTACCAGTTAAGCCAAATGGGTGTGATGATGCTCCTTAGGTAGGCACCTAATGAGCATTTAGGGCACTGTTTCTCCCCTCCCTGAGCACATGACTGTTCAGTCAGTGTTACATTATCCCTCTCTTCTCTTTCCTTCTTTTAGTCTCACAAACACACATCAGATTCTGATATGGCCTTCTCCCGGTACCCTCTCTACCTTCTATGTATCACTCCCATCTTCCAGTCCTTACCGTCACAAATCCGTGAGGATTTTTAAATCTTCTGAGATGCCTATTATAAAAATATTAGATATTTTATTTTTCCAAATATAAAACTATTAGTTGAAGTATTTTTTCCATTATCACCATCTTTTTGAGGTTTTAATGCCTTACCCATTCTCTCTTCTACCCTTGATGATGACTGATTTAGAGAATCTAATATTTACTGAATAGCTAAGTATGTACTGAATACTAAACGGCAGGATCTAAGTTGCATTGATCATGCTGTTTAGTGCTTTATATAATACTTCTTTAAATCCCGCGGCATTCTTATCGGTAAATATCATTATCTTATATGATACATAAGTTCATTAAGACTCTGAGAGGCATAACAACTTATACAAGGTTACCGCTAATAAGACAGAGCAAACATTTGTTATCTCATGTGGCAGAGACAAGCCAAATGTTCACTCTCCATTGTTTTTTTCTCTGGTTCATTCCCAGCTGCTCTTACAAATAGATGGCATCTTCTAAGTTTCGGTCAGTCCACTGTAGGCAAATGTGATATAATGATGTACAGGACTGGCTTGAAAGCATGGTCCTCAATCTCCTGTTTTCTTCTTCCCATTTGCAGAAGCAAAAGACTTCCAGGAGATGGAGGTCCACAAGGGAAGAATTGTGGTTGAATTTCTGCTTATAGAAGAGTAACCTTGTAGAGTCTCTTGATCATGATTTCAATGTCATGATCATTATTATTGTGAAACTGGCTTAAAGTTCTTTGGTCTCACAGTTATCATGACTGACCCTAATTAATACACTGTGCCCATTATCAACGTATTGCCTTGGTCCTCCAAATCTACCCTCTTTCCCAAGCTTTTTGATTCTAGATCTGGTTGTTTGTAAACATCTCCCCTTTTCACAGACAGCACAGTATATGACTTTGTCAGTGGAGGGTGCTAGAGGAATACTGGAGGAGGAATGGGATTCTGTGCCTGGAATCAGCGCTTTTATTCTTGCTTGTACGGTGCACTGCCAGAGGGCACCTTCCTTACCAGCAGAAAGGGTGGGGTTTTTTTTGCCAGAAAGCATTGGCAGTGATGGAAAGCAAGTAGTGGATGCTCTCTGGTGAGTTTCAGTGGTACCCCAGCAGGCAACTTCCCAGTGACCGGATTCTTGTTCACCAGCTCTGGCATGAGGCACCTCAGTGAACATCACCAGCCTATAGGTCTCAGCAATACCTTCTCCATCAAGGTCTGAATCACAGCTGGAGTCAAGAGGTAGGGAGTTGGGAGACTGCCAAGTGTTTTCCTGCTTCGGATGCTCTTCCTAAGCCACAGAAGTGGAAGCTTTACCCTGCACCTTTGACTCTGGTATTTTGGGGGGTTCTTTCTAATTTCTTTTTAATTAATATCTTTCACTAATAATTCCTTATATTAGATATTCTTTGTTCTGTTACTTTATAAGTAAAAGTATTAGTTGCTCAGTTGTGTCTGACTTTTCGACCTCATGGATTATAGCCTCTGTCCATGGAATTCTCATCTCTTTGCTGAATCTTAACTGATACATTCACAAAATAAATATTCAACTTAAAAATTGGTGCCATCTAAACTATGGTGGGATGAAAATGTGGTCACAGCAGCCAGTCTTGAGCTTGACTGTTGGCTCTGTCACTTGCTAGCTATGTGAGTTGGGGAGAGTTTTTAAATATCTCTAACCTCTAAAGTTGGGTTGACTCTTATTTGTAAAATTGGGTTAATAATGATGATCTTGTGGCATTGTTATGAAGATAAAGTAGCATATATACAGTAGTGGGCACAGTGTAGTTACTAAATAAGTAGCATTTTAAATAATAATTTATTGTGGTAGCTTTTTATTTATTTATTTTTGGGGGGCTCCAAAATCACTGCAGATGGTGACTGCAGCCATGAAATTAAAAGACGCTTGCCCCTTGGAAGTAACGCTATGACCAACCTAGACAGCATATTAAAAAACAGAGGCATTACTTTACCAACAAAGGTCTGTCTAGTCAAAGCTATGGTTTTTCCAGTAGTCATCTCTCATGGATGTGAGAGTTGGACTATAAAGAAAGCTGAGTGCCAAAGAATTGATGCTTTTGAAGTGTGGTGTTGGAAAAGACTCTTGAGAGTCCCTTGGACAGCAAGGAGATTCAACCAGTCTGTCCTAAAGGAAATCAGTCTTGAATATTCACTGGAAGGACTGATGCTGAAGCTGAAATTCCAATACTTTGACCACCTGATGTGAAGAATTGACTCATTTGAAAAGACCCTGATGCTGGAAAAGATTGAAGGCGGGAGGAGAAGGGGATGACAGAGGATCAGATAGTTGGATGGTATCACCAACTCAATGGACATGAGTTTGGGTAGGCTCTAGGAGTTACTGATGGACAGGGAGGCCTGGTGTGCTGCAGTCCACGGGGTCGCAAAGAGTCAGACACGACTGAGCGACTGAACTGAACTGATGGTAGCTTTTCAGTTCTTATGATTTAGCATTAATTTATTTGTCATAGTCAAGTGATTGTGTTCCTCCACAAACTCCCTATGGTTCTTTGTGTGCTATGTCCAAACAAAGCATTTCTGAATGTAACTTAATCTTTGTCCTCTCATTTTTTTCCTTTGCTAAAGGGGATAACTGAATATCACTTTTATTAAAGTTAACCAGAATTTGAGTCATTTATCAAATTCCTTCTCATGCTTCTTCGGGGAGGGTCCATGATCCCACACTATTTTGCACTTTCACAAAATTTTTATTTTCCATGTTTTTTGGACTCCTCTCAATGTTCTTTTTCTCTCTCTCTGTAAAATAGAGATTTCCAGAACTTACTTTATGAAATTTCAGTAATAACTGTCTCCTGATTCTTGATTTGCAAATACCATCTGGTTAAAGCATTTTTAAATTTAATTTTTTATTGAAGTGTACATAGTTGATTTACAATGATTCAGGTGTACAACAAAGTGATTCAGTTATGTATATACATATATAATAAATATATAATATATATACAATCTTTTTCAGATTCTTTTCCATTTTAGATTATTTCAAGATATTGAATATAGTTCACTGTGTTATACAGTAGATCCTTGTTAGTGTCCTTGTTAGTAGCATGTATCTGTTAATCCCAAATTCCAATTTAAATTACAATTTAAGAAAAAGTGTTTTTATATTAATTTCAAAATATTAATTTAAATACTACAAGTGGTATATTATGCCTATTAGAACTCATCTGCAGTAATTTCACAATGTCATCGATTCCCAAAAAACATTTGTATGCTTTATTTCTAATCTATAAGCCCCTTGTCACTATTTACCTATTTACTTTGGGGATACTGACTGTTTAGTTACTATTAACATAAAACATTGTTCTTCCGTCAGTCATGACTCTACCTATTTCCCTACTAGTAGAATATTTGAGGTAAAGCCTCCAATGCTTATAAAAATCTCCTTTTTACGTGAGATCTATTATTATAAGTAAACTTTAGACACCTGAAGGAATCCTCACCTACTTTTGGTGGGAATGTAAATTGGTGCAGCTAGTATGGAAAACAGTATGAAGATTCCTCAAAAAATTAAGAATAGAGCTACTATGTGATTCCAGAGAATGTGAGAACACTAATTTAAAAAGTTATCTTCTCCCCTATGCTCATCAGTGCATTATTTACTGCAAGTAAGATATAGGAACTACCTAAGTGCCCATCAATGGGTGAACAAATAAAGATGTGGTGTGTGTGTGTGTGTGTATAAAATATAATATGAATCATCCATAAAAAAGAAGAAATCTTGCCGTTTGCAACGGCATGGATACACCTTGAGGTTATTACACTAAGTGAAATAGACCAGGTGGAGAAATAAGATTACAGTATGAGTTCACTCATTTGTGAAATTTAAAATAATTAAAATAAAGGAACAGAACCAACATATAGATACAGAGAACAGAATAGTGATCATCAGAGGAGAAGGGGGACAGCAGGATGGCACGGGTAAGGGGATCAGCTGTACGATGACAAATGGAATCTAAACTTTTGGTAATGAGCATGCTATGCTGCTGCTGCTGCTAAGTCGCTTCAGTCGTGTCCGACTCTGTGCGACCCCATAGGCGGGAGCCCACCAGGCTCCCCTGTCCCAGGAATTCTCCAGGCAAGAACACTGGAATGTTGCCATTTCCTTCTCCAATGCATGAAAGTGAAAAAATAAAGTGAAGTCGCTCAGTTGTGTCCGACTCTTAGCGACCCCATGGACTGCAGCCTACCAGGCTCCTCCGTCCATGGGATTTTCCAGGCAAGAGTACTGGAGTGGGGTGTCATTGCCTTCTCCGACGAGCATGCTATAGTGTAGAAGTAAAACTATAATATTATATTCATAAAACTTATACAATGTCATAAACCAATAAAAAAAGTTTAAAAAAAAAAAACATGGACCGGTACACAGATATGTGACTACAAAACCACTGTTAATTGTGTGGTTGTATTTTCAGTAGAGTCTGAGTTTCAAGTGGCAAAAGAGCAATTCAAAATGCCTCAAACAGATAAACAAAGAAACCAAAGAGGATTTTACTGCTTCGTGTGAACCGGCAAGTTAAAGTTTAAATCAGGGGTCATACACAGCTGGGCCAAGTCCTACCACTTCTCTCCACCCTCCTCTCTCTCAGGGTGGCCTCCTCACCTCTCTGTGTAATGGAATGGAAGAAAGTGTGAGTCGCTCAGTCGTGTCCGACTCTCGTGACCCCATGGACTGTCGCCCGCCAGGCTCCTCTGTCCATGGGATTCTCCAGGCAAGAGCACTAGAATACTGGAGTGGGTAGCCACGCCCTTCTCCAGGGCATCTTCCAGACCCAGGGACTGAACCCAAGTCCCCTGCTCTGCAGGCGGATTCTCTACCATCTGAGCCACTATGGCTCATCTAACTGTCATCTGTCGCATGTTACATGGGTGAGAAAATGATGGCAATTCCCTGTGGCCCCCTTTCCGAAAGCACTGATGGGAAGTGGCAGGAAGCATGGGAGAGGATTCTGTGGATCGGTTGGATCACAGGCTCCTCTCTAAATCTGTCACTTTAGCCTGGAGGGATGAGGGCCTTTGATTGGGAGGACATAAAGGAAGATGTGTTGACTAGAAATCCTGCCGGAATCACATAATACATATGCATATTATTTTTTATCATTCTCTTTTCTTATCCATAAAATGTGAAATCACTCTCCCCCCAATAGTGTGGTAGTGATGATGAAATGACATTACATTTGAAACTTACAGTATAGAACTGAGCAATAAATGATAACTATTAATAATTACTATAAAAGTGAAATAAAAATGAGGACTCTTTATGTAGTGGAAACAGAAACCATCTTCATTTCTTGATCTGTAATGGTATCTTTTGCCTGTCTCATTACTCTCCCCAAGAAAAGATCAAATTTAAAGAGCAGGGACCCATGACTTTTATTCCTCATGTTTCCATGACAACAACTATCACAGAGAAAGGAAAGAAACTAACATATATTAAGTACTCCGCATTTTAGTAGAGACCTTAACATGTGTTCTACTTAAATGCACAGCAACTTGCTCAAGCCGTCGTATGATATCTGTTTGTTCAATGAATGCAAACTGATTGATGTTACACATCTGGCATAAGGTAATTTCTTAAAAGTTCAGCTGAAGATGGAACAGAACATACACATTGTATTGTATTAGAAGTAATAGCAACTCTTTGATATTTCACATTAAAACAAAACTTTCATCAGGTTTTTCTAAGCTCTTTTGAAACAAACTTTGTCCCAATAGAAAGCATAATCTGGGCCAGCTGGAGTTTTGAATTTCAGAATTTTATGTCTACAATGACAGTTTCAGTGAGCATACCGCACTTGCATGCCGTGTGCTCATTCGTGTCTGACTCTTTGCTCCTCCTCTGTCCATGGAATTTTCCAGACAATAATACTAGAGTGGGTTGCCATTTCCTCCTCCAGGGGATCTTCCTGGCCCAGGGATCAAACCAGCGTTTCCTATGTCTCCTGAATTGCAGGTGGATTTTTTACCCACTGAGCCACCGGGGAAGTACGTATATACTAAAGCCTGTGCCTGAATATTAACATTCTGAGAAGCTATCAGTTAGTTCAGTCACTCAGTCATGTCTGACTCTTTGCGTCCCCATGGACTGCAGCACACCAGGCTTCCCTGTGCATCACCAATGCCTGGAGTTTACTCAAACTCATGTCTGTTGAGTCAGTGATGCCATCCAACCATCTCATCCGCTGTAATCCCCTTCTCCTCCTGCCTTCAGTCTTTCCCAACATCAGGGTCTTTTCAAATGAGTCAGTTTTTTGCATCAGGTGGCCAAAGTGTTAGAGCTTCAGCTTCAGCATCAGTCCTTCCAATGAATATTCAGGACTGATTTCCTTTAGGATGGACTGGTTGGATCTCCTTGCAGTCTAAGGGACTCTCAAGAGTCTTCTCCAACACCACAGTTCAAAAACATCAGTTCTTCGGCCTTCAGCTTTCTTTATAGTCCAACTCTCACAACCATACATGAGTACTGGAAAAACCATAGCTTTGACTAGACAGATCTTTGTTGGCAAAATAATGTCTCTTTTTTTAACATGCTGTCTAGGTTGGTCATAACTTTTCTTCCAAGGAGTAAGCATCTTTTAATTTGAGAAACTATCAGATTGAACAAAATAAGTGGGTTTGTTGAAACGGAAAATTTCACTCGTCAATGCAGTGAAATACTGTTCATTTGCTCCTCAGAGGCATTTGCCCTCATCTTTGAGAGTTACTTTGACTAGTTCATCAGCACTTCTGACCTGTTTATTGAGATTTCTCATGCTCTCTTCTCTTACAGTACTGGGGAGTTGTGTGGTGCTTGGGGATCCCAGAAAGCCAAGAATATTTTCAGACAGAAAAAAACTGTGATGTATCTAAATTTAAACCCATGTATAATGCTAGTTCCAACATCCGAGTGTGAGTCATGAATGGAGAAGTGATGAAAAAATAGGTAGATGACGATAGTGGTATAAAGGATTCCTAGGATTTCGTCCTGTGGAAAAACGCCAGGACTATGCTCCATAATGCCACTAATGTATTGCAGTGGGGGAAACAATAATCTCATGCTGCTTTCTCCTATGGCCTTACTTTTTCTCTTGTCACAGTTTTATTCCTATTTGTTTGCACACCACACATTTCACCCATTTAAAGCATGCTGGAATTAAGCTGCTGGGTTGGAGTCCTTGCTTTGCCGGTTGGTTTCTGTGTGAGCTTTGGCAAATTGCTCAATATCTGTGTACTTCAATTTCTCCATATATAATATGAGGAGATGAATACTTTTGTGTAGCGTTGCCATGGGAATTGAATGGCATAATAAAGTTGCACATCAGTGATTGTCCTATAGAATGTGTTCTATAAATAAAAGTTGATACAGCACTATAAAGCGGTATATGAGTGTTGATGATAGAATCAATCAAGAGCTGTGCAAATTACAAGAAAATTGGCGTCATTTACAGAGATAGACAGGCTTCCCAGGTGGTGCTAGCGGTAAAGAACCCGCCTGCCAATGCATGAGACATAAGAGATTCAGGTTCAATCCTTGGGTAGGGAACGGCAGGAGGGCATGGCAACCCACTCCAGTGTTCATGCCGGGAGAATCCCTTGGACAGAGGAGCCTGGTGGGCTATGGTCCATTGGGTCACAAAGTGTTGGACACGACTGACTCGACTTACCATGCACTCAAGAGATAGGCGAGACTAAAAGTCTGTGCCATAGTGTTCATCTTTAAGGAATGGGTAGGATTTCCACACAAAGAAAGGAAAGGAATATTGCAGACAGCAGGGAGAGCTAGCTGAACAAAGTAGTCTAAAGTGGCTAGATCCCAGTGTCCCAGGAAGAATGTATGTAGGCACGTATATTCTGTTTCCTTAAATACATTTGGAGCTGCAGCTTCTGCATTTAGAAATAAATCATGTTTTCAGAAGAGATGTCTTGGGTTGGACATCTGACTTCTTTCTTGACTCATGGTGAATTATTTACATGTTTGTGTCTCCTAGCTGATCATAACACTTTAAGATCTGAGACCATGACTTAGTTATTCACATGTCCACAACAGGGCCCAGCCAAGTATGGGGATACAGTCATTGTTCAATGAATATTCGTCAAGGGAGAGAAGGAATCCATGAATATTCATTTTGCAGACAGTACACATAACAACTTTCTGGGATGGATGAGGGTTATTATACTTAGTTCTGATCTTACCATGCATATCTTAAACATCACATTTCAGTGCATGTTTAAATACAAAAGCAGTGGACTAGCGATTGCATGGTAATAAGGGCTATTGTCTCGATGCTCAGGCATTTTAAGAGCCACTGGCAACTGTAACTCAATCAAACATGAAAATCTCTGAACGGGGAGGTGATCTTTGGGAGCATTGATAGAGGAGCAGTGAGACTGGGAAGGAAAGGAAAAAAAAGGGTGTGATAACGCGCAGGTTGCACTGAGTGAAACTTGACTCAGCTGCGCTGAGCATCTCTGAGTAAATACAGCAAGGCTCAGGTGAATCCCACCTGAGGGGTGGGGACGCTGAAGTATTTATCTACCAGTTTACGTTAGTCTCAGATGAGGCTGCTCCTGAAGGCATTAACTCTAGCACTCCCATCTGTCCAACGTGCGAGACAAATATGCTTCATGCACCTAAAGACCATTTTAAGGTAGAATTGGGGGGATGTCAGGGGACTGCAATGGATTGTTCACTTCCTCTGCTTCTGTTGTTGTTATTCAGTCGCTCAGTCGTGTCTGACTCTCTGTGACCCCGTGGACTGCAGCACACAGGCTTCCCCGTCCTTCATTATCTCCCGTAGTTTGCTCAAACTCAAGTCCTTTGAATCCATGAGGCCATTCAACCATCTCATCCTCTGTCGCCCCTTCACCTCCTGCCATCCGTCTTTCCTCTGCTATGGTCTACCATAGCCCACTGCATGCATTACCCAGATTCACTCACATTGCAGGTCAAGTTCATTCTGTCTTTTCACTGATATTTTCTTTTAGATCACTTGTTATAGTTCCAAAAGAGAGACCAAGAAAGAGAGAACTTAAAACAGGAAGGCTGTAGTCTCCTGCTGTAGTTAATCTTGAAGCCATAACTGATATTCATCATTTCCCTCCTTTATTACTTCCATTCCCTAGACCAAGCTGCTTCTAGTCTGGTTCATCGTGTGGTGAAGTGACTCAGTCTTTGAGCCCTTAGAGGATGAGTCCCTGGTTGCTTGTCCTCATCAAGATGTTGTAGCTGCAACTGCCATCTCGTTTTCTCACCAGGGATGCATCAAGATGCAGGCCAGTGAGTCCCATGATTTCCAGACATACTCCTTCCTGCTCCATTATTTAGCAACAACTCTATGGCATCGTCACAATCAGGATGAATTACCCTTGTCCATATAGTAACTGCCTTCTCTGACTGCTGGCCACTGGGCATAAGAGCCAAGAATGATCAGGCTGCAGCCGAAGTCGTAGGTTTACTGTGTCCCCTGGTAGAACTATCAAGAGTTCTAACTCAGCAAAACCTGAAGCTATAAAAAGGGGAAGACCACTTTCTTTTTCTTTTTTTTTCAATTTATTTTATTGGAGCATAGTTGATTTCCAATGTGTGTTAATTTCTGCCATACAGCACAGTGATTCAGTTATAAATACATACATTCTTTTTTATATTATTTTCCATTATGGCTAATCACAGGACATTGAATATAGTTCCCTGGGCTACACAGTAGGACAGGAAGCCCACTTTCTTAAGTGGATTATTTAAAGTGATGGTGGAAGGCTTTGTTCTCCCCTTTGATGCTAGCTATCTAGGACTCAGCACTACATACACAGTATCACTTAATAGTACAACCACATTTTGAACCATGCAGTCTCAAGAATGGATTATGGGGAACAGGCACCACTGACCTTCTCACTGAAGTTGGCATCCCTCTTTTGGGGATATGCCTTATTGGTTTGGGGGGACTTCCCTGGTGGCTCAGTGGTAAAGAACCCACCTGCAATGCAGGAGATGTGAGTTTGATCCCTGGGTGGGGGAGATCCCCTGAAGAAGGAAGCAGCAACCCACTCCAGTCTTCTTGCCAGGAAATCCTATGGACAGAGGAGCCTGGAGGGCTACAGTCCATGGGGTCACAAAAGATTTGGGCGTGACTTTAGTGACTAAACAACCTTATTGTTCTAGTGAAGCGAACGTCATCTGGGCTCTCCTGGGGAACATAATCAGCTG
This sequence comes from Bos mutus, assembly GCF_027580195.1. Classification (NCBI taxonomy): domain Eukaryota; kingdom Metazoa; phylum Chordata; class Mammalia; order Artiodactyla; family Bovidae; genus Bos; species Bos mutus. The sequence goes on along the minus strand of NC_091645.1, from coordinate 6,780,367 downwards.
GTAGTTTCTTTGACATTACAAAATAAATACATTATAACATGCCCACCTCTCCGAGACCTTGGAACTCTTCTCCAGTGCTTTGCCAAGGTGGTTCTGGCATAACCACATCGTTTGTTTTAGGCCAACATCATTTCCAAGCTTTTAAGGGCTATTCCAGTAGCACGTTGGGATCAGCTCCAGGTGTACTTGCCCAGAATGTTAAAAATTAACCCACATAAGAGTGCTCTCAAACAAATAGATTGTTATCTGATCTTACGTTCTGTCCTCTCTGATCCAGTGTCTCAAGACCAGTTCCTCAGAATATCCTCCTGATTCCTAGAAGCAATCATTAGCCAGGTTCAATAGTTCACTTGCTTAATAATCCATCTCATCTTGAAACACGGATCATACTTTTCCACTCAAGTCATACTGAGATTTGATCCTAATTATTTGTCTAGAAGCAATGAAGGGAGATGGGAGCAGAGCTTGAGAAGGGAAACATCACCTTATAAAACATCCTGCTGAGGTGGGGTTTTAACGTGGTAACCGGCTGTTCTCCACAGGAGAGGGTAAGGGCCTCTTTTTCTGGAGCAGAGTTTCAGAAGACTCTCTGGGTTCAAGCCTCTTAAGAACATCTACCCAAATGTTTCCTCGCATGTCTCAGTGTCTGACTCTTTCCCTATAAAGACCCTGATTTTAGTGGAGAAGCCTTGCTAGCTCTGTGAACGTAGCCTCCATTATAGTTTTCTTTTCCTAAAATCAAATCTTAGGCCTGATTTTCAGCATGGCCTATCCTGGGGCTGAAGGAAGTGAGGGTCACTTTGATTGTTGGTTGGAAGTCTTTAAATTTTTATACCAAATCTCGAGTCAAGTGTTAACTGACACAAGCCTGTAATTTTTTTTTTTTTCCCTATAGAGTTTCATAGAAGTTAATAAACTCTGCAATCACGTCTTTCCAACACAAGAGCAACATAAAATTTACTTTCGACTGTATTCTATCTCAATCTACCTGATGAGACTCTTAGTAATTATGATGCTATAACTGGCCAGGGATTGGCTCCCCCATATTATCCACCAGTAAGGGGTTCCTTGCTACCACCTAGGTAGTGAGTCATTCAGTTCAAAAGCTCGTGTCAAGCCTCAGCTTCCTAAACCACTTCTATCCCAACTAACTTGGGCAGGTTTTGGTTTCTACCATAAGACCCTGAAAGAAGGATTTGCGTGAAAGTAACTTATCTAGAAAGTGACCCAGGAAGCACTTGTAGAAGAGTGAGGCGGTGAGGAAAGAAGGAAATGGAGTTAAAAAAGATGAAAGCCAATAAGGATGAAATGAAGACCATAAAGGATGAGGCAAGTGGGAAGGTCTCCCCTATGAGAACCAAGATCTATTAATCCCACTGGGGGTGTCTAAGAGACTGCAGAGAGCATGCTCAGAACTGGTCTTCCTGAAAGAAAAAGAACCTAAAGTATTTATCCCCCAATCCCTGCTGTCATTGGTTCAGGGATGCTCTGGAGATATTAACTCACTGGCCTGCCTGCCTCATGGGTCAAGAGTTCCAGGGGCCAGAGAATGCCCTTAGGGAAAGGATCACAAACACGAATAATAGGAAGCGGTGTGGTCGGTATTTATGGAGACAATGAATGCCAAGATAATATGGGTAGGACACCCAAAAAAAAAATCTGTTACCAAGTTCCTATGAGTATATTATCAACACCAATGAAAACTAATGCCCTTCAAGAGCGGTAGCTACCTGCACCATACCTGTACCACAAACATCGTACAAAGCAAGATATCAACACGCGTGTTTTAGCTGTTTCTCTCTATGTTGATTGGTTTGGCAGCTTTCCTGGCCAGAATATATGAAAATATATTCCTCTGCTTAACCAAAAGTTGTGTAGGTACACTGCTTGCACTCTTGGCCTACATGCCAATATGAACTGTAGATACAGACGAGATGCATGACTCATCTCAGTTTTAACAGTACCCTTCCTTTAAGTGCGTCCCTCACATCCCTTTTTTGAAATTACATTTTAGAAATGGGTCGAGAGAACAATGGACACACAGTCAAAAAAAGAAAAAAAAGTTCAGAATACTGAGAAACTTGAAGCATTTGCAGAAATAAGGAAACAGCATCTTTTCATGTTTTATTTTTCACTTGTGAAAATATATATAATATATATTACACATACAGAAGAGTCCCACAGCTCGGGTGTTAGAGAAAGCGAACAGAAAGGCACGTACCAGGGGAGGTCTTTTCATAAAGTTTTCAGTGAAACCAACATTCAGGGCACGGCAATTGACAATAAAAGCAACGAAAGCACAGGAAGCCTGTGTCCACGACTCTGAAGAGCTAAATCAGAGACAACTCCAGGTCCGCTGAGAATGAAGGTCATCTCTGGAGAAAGGACAGCTTCTACTTAATAGGCCTGTCAGAGCAGCAGAGGATGTACTGAGGTCTGGACAAAGACACCAGGGGCAAAGTGAAAGCCAGCGCTTAACTTGACAGCTAGTCTGTTCTTGTCCCCTTTCTCTTTCAGACCTGAGGCCCTGGCTGACCCAAAGACGCCAATAATAGGGCCAACTCTGTTTGTGCAGAATTACGGTCAGCTACAAGACAGAATTTTGTAACAGACTAAATATTTTAAAAGCTTGTAAACACTGTGCTGATGCTGTGCGGGGTGGGGTGGGGGGGCAGACATAAAAAGGAACATTTGCTATTTCTCTTGGAGGAAAGAAAGTTACAGGCATAGGTCTTTGGCTTGCCCCAGGTGTATCCCCATCCTGACATTTATCCAAGATGGTAGGATTTGAGACGCAATTCATGAGATGATTGGATTCCTCCCACCATACTCCAGCACAGAAGCCTACTAGGATTTGGAACAGCTGGAGCAGCTGACAACCCTGGGCGATGTGAGATGTGGCTTCACAATGTCAGGCTGAATGGACTCCATCAGGTCACACTCATTGGCAAGTATATGTTTCACCAGGCATCTGGAGGCCTCATCGATGTTGATATTTTCCTAAGGGGAGAAAACAGCTTTTAGTATTCAGTATTCTAGAATAACACCAGAGCAGAGATTTATATGAAACAAAGGGCAGTATTTAAATATCTCTTTCTAAACCCTGTCCCATGCATCCTCTTTCTATTCCCCTTGCTCTTGTTTATTCCTTCTAAGAACTTTACATTTTAGTCTTTCACAAAAGTAAATATATGGATTTGTTTTGTAAATATTCATTAGCACATTTTTGATCATTTAAGCTCAACCCTGAGTTCACTTGCTATGAAAGCTTTCGGTAACTTTTTGAGTTCCACAAACAACAAACCTCTCACATTTAACAGAGCCTTAATAAAAATTCCTCTGAGGGTTTCTAAATCTAAAACAAGGTGAAGTTCTTGTTGTTTTTTTGTTTGTTTGTGATGTTGTTGTTGTTCTTACTGGTTTTTATACCAGAATTCATTCACACCCCCAAATCAGTGGCTTAAAACAACAAAGTCCTTGTCACTCATCCTACATGCATCATGGGATACCTGGCTTTTCCACCATCAACCCAGGCCAAGAGAATTCCATCTCTATGCTTGCCATGCTTGCAGAAGCAGGGAGAACAGACATGGTGAATTGAGCATTGGCTCTTATTGCTTCTGGAGAAAAGTGAAAGGGAGACACAGCGTTTATCCTCCCATTTCATTGTCCCATGAAAGTCACGTGTTCATGCCCAAGTTCAGAGCGGCCGAAGCAGTGCAGTCCTTCCATTGGACTGGAAGCTGGAGAGCCAGAATTCATGTCCCTGGGCTTCCCTTTCCTCATCTATGTGACAGTCTTGATGATAATGCACGTGCTGCATGCTCAGTCACAAATATCAAATGTGGGATATCATATCTGTTCACAGGTAAGACAAATTTAGAGAGATTAAGAGATTCCCCCCAGCACCAAGATCATACAGCAGAAGGGTTTGAGGGCCAGAATTCACAACCAGATGTTGCTGACATCAAAGCCTGGCTCTTACCAAGTTTTATTCCTTTTTCAACTTTTCAAAATCAAGAGCAATAACAAAAGTTCTTACTACATTGTTAGGACCAGTGGGTGCAAAATAAATCTTAGATCCTTTCTCTTTAATAAAGCAAGTTTTAAGCATTAAGAAGCACCCTCCTAGATAAGCAATATAAGTTAGATTTGACAGTAGTATTTTTTAAACCTCCACTCCTATATTAACTTGCCAGTAAAATAGGGTTCTTTTATTTTAATGTATAAATTGGCAAAATCTACTAATGAAGACAGTGAAGCGTGGACAAATGAATGAAAATCCACCAACCTCATAAGAAAAACAGCTAAAACTTAAGCCAAATTAGTGGCAGCCTAGCAGGGTCATTTTAGTAAAAGACAAGATGATACCAGTGAAACTGTGACTTTTAACACATTAGCTGGTGTCAAGACTAGGATGTGAGATTATGGAGGATGGGGCTCTGGACTAAGGAAACCATCAGAGCCAAGGAGTGGCTGTGCCTACATTTAGACTGTACATGGGAACAGGGTAGCAATTCATGATGACTCACCGTCACTCAATCTAAATTATTTAGATTCCTCCTAAGAACGAGGCATACAAAGACAACACTAAAGTCTGTCCTTGCGAGAACTTATACTAGCAAGGTAAACAGCAGAGGTATAATAAGGTTGAAAAGGGTGTCTGGAACCTGACTACTATGAACCCTGAATGAGAACTTGGCCAGACAGAGCCACTGAGATTTCTTTGCAAGTGAAGTGTCAAAAAACAATTCAATACAAATCCATTACTAGACAAAACTTATATGGACCCTTGGGTGGTGGTGGTTAGTCACCAAGTCATGTCCAACTCTTGTAGCCCTATTAACTGTAGCCCACCAGGCTTCTATATCCATGGAATTCTCCAGGCAAGAATACCGAAGTGGGTTACCATTTCCTTCTCCAGGGGATCTTCCCGACTGAGGGATCAAACCCATGTCTCCTGTATTGGCAGGTGGATTTTTTACCAGTAAGCCATCAGGGAAGGCCTGGACCCTTAGTACTCTTTTTAATTACTTAATTTATCAGTGAGACCTTGGGAAATACTTATTATGTGTACCATGGTTGCCGTGGCACATCTATTTCAGATTGGAACCTATCAGAGGAAGCCAGGTAGAGGAGCAAGCACTATACTGACCATATGCATTCTGCAAAAGAGCACAGTGTATAGTACATATAGCACAAGCCTGAAGCCAAACTTATCACAGCTCCCTTTCTGGTGATGTGACCTTGGGAAAACTGTTTCAACCACTCCCCACCTTAGTTTCCTCCTCTCTAAAAGGAATCTACTTTACAGATGATTGTAATTTAATACATGTTAATACTTACAACATGCAAAACACTTAGAACAGTGAAGAGGACATAGCATACATTTAATAAATGCTATCTACATCTCAGCTCAGTCACTCAGTCGTGTCCAACTCTTTGTGACCCCATGGACTGCAGCACGCCAGGCTTCCCTGTCCATCACCAATGCACAGAGAGTACTCAAACTCACGTCCATCAAGTTGGTGATGGACTTTAGTTTGGCATCAGTCCTTCCAAAGAATATTCAGGACTCATCTCCTTTAGGATGGACTGGTTTGATCTCCATGCAGTCCAAAGGACTCTCAAGAGTCTTCTCCAACACTACAGTTCAAAAGCATCCATTCTTTGGTGCTCAGCTTTCTTTATAGTCCAATTCTCACATCCATACATGACTACTGGAAAAACCATAGCTTTGACAAGACAGATCTTTGTTGGCAAAGTAATGTCTCTGCTTTTTAATATGCTGCCTAGGTTGGCCATAGCTTTTCTTCCAAGGAGCAGTTCAGTTCAGTTCAGTTGCTCAGTCGTGTCTGACTCTTTGGGATGCCATGTACTGCAGCACACCAGGCTTCCTTGCCCATCACCAACTCCTGGAGCCTACTCAAACTCATGTCCATCAAGTCAGTGATGCCATCCAACCATCTCATCCTCTGTCGTCCCCTTCTCCTCCTGTCTTCAATTTTTCCCAGCATCAGTGTCTTTTCCAATGAGTCAGTTCTTCGCATCAGGTGGCCAGAGTATTGGAGTTTCAGCTTCAGCATCAGTCCTTCCAATGAATATTCAGGATTGATTTCCTTTAGGACAGACTGGTTGGATTTCCTTGCAGTCCAAGGGACTCACAAGAGTCTTCTCCAACACCACAGTTCAAAAACATCAATTCTTCAGTGCTCAGCTTTCTTTATAGTCCAACTCTCACATCCATACATGACCACTGGAAAAACCATAGCTTTGATGAGATGGACCTTTGTTGGTGAAATAATGTCTGTGCTTTTCAATATGCTGTCTAGGCTGGTTATAACTTTTCTTCCAAGGAGCAAGTGTCTTTTTATTTTATGGCTGCAGTCACTATCTGCAGTGATTGTGGAGCCAAAAAAATAAATAAATAAAGTCTGTCACTATTTCCATTCATTGTTTCCCCATCTATTTGCCATGAAGTGATGGGACCAGATGCCATGATCTTCGTTTTCTGAATGTTGAGTTTCAAGCCAACTTTTTCACTCTGCTCTTTCACTTTCATCAAGAGGCTTCCTCTTCACTTTCTGGCATAAGGGTGATGTCATCTGCATATCTGAGGTTACTGATATTTCTCCCAGAAATCTTGATTCTAGCTTGTGCTTCATCCAACCCAGCATTTCTCATGATGTACTCTGCATATAAGTTAAATAAACAGGGTGACAATATACAGCCTTGACATACTCCTTTCTAATTTGGAACCAGTCTGTTGTTCCATGTCCAGTTCTAATTGTCGCTTCCTGACCTGCATAAAGATTTATCAGGAGGCAGATAAGGTGGTTTGGTATTCCCATCTCTTGAAGAATTTTCCACAGTTTGTTGTGATCTAAACAGTGGAAGGTTTTGGCATAATTGATAAAGCAGCAGTAGATGTTTTTCTGGAATTCTCTTGCTTTTTCTGATCCAGCGAATGTTGGCAATTTGATCTCTGGTTCCTCTACCTTTTCTAAAACCAGCTTGAACATCTGGAAGTTCACGGTTCACGTACTGTTGAAGCCTGGCTTGGAGAATTTTGAGCATTACTTTACTAGCGTGTGAGATGAGTACAATTGTGTGGTAGTTTGAACATTCTTTGTCATCACCCTTCTTTGTGATTGGAATGAAAACTGACCTTTTCCAGTCCTGTGGCCACTGCTGAGTTTTAGAAATTTGCTGGCATATTGAGTGCAGCACTTTCACAGCATCATCTTTTAGGATTTGAAATAGCTCAACTGGAATTCCATCACCTCCACTGGCTTTATTTGTAGTGATGCTTCCTAAGGCCCACTTGATTTTTCATTCCAGGATGTCTGGCTCTAGGTGGGTTATCATACCATCGTGGTTATCTGGGTCATGAAGATCTTTTTTGTAGAGTTCTGTGTATTCTTGCCATCTCCTTGAAATATCTTCTGCTTCTGTTAGGTCCATACCATTTCTGTCCTTTATTGTGCTCATCTTTGCATGAAATGTTCCCCTGGTATCTCTAATTTTCTTGAAGAGATCTCCAGTCTTTCCAATTCTATTGTTTTCCTCTATTTCTTTGCACTGATCACTGAGGAAGGCTTCCTTATCTCTCCTTGCTATTCTTTGGAACTCTGCATTCAGATGGGTGCAAGTGAAAGTGAAGTTGCTCAGTCATGTCCGACTCTTTGTGATCCCATGAACTATACAGTCCATGGAATTCTCCAGGCCAGAATACTGGAGTGGGTAGCCTTTCCCTTCTCCACGGGATCTTCCCAACCCAGGGATCAAACCCAGGTCTCCTGCATTGTGGACGAATTCACATGGGTATATCTTTCCTTCTCTCCTTTGCCTTTAGTTTCTCTTCTTTTCTCAGCTATTTATCTACATATTCTCCTCATTTAATCACCAGGAGAACATGATAATGTGTGTATTCTATTCCTTTACTTTGCAGCTCAGGAAACTGAGATTGAGACGGGATTGGTGGCTGGCCCAGAGCCAGATGTGAGTCTAAGAACAGTAAACACTAATATTTGCCGTGATCTCTACAATATACTAACTGTAAAAAGGCAAGATGTATGTGTTTAGGGCACAGCCTTATCTCAAGTCCCCGTAAGTATTTTCCCCAAATAAATAAAGGAGCGCAGTATAAGCAGGGCATGCATTTCCAGCCTTAAACGGTTTAGAAGTTGTGTCAGGGCCTAGGCCAGGCTGCTCTGCACTGCTGCCCTTCTGTCTCTGTTCACTCTTAAAGTCACAGCCAACGTCTAGACTAGCAGAAGAGAGAGCAATACAGAACTCACTTCCCTCTCCCTCTCCTGTGAAACATGAGCATGAACAATCAAACCCTGCCTGATAAAACTGTAGGTTTGGACCTTTGGGGCAATTATATTGTGATATAACTGACTGTGCTTCTTGGCAGCCAAGTAGACACAGCCAGGCCCACATTTTCTAGGTGATTGTTGAGAATCAGCTGTTGGTTTAAGTGCAAAATACTACCTGGGAATTTTTATTGACATTTCTTCTAGAGAGTTTTAACAACACTTGCAGGAGCATCTTTTGCAGTAAAGGTAATTTATCCATCCTAAGACTTCCAAGACACATACACTTAGACTGAATCTGGCTGTGATTTCTTTACATATTTGCAGTATGACAAGGTGGTCTATTGTGCTGACCACTTTAGGTTGATGTGTGCTCATCTTCACATCTCTAAGCTTGCCTCGAAAAGTAGCCTTAAAATGCCCAACAAAGCATTTTAGTTAAAAAAAAAAAATGGTGGTAACTACCATAGTATTACTGAGTGTCCACACTGTGCTGGGCATATAGCAGATGCTTTACTTATGGACACATTGTTCACATCCAATCCTTACAAAAATCTATTAAATAACTAACAGCCATATTTTAAAGGTAAGGAAACTTTAACCTTTACCAAGGTTAAGTAACTTAACTAGAACAGAGTAAGAGCTTGGTCAATGTGTCATTCCAACCAAATAGACCTAACTCCATTTTCTATCCTGCTCCTATATATGACATGACCTTATCTCCAAGATTAGAACAGATATTAAAGTAGTTTTATTTCTAAATCAGCAGTATGCAATCCCGGCTGCATATTCATTCAGCAAGTTCAATAAAATTTGTTGCCAGGGCCCTCCTTCCAGACATTGGTCTGGGATGAGGCCCAGCATGGGTATTTTTTTTGTTTTTAAGATTTTCCACTTCTTTGAAATGTGCCTTCAGATTTCAGACACACTCATATCATTAAGAGACACATATCATATCATTAAGAATGTCTTTAAAGATGCTCCTTTCATTTCAGTCGTGAACTCTCTGGAAATAACATGTAGTGCAGCGATTTTAAGCTGCAGTGATTTTGATCTTCCCAGAGAGAAAGGCATATAAATCTAACTATCTGAGGTCTTGGGTACGTGTCAGTTTTTTTAATTAGCTCTTTAGAACATCTGTCTGGTGGCAAATTATTTAATCTCTGACCACCCCCCCCCCACCCCCAGAGCCAGAGAGCAAAAACATCCTAGCAGAAAACCTTTACTTCTGCCTCGTTAGAAGCTGGAAGAGAATTCATCCTCCTCTAATCTTTCCAAATACATCATCCTCCAACACACCAAGTGTACCAGGTGCTCTGAGGTTAGGGTACTAAATTCCTCAGCTCCGTGAAATTTTAATTAGAGCAGATGGCTCATCAGATAATAATGCCAGTGCAAGAAGTCTTACTCAGAACAAGTGCTTTGAAAATACTTTCTCTAAGAAGATCCAGCGCTTGTTTATGGAGTGCATAAGTGGCAAACCCTCTGCGAGCTCTCATTGACTGTAGGTCCAGTCTAATGGGGGGCAAGCACAATGCACACCCGTATTTCCATCTGTACAGAGCGTTTTCTTCCCTCACCCCCCAGATCACTCTTCCCTTCCTTTGGGCAACTACTTCCTCCCTTTGGCAGTCATGAGCTTCTCCTGAGACTCCTCTAAACTGAGCCCTACATCTCAGACCTTGTTCTCAGAAGCTGGAGTTTCATGTAATCTTCACGACAAAGACAAGATGGGAAGTATTGATGTTATTTGACAGAACAGGAAAGTGAAGTTCTGAGCGGCTAAAATGACATAGTCAAGGTCTCAGAGACAGTAAGAGGCAAAATTTGGCTTCCAATCCAATCCTCAAAGGTTCTATATCATCTCTTCTTCTCCTCATTGATGTCTTATAGTTCCCGGCCAACAGTTTGTAAGGGCCCAAGCGAGGGTCTACCTCAATCCAAAGCCCATAGTTTTGCATTTTGCCACATGTTCTCAATGAAAGGAAGACAGATCTGAAAGTTATCAGACTTTAGTCTACCTAATAGGCACTGGGAAGGATGGGTGGAGTCATATTGTCACTGATTTCAACACAGGATAGAGTCCCATTGTCAGCATGGACATATGGAGAAAGAGAACGTTCACAGATAAGATCAGCTCCAAAGACCGTGTCCCTCAGACAATAACTCCTCTATCCCCACCGTGACCCAAGTTCAGCCCCTGTCCCTCATGCACTAGATGTAAAAGTCCATCTCACACCCTCTTTCTCCCCACTTTCCTACAGTCCCAGGGCCTCCTACCTTAGAGCCCTTTCTCCTTATCTCCCTCTCATCCCTCTCCCAGCACCTAGAGCTCCACTCCAGCCATGGAGCATCTCCAAGTTTATAGAGAACCACCCAACATTAAAGAGAGAGGGAAATTAGACATCAATAATTCAGCTGATGCACTAATTCAGCCTGACTTTGATGCATTAGGAAATTAAGGCACAGAGGAGGGAAGAGATGTGCCTGGCATCACACAGGCTACCTCTTAGTTCTCCAAGTAGCACTACTGGTGAAAAATCCACCTGCCAATGCAAGAGACATAAGAGACAAGGGTTTGATCCCTGGATTGGGAAGATTTCCTGAAATGGCACCCCACTCCAGTATTCTTAAAAATTCCATGGGCACAGGAGCCTGGTGGGCTGGCTACAGTCCAAGGGCTTGCAAAGAGTCAGACAGGACTGAGCAACCAAGCTCTTAGCTTGCACAGTAGTAAAGAATTTGCCTGCCAAGCAGGAAACACGAGTTCAATCCCTAGGGCAGGAAGATGCCCTGAAGGAAATGACAACCCACTCCGGTATTCTTGCCTGGAGAATCCCATGGACAGAGGAGCCTGGCGGGTTACAGTCCATGGGCTCACAGAGTTGGACATTTCTACCATGATTAAAGGCTTCCATCCTGACATCTCTATGTGCCAAGTCAGAGGACTGAGACTAGAACATTGCTGTCCCAGGAAGTAACGGAAAGAGAATGAGGCTTGGAGTCAAACTTGGAAACTCGGTTGCCATTTACTGCAGGACCAAGAGAAAGTCTAAACCCTGAGCCTCCTTTGCTTAGTCTGTAAAATGAGGTTAATGACAACTACAGTGCATAAGGTACCTGTTAGATTAAATGATACACACAGACGAAGCCCCTAGACATCACATATATGCCCTCGGATGAATACATGCTCTGTTTTTGAATCTGCCTCTCTTCACCTTCTCCCTTTAAGTCATTCTTCAGGGATCACTTTTCATAAGAAGTTGCCTCTCACTCCCCCAGGCTAAGACAAGTGCCCCTCTATGTGGGCACCTATCACTAGTCAATATGATGGCTGGTTTGTCTGTATTTTCACAGCACAGGAGGCTCCTGGGCGCTTATTGCTGTAGCCTAGTGTCCAGCACAGTACCTGCAAGTAGCAGGCACTTGGAAGATACTGGGGAAGTGAACGAACGAATGAATGCGTGACCTAATCAAGGAGGCCCTCAGAACAGCAACAAGTTCAGGTTTCAACCTGAAGACAATTTCAGTTGTGAGTTATTTCTTCAGGGGGTAAAAAGGAAAACATATGCACAACAGAATTTACTTCACAAGTCAAACTGCTTGTTCTTATCTTGTGTTCCAGCTACGATTTGACACAATTCTTTTTAGGTAAAACGAAGGAAGACTGACTGAACCAGTTTATAAAAATTGAGCTGAACTGCTAAAGGCTTTGCAGTCGAGTGGACCTATGTCAGAGTACTGACTTTTCTCTTTTAAAAATAACTCTTCATATCTTGTTGCTTCAAAAACTACTTCAGGTGACCTATGCTATTTAATAAGTAGGTGAACTTAGACAAATACTTAATTTTTCTGGACCTCAGCTACAATTTAGAGAGAATAACACCCACTTGACAGAATTAGCATGATTGGAAATATCTTGCTGCTACTGCTGCTAAGTTGCTTCAGTGGTGTCCGACTCTGTGCAACCCCATAGACGATAGCCCACCAGGCTCCCCAGTCCCTGGGATTCTCCAGGCAAGAACACTGGAGTGGTTTGCCATTTCCTTCTCCAAGGCAGGAAAGTGAAAAGTGAAAGTGAAGTCGCTCAGTCATATCCAACCCTTAGCGACCCCATGGAGTGCAGCCTACCAGGCTCCTCCGTCCATGGGATTTTCCAGGCAAGAGTACTGGAGTGGGGTGCCATTGCCTTCTCATTGGGGCAAAAAGTAGAAGGTGGGGAACATTATGTATTTTAATGACTCTATATTATACATAATTATTTTAATATCATCTTCTCTTAAGAACTTTTATGAAACTGAATGGGAGGTCAGTTCTAGCTGAAGAATTTATTTAGTTTATCTTTTCTTTACATGTGCTCCTTTTATCCAGCCCTTAACTCACTTTTTAGTAGAAGAGTTTGAAATCTTTACTTTTTCAGAAAGTATTGTTGGAATGAAAAGTTGAGAGGTGAGAAAACTGACATGTTGTAATGTTGAGAATGATGTTGTGTTTGCAGGCCAAGCTGAGGACTTAAACCCAGGACTTAGCCTCTTGATAGCTCTGAGCAACTGTTCTGAAGACGGAAAGGAGAAGCCTGGATACACAGGAGGTTTTGCAACAATAATCAGGTAATCAGAACATCAAAAAATTACTGTTAACTAAGAAAAACCAGATATGGCAAGTGAAGGAATTTAGCGTTTTTCTATGTATGGGAAAATGCAAGGGTCTGGGCTCAATGAAATTATGCCTTTGATATGCACATCAGCTGTCTGGGGCCAATATCCTGGGCTTTTTCACCCTGAGTGTCCTCAAGGATGGCTGCAGGAGCTGACTGCTAAATGGAGGGCATCCTGTTTTACCCTGAGATCCCTCAGGGCTCACTGTGCAGGTGGCTGTAATGTGATGGTTCGATGGCTGCAACATCCTTTGCTTAAAATAATGTTCTCTTATAGAAAACATATAGAAACAAGTGAAAACATACCGAAACAAGTGTGTGCGTGCTAAGTCGCTTCAGTCCTGTCCGACTGTTTGTGACCCTACGGACTGTAGTCCTCCAGGCTCCTTTGTCCATGAGATTCTCAAGGGAAGAATACTGGAGTGGGTTGCCATGCTCTCCTCCAGCGGGGCACAGAGGAGCTTTTAAACATCCTCTGTTTAGAATAATACTCTCTTGGGTGAAAACATATAGAGAAAAGAACTATGAGTAAAAGTGAATGTGTGGATAAAACTAAATAAATCCATCTTTCTATCACCTTTTTATATTAGGAAGGTCATGATGCTAGCTAGCTACCAGAACTGTGGCTCCAACCCTAGAAGCTATGTCTACTCTTTGCCAATAAGCCCTGATGTCTAACTCCTAAATTCCTCAGTCAGATACCAAGTCATTCTTAGCCTGGGCAACCTCTCTGAGGCAGTACTTTGCATGTGCTATATAATTTTTTCTCTTCCTGATATGGAATAACATTATCCTTTTCTTCCTTCTACACACTTGTAATAGGGGAAAAAAAAAAAAAGAGAGGTGATACATCAATTTGAAGTTCCTATCATGTAATATTGAAAGATCATGTAACTAAACGAAATAATTCATTTTTCAGCAAATAATCATTGAGCACTCTTCAGGGACCAAGCACTATCCATCAAAGTCTACACTCTGTGCTTTCTTACACTGTGGAGTCAGCCAGGCTGTGACTATCTCATTAGCTCAGGCCTCTTCCGCCCCTGCTTTGAGATGAGGACAGTGATATGCTCCTTTCTCACAATCAGATTCTGACATTTCAGCCTGAGTCAGCCCTGTGTAATCGCCTCTCTTCTCTGATCATAGGCCTTCATTTTTTTCCCATGGCAAGCGTCCTCCATGTTCCTGCCAGATTGTCTCCTGACCATTCTCATCAAAACGTAGTGATGGTCATGCCTCAATCCCATTCCCAGCTCAAAAACTCTGGGTTGGCTCCCATTGCCTGCTCAGAATCAGTGCAGACCCTGATACTTGACCCTTGACACTTGACCCTTGAGGGCCAGCCAGCTCGGCCACAACTTGACTCTGCTGTCTCCTCTCCTCTGGTTCTCCTCACTTGGCTAAGTTCCAGCTAAGCTAAGCCATAGGCCATTCCCTCCATGTGTTTTGCTTGGGTTATTCTTATTCCGTCTGTAACTGCCAAACACAGTTCATTTGGAAGAATATAGCTGCTGGTGTCTACTTGATTCACAAGGATTCCATTGCGTTCTGCTTTGAATTTTTGGATGAAATTCAAGTACATTACCCAGTTTTAAAATCTTTTAGTTATTTTCAACATTTATTACTTGTGCATGTATTTATTGAAGAGGAGCAGTGTGGTAGAAAGACTCAGAACTATACTAGCTCCGTCAATGCTAGCTGGGTAATCTCAGAGAAGTCACCATAACCTCACTCTCCTCATTCTGCGCCTCAATTACTTTACCTATAATCTGGGATTAAAATGACAGTTTTGCAAGGTTGTTGTGAATGTGTATAAGATGAGATGAGATATTTGAAAGAATGCAGCAATAGTTTAGGCATGCAAGAGCCCCTGAGAAGAAAATACAACACTTTGGAAATAATCCAACATTGCATAGTAAGTTTTATATGAGAATGTTTGAAGGGATAAACATACTTCTTTGTCAGAGTAAGCTATCTTAAAGCAGGTTTTGCAGTTTTGTAAGGTGATACAGGGGGAAAAAGCAATTTTTTAAACTTAACATGCCTAAATAATTTTAGGCATGTTAAGTTTAAGATAATTCATAATGTTTCTTTATCACAGGATTCCTCAGGCAGATTCAGGTTGGGAGGGGAGGCTTAGAAAGGAACAAGCTGTTCCCCTTCCCCACTCCTATCTCCAAGCAGAGAATGAGTATGCAGGATTCTGTGAACTTATCTGATCACAGAATACTGATCTCATGCTCTGTCTCCTAGGGCTGGTGTTCCTCTTTGCACAATTTGGCAACTTTTGATTGAGAGCAGTGGTAGAATAAATGGGAGTGGCTGTGGATGGCCTCTGTAGGGCTGGGTGGATAGAGACCCGATTAACCAATAACCAATTAACCCGATTAACAGGATAGATTAACCGATTTTGTGTTATACTGGTGGCTTTTTTAACCCTTTCATAGGTCGTGCTACCTCCACTTTTGCCTTTTTCCATTTTTCTGAGCCTTACCTGAAAAGAAGTACATGCTTTTGTTTGTTTGTTATTTGTTTTTATTTGGGCCAGTTCCTTAGTTGCAGCATGTGGGATCTAGTTCCCTGACCAGGAATCGAACCCAGGCTCCTTGCATTGGAGTGTGGAGTCTTAGCCAATGGACCATTATGGAAATTCTGACGTGTTTTATTTTGCTTGTTTGTTTTTACTTTTTGTTTTAACATGACTTTAACAGAGGAGGGTGAGATCACACTTGTAACAAAATTGTAAGCCATGGGCCTGGTTTGGAATGATGAGATCCTGAGATTATTCCCTCTGGTGAGTCTTCTCCGACCAGCGCCTCACCCCACCCTGAGCAAGGTAGGGCTGGGTAGTTCTCTTAGGTGCATCCATGCTGCTGCTGCTGCTGCTGCTAAGTCGCTTCAGTCGTGTCCGACTCTGTGCGACCCCATAAACGGCAGCCCACCAGGCTCCCCTGTCCCTGGGATTCTCCAGGCAAGAACACTGGAGTGGGTTGCCATTTCCTTCTCCAATGCATGAAAGTGAAAAGTGAAAGTGAAGTTGCTCAGTCGTGTCCGACTCTTAGTCACCCATGGACTGCAGCCCACCAGGCTCCTCCATCCACGGGATTTTCCAGGCAAGAGGACTGGAGTGGGGTGCCAGGTGCATCCATAGCAGTTCCCTATTGAAATTCTAATCATGCACAATTGCAATGACTCCTAGAAATTTACCTTCTCACCAGATAGTAAAATTCTTAAGAGAGAAAGTGGCCCTTTATGCACTTGGGAGTGTTACCAGCACCTTACACAGGGCCTATTGACATGTATGTGCTCAACAAGTATCTTATGAATGGACTGGCCAGGGGAAGGGAAAGAAAAATGGACTGATACCAATTAAAAATCACAAAAAATACTGTGAGCTGCTCTATGTTGAAATCTATTATAATGAAGTTCCCCTTAAACTCGGGATAGCTTTAGACAAGAGAATTAAGGGCCCCGGGTCCTAACCTTGATGCTGCTACAAATTAGCTCAGTCATTATAAAAGGATCAAGCCTCCTCTCTGACGTCAGTTTCATCAGGCACAGGAGGAGAGTATTTATACCCTGCCTTTTTCCAAACAGGACTGAAGATGACTCTTGAGACCATCTCCAGCGCTTGACTAGTGTAGTTAAATTCGTAAGAGTCCTAAGAATAATGCTTCCTTAATGGGAAAGATTTCTCAAATTTAAAGTTTAAGTATGAGACGTTCATTTAACCAATCATTACTAGCACGAGTGTGCTCCATCTACATGATTAGCCAGAAGTTTTTGGTTTGCAAAAATCAGAAACTCACTGAATTGTCTAGGTCCTCTGGAGGCTAGCTCCCAGGGGAAACAGAATTGGTAAAAGATTCAGTCCACACCAAGACCCTTAGAAAATGTCCGTAGGCTCTCAAACACCAGCAGGTCAGCTTGTTTTTCTCTGTCCAGCTGTTTTTTCCATATAAAGAGGGAGACAGACAGGAGTTCCCTGGAGGTCCTGTGATTAAAAACCCCTCTTCAATGCAGATGCAGGGGAATGGGTGTGATCCCTGGTCAATAACCACAGCCCACAAGCCTTAGGGCAATTAACCTCCCCTCAACCCTTCCCAGCTGGAGAAGCCTGCATACCTTAACAAAGACCCAGCACAGCCACCAAAAAAAAAAAAAAAAATGAGGGCAACAGATGCCAGCAGCCTCTGAGCTAATATTCTTGTAGCTCTGTCACTAAAGAGAAAAAGCCTCCTTCCCTCAAACTCAGCTGGAGGAATCTTGGGGGAGAAGGCTGATGAGTTTGGCTTCAGTCTCGCGTTCACACTTGAGACTAAAGTGACTCTGTGTCCAGGAGAGAAGTGATACTAGGACTGAGCCCAATTTAGGTCATGTGAGCACTCTGGGCTAATGACTGTGATTTCAGAGAAGGAATACATAGGAGATGGAGACCTACCTATGGACAACCTGTAGGGAGAGCTGAAAGGGAATGCCTAGGGTAAAAGCACAAAAAGCACGAGAGAATCACTGCAAATATCAGGAAGCCTTCAGTGGTATTTATTAATACTATATTGTTTTATGGACATTTGCAATCATCCATAGCAATGCAGATATATGCATGAACTTTTTAAACAGATACAAGCAATGTATAATTTGTAAAAGAAATAGAAAACTATTTTCCCACAAAGTTATACATTGTCAGATACATATCTAGTGGCATCTGATAACTTCAACATATGCAGAATAAGTGGGAAATTGAGGCTTCCATATTAAACATACAAAAAGAGAAAAATGAAGTTTTTCTGACAAGAAGTACCTCTTCAGAAAGGCATAAGTAGTTACTGAATAATTTTTTCTGGAACAAAATAAAAGAGAGAGAACAAAAGAGGCTACTTGGAGCTTAAGACAATCTCAGTTCTGATTTTCTATTTTTTTAATAGAAATCTACTGAATTAAATAGGTTCAAAAGGACAATAATTTTTCCAGATAAAGGATGCTTCTGTTTCAAATGTAAACTTTAAAAATATTGACTTTTTTCCTAAGAACCATTTAAGATGTATTACATGCTTTCTTGCATTGTAAAATATTGTTCAGAAGACAATTTAATTTTTTTTTTTGCTAATCCTATTTTTTTTTTTTTTTTGCTAATCCTAATAATTATTTTTTTTTTACTTCTTTTTTCCTTCTTCCTCCTGCTGGTATTGTATATATGTAACTATAAGTCTGTATCTAACAAGCCAATTCTATGGGTTGACACTTTATGGATAAATATTACTTAAAAGGGATAGGATGAAATTCTTTTTAATATATACACATTTCTGATTAGAAAGGAAACAGACCAAATCTTAACACTGAAATCTATTGGTAGTTTGATTACAAATCATTTTAATCTTCTGTTTCATAATTCTAGCTGTTTTCTAAGTTCTTCATACAGAATATATATTTTTGAATACTGACATTCAAAAGTGTAGCACAAAGAAAATAAGCGTGATTAATTTTGAACCATGAATAGTGTAGGAAGTCCTAATATCTTTATTTCACCCCTGAATCCCATACAGCAGGAAGGAAAGAGTACATCTATAAATATTTCATGAACTTTAAAACAGAAATAGATGAGAATGAATGGAAAGTTATGTAGGTTTTCCTCACAGATGGAAAACTATCCATAAGACTGAGTCTAGGGAAAAATAAGATCAGGACGCTCAGAAACAGAGATTCTAACTATACAATCACAAGTAACCCAGTGAAGAAGAAAGGAAAAATTTCTTTAAAACAGACCAGTTTGGCTACAGGAATATCTCAGGTAAGATCAAGTTTAAAAATAACACATACAAAAGATAGAAGAAGGGAAGTGAACTCAGAACAGATTCAAGGGTGGTCTGAACTCATCCAGATTGGGTCAGGAAGCTCAGACCGAGTCTAAGAACATGCCTGGAGAAAGTGCTAAAGGCAGAAAAAGCCAGTATTGGAGTTTATTCAGAGCAAAGTAGTATCACAAAGGGGCAGGCTAATGCTTGAAGAATATGGTATGGGACAAATAGATGACACAGAGAAGGCAGAGCTAACACAAAAAAACTAACTCTGTTTTTTTCTGTAATAAAGATTTCAGACTGAATGCTCAGAAGACTGCCTTCTGCATTATGTTTAGTATAATACCCACCATAATGTCCTATGGACGAGGTGGCTGTAGGTTGGAGGCAAACTTGGTAAATTTAATTGTCTCAAATGGTGCCTGAGGACTACTAATTATTTGATTACACTAAACAAGAATAGTTTTTCATGTAATGACACAAAGCTCAAACCTCTGATCTTATAAAGAATTAACCTCATTTTTTTTATTAGAAGTTTTGAGGAAGTCATAAAAGGCATACTTAGCACTTTTTTTTTTTTTTAGATACAAAGGTAAAAAGCAGACTGACATTATGATAAAATTGGGATTTTAGAGTGTTTTCATAGAAATATGAAAACATCTATCCATGTTGGCAAGTATAAATTAGCTCATCATTTTGGAAAGTAGGTATGAAATTATGTAATAAGATCCATAAAAAGTCCATTCTTTTTGATTCAGTAATTCTATTAAATTCTACTTCACTGACAAAGGTCCATATAGTCAGTGTTATGGTTTTTCCAGTAGTCATGTACAGATGTGAGAGTTGTACTGTAAAGAAAGCTGAGCACCAAAGAATTGATGCTTTCCAACTGTGGTGCTGGAGAAGACTCTTGAGAGTCCCTTGGACTGCAAGATCAAACCAGTCAATCCTAAAGGAAATCAACCCTGAACATTCATCGGAAGGACTGATGCTGAAGCTGGAGCTCCAATGCTTTGGCCACCTAATGCAAAGAGCTGACTCATTGGAAAAGATCCTGATGCTGGGAAAGACTGAGGGCAATAGAAGAAGGGGGCAACAGAAGGTGAGAAGGTTGGATGACATCACCGACTCAATGGACATGAGTCTGAGCAAACTCCACGAGATGGTGATTGACAGGGAAGCCTGGGGTCACAAAGAGTTGTACATAACTGAGCAACTGAACAACAAGACTAAAAATAAAGTCTAATAAAATAATCTTAAATGTATAAAATATTTTACATAAAAAGTACTCATCATGACATTATTATTTATAATAGTGAAAGCTACCCAAATGTAGGGTTTTTCTAGTAGTCATGTACAGAGGTAAGAAAGCTGAGCACTGAAGAACTGATGAGAATTAATTATGAGATATTATGGTGTAGCCTTATGATGGAACATTATACAGTTATTAAACTATATTTGCAAAGAGTTTATCACAAAAATGTTCATAATTTAAGTTGCATATAATACGATGTAGTTAAGAAATATGACAATGTTAACAATGATTAATCCTGTGTGGGAGCTTTTTTGTGATTTTTTTTTTTCATTATTAACTTCCATTTTTCCTAAACTAGACAAGATTCGTTTTCTCCATTTGGCATTTTCATTCATGCCCTGGCTAGTGTATTTATGCAATATGCAACATCTCCTCTTCCTTTCTAATAGAATCCTAATTACAAGTAGATAGTGAAAACTTGATTTTCCTGGTTTCCTTGTGCTAAGGGTAGTTGTGGGTATTGAAATATAAGCAGAAGTCAATTGGGTGGGGCTTCCAGTAAAACTTGTTTTTTGATGGTCAAAAAGGATGGAGAGTTGTTACATGTCGTTACATGTCCTTTACACTCAGTTGTTACACGTCAGTTTGCTCTTAAACTTTCCAGAAAACTTGTTTCTGCCTGGAAACCACTATGGCAGGCAGAAATCTAAGAGTTGTCCATGAGAGTTCTGCCTTCTGGGACACATGACCACTGAGTGTAGATCGGACCTGTAAACAGGGTGGAATAGTCACCCCCTTGGTTAAGTTGCCTTATATGAGCCTCTGTCATAGCCAACTGGAAAGAGATTCTTCTTCTGTCGTGTTGTGAGAAGGCTGTGGCTGGGAACCCAAGTCAGCCTCTAGAACCTAACAGCAACCAAGGCCAACTGCCGGCTGTCACTGATTTTAGAGTCTCTTTCAAAGGTAGATGGACATGACCCTAAGGGAAACTGACATCTGACTTTGATAAGCAAAGTAGTAGATTAAAAATGAAGCTGGAATCATAGATTGAAGCCTCAGAATAAGATTTAATAGACATTAATATAAAATACTACCAGGTGTGTGTGTTAGTCACTTGGTCACGTCCTACTCTTTGTGAGCCCATGGACTGTAGCTGGCCAGACTCCTCTGTTCATGGGATTCTCCAGGACTGGATTGCCATTTCCTTCTCCAGGGGACCTTCCTGACCCAGGATTGAACCTAGGTCTCCTGCTTTGCAGGCAGATTCTTTACCATCTGAGCTATAGGGAAATCCTATAGCTAAAATATCACACTTTGGTTCAAATTATCAATAGCTTAAATGCATAAGACCTTTTTTGATGGTCTATTATTTGCAGGAAAAAAAGGGTGGGGACGTTTAGATGACCATGAGTACAGCATGTGTCGACAGTTTGATCCGGCTGTTAAAAGAAATTAGCACAGGACAATACTATCTAAAATAGAAATGTGATTTAGGCAAGGTAAGTTTAAGTTTCATTATGCTATGCTTCTACATCTGGTATGTTGACAACAGATCTGGTCACTACATTAGTAAAAGGAAAAAGGCATATGGACAGATTAGAGAATATCCAGGTAGGGAAACCAGAATGGTAAACGTTCTGAAAGCCATTTCACATTGACTACAGGCAGGAGTTTAACAAAGAGAAGTCTTACAAAAGAGTGAAAAAATCTTTTTGTGCTGAGGATTTGTAGCCAGCCAAATACATAAGTTGGAGAAGGCAATGGCACCCCACTCCAGTACTCTTGCCTGGAAAATCCCATGGACGGAGGAGCCTGATAGGCTGCAGTCCATGGGGTCGCTGAGAGTTGGACACAACTGAGCAACTTCCCTTTCACTTTTCACTTTCATGCATTGGAGAAGGCAATGGCAACCCACTCCAGTGTACTTGCCTGGAGAATCCCAGGGACAGGGGAGCCTGGTGGGCTGCCGTCTATGGGGTCGCACAGAGTCAGACATGACTGAAGTGACTTAGCAGCAGCAAATACATAAGTAGATGCTGGAAGCATTCTAAATTCTAAATCCTAAAGGACTATACAAATGTTAAATATCATTATTTTGAATATTCTTGGCAAATAACAAAAGCAGACTTTTGATCTATATGATGAACGTAATTTACAAGGTTTCTAAATATTTTGGCCCTTTTAAGATCTGAAACAAATTTGCATAAGTACTCTTAAAGTTAGATTTAAATATCTCCAGCCAGCCAAAAACCTAGCAGAAGGCACGCTTCAATCATATCCTAGACACCTCTGACCTATGTTAGAACGACTGGCAACTTAAAAGAAAGTGCCCGGTTGTTGGCATAGAGGGAGACCATCACTTAGTCATCTTACTTGTCTGCTTTGATTTTCAGACCCACTACCTAGCAGAGGCACAGTGAATAAATCTAATTTTTGGTGATTTAGAAAAAGAGAGAGCACCAGTGCGGTGCAATCTGGTTTTGTATTTTGTTTTTCTCTCGTCCAACATCTTCCCACTATATTACTGAGAGGAGTAGCACAGGCAAAGAAGATGAAAACCCAGGCTACCTAAATGTAACCTTATTATAATTGTGCACTGAGCAGAGTCCACTGTTTTCCAATCTTAGCTCTTCTGTGAAATACACAGTTCCTCTACCCCTTCCTTTCTCAGTGGCCTCATTTTCTTGTCAAAATGTTGGGCGTACCCAGAGATCAGTCCTTGGTCCTCTTATCGTGGCCTAGATGTTTCTCTTGAACTCCAGAATCACACACACCTACCTACTTGCCAGGTGCTCTTAGATGTCTCCTAGATGTTAACATACACAAAACTGAGTCCTTGTAGCTTTCCCTACGGCCCATTCACGTCTCAGGACCCCCAGCTCAGGCAGTGGCAACTTGACTTCTCTAGTTGCTCAGAACAAAAACTGTGGAGCCATCCCCAAATGTCCTCTTTCTCTCATAACCTTCATCCAAATCATCAGTTAATCCTGTCTGCTGTATGTTCAAAAATACATGTAGGCACTTCCTTGGCAATCCAGTGGTTAAGACTTCAAAGTTCCACTGCAGGAGGCATGGGTTTGATCCCTGATTAGGGAACTAAGTTCCTGCACGTGTGGCCAAAAAGTTAAAAAATAAAATATATTTTTAAAGCATATAGAGTTTGATTATTTTTCAGAATTTTTCTTCCCTAGATACACAATAGAGTCCTAGCTGATTTCCTGCTTCCAACTTTTCCTACTATAATCCAAGCTCAACATAACCACCAGAACAACTGTCTAAATCAAATCATAGCACTCATCAAAGCAGATGTCTTCTCATCTCACTGACAGCAAAACCCAAAGTTGTCACAATGCTTTAAAGACTGGACACATCACCTCTTACCTCATCTCTGTCATCCTAGCAAAGCCCAGCTACCAGTTCCAGAGGCACCTCTGCCCATGCTAAACCCTCTTCCATGACCATTCCCCTCCCGGGAATCTAAACGACTCCATGCTGGCCCTCTTCCAAACCTTTAATTAAAAAAAAAAAAAAATACCTGAGTGAAACCTTCCCTAGTCACCTGTCTAAAACTGCTTTCCTCTCTGAATCCCCATGCATACATGTGACTTAAGCTCTAGGCTCCTTTCCTGTACAAATGAACCCCCTAGCACTTAGTTCTACGGGACAAACTTATTTATCTTTTAATTACCTACAGCCACACTACAATGCAGGCTCTCAAAAGACACGGACTTGATCTGTTTTGCCCAGCATAATCCTACAGCCTAACACAGTGTTAGGCTGGAGGAGGGGTACTCAGATTCTCTAAAGAACGAATAAAGGAAACCATAAAATAAGGAGTTAGATGACAAGATGATTTTGAAGTACTCTCCAAATCTAATTTTTCCTGGGTTTCCATGCAATGGTAGAAGACACAGTGAGGCGACAATGGGGGTCTGAGTATGGGTTTCTATTACCGTAGTAACACAAGGCCTCTTGAGACTTTGATAATTTAAATTTATTGCTCATGTCTGTCCTTCTTTACAAAAATCTGCAACATGGAACTATGCTTATAACCACATGAACCAGACGATGATACTTCTCTTTCCCAAGAAACTCTTCCTTTTCAAAGGGACTCATCCTGGGAGACCTGCCACAATGAGCCCATTGAGGCAGCATGTAAAAACGGGATTTACATACAATGTTTCAGAAACACACTGTACAAGCACTGCTAGGCACCCACTGCGGCCACCCCTCTCTCTCATTTTGGGAGCCCCAAAATGAAAGCTGAGTGACTTGCCTCACGATTCACAAAGATCATGCTTACATTAGAGAATTCAAAGTGACCTAAGAATTAGAAAGGGTCTCAACAGAATTTCCTTCCCTTGAAGCAACCTGTGACAGGCAAATTTTTTCTCAAAAGATGGCTCCACTTCATTTAGTTCAAGGACGTGGATTTACAGCTCTCGATCTTTCTGTCCGTGGCTTTGCTACATTATTCCAGGAACAATCTCATCCCTTCCGATCACCCTTGGACACCCCAGGCTAACCTCATCCTTGAAACAGCACTCCCGCATGTTAGGTCAGTGAGCAGGCTGACTGGGAGGCAGTTTCTGTCTAATGGACTATTGATCTCCCCCCACCGCCATCCCCTGTCCCAGCAGGTTCTCCCAAGAAATCAATACCTCACTAGTCAGCGAAGCAGAGATGAAACAAGGCCATGGGAGGGCAACGCTGCCGCTCACAAACCTAAGGGTCCTTCAGGGATGGCACGCAAGACGCATCGAAGGAGGGAAAGGACCACAAAATGGGAACAGACCAAATCAGCACTGAAAAAAAGGGGGGAAACACACAGAGGAAGAAAGCAAACACGTCTCCGCCACAAACTCCCTCATGAAAAAAGGAAGCAACCCCTTCCAGAAGTTTCTAACAATGGTCTGGCGAGAGGAGACAGAGCCTTTGCCCACACTTTTAAGAGTAGAAAGGTGGGAAAGAAAGCACCAGGTAGATCCACAATCAATCAGACCCAGTTCAAATCCTAGCTCTGGTACTCCTTTGGGTGAGTGTCTTAAATCCTGCTGGACTTTAGTTTCCACATGTCTCTATTATTCTTTAACTTCTTATTTTCTACCGGAGTGTAGCTGATTAACAATGTTGCGATAGTCTTGAGTGTATAGCAAAGTGGTTCAGTTATACATGCATACGTGCATCTATTCTTTCTTAAATTCTTTACCCACTTAGGTTGTTACATAATATCGAGCAGAGTTACAGTAAGATCTTGTTGGTTATCCATTTTTTATTATAAAAGCTTATTTTTAATCTGGAAGAGTAAAAATAGGAAATTTTAAATTCTTCCCAAAGCTTGCCATTTTTAAAAGTTTAATATGCAGTATAACTTTCCAGATTTTCTAAGTATATATAGATTTCTATTTTTACATAGAAGAATTCACAGGGAACATACTAATTTTTAATCTGCCTTTTTTTTACTTGACAATATATTGAGGATATAGCAGTGTGCACATATCCACCCTAAACTCCCTAGCTACCCCTTCCCCGCCCTTCTCCCCTGGCCATCATAAGTTCATTCTCTAAGTCTATGAGTCTGTATCATTTCTTTTTAGATTCTGCATATAGGGGATGTCATTCTATTATTTTTAATAGTAAGTCTCCACGGTCTTGTATCGACAATTTTCTGACGGCTGATAAAGCTAGGTAACTAGGTAGTGACGCATCCTTACTTTGATATTTTAGGGTAAAGATAATATTTGTCTTTCTCTGTCTTGACTTACTTCACTTAGCATGATGATGTCTAGGTCTATCTATGTTGCTACAAATGGGATTTCATTATTTTTATGACTAATATTCCATTGTGTATATAAACACCACATCTTTATCCATTCATCTGTCAACGGACACTTTAGGTTGCTTCCATGTGTTGGCTATTGTAAATAGTGCAACATTGTAAATCAAGTATATTTCAACAGCAAAATTTTTTTTAAAAGATGAGAAACTCTCCTTGCTTTTTAAAACACCCAGGGATTTCTAAAGGTGGATTCCTATGCCCCTCTGCACAGACATGTTAAAAAGAAGCTCCTCCCAGCGGTCTCCTTGGATCTTCCTTTGGGGACTCTCTTATCCCTGCTAACTCAGAACAAATATCAAGTTAGCTGCCTCATTCACAGGTAGAGGTAACATCTTCTCCTTCAAGTGCTCTCACAGCCCTGTAGAGTCCACTAGTATTTATGGAACTTCCTACTATATTGTAGTTATTCATTTATATGATTTTTCTTTCAGGAGACTGAGAACGTCTTAATGGGAAGAAACTGTACCCTTCATCACCAGGGCCTCAGTGCTTAGCAAAGTGCTTGGATATACAACAGGTCTTCAAGGAATATATCAGGAATGAATGAAGGAGTGAGTGCTCAAGTGTAAAACAGCTTGTGGATATCAAAATCACCAAAGCACTGTTTTCCAAAAACATACATCCTCTGCCCCTCTGGATATTTCTGAGATTAGGGCCAAGGCACCTGCGGTATATTTCAACAAGCTCCCCGGGTGTTCCTGATGTACGACTCTATTCAGGAATCACATCACTGGAGAGAGTTCTAGCCTAGATCTGTTGTCTAGGCTTCGTTTCTTCAGTGAAAATCGTTGAAAAACCTCTCTGAAACTCTGTTTATTAGTTAAAAAATAAAAGACAAAAACAGCAGTCTGTGTGGCTCAAATGACAATACCTGAAACCAGCGAGAGGTATGTGAGAATTTCAATGAGGAGGAAACTTCTCGATGCTGGTTCTGGGGTATGAAGAAGCAATATGCTGGCTAATAAAATCCACAGGCTGATGGTAGATTCTTGGGCAGTCTTAGTGGAATCACCGAGCTAAAAACTCTGCAGTTGCTAGTTTGGGCCCAAGGCACTAAGGGGGACGGTCTCCCTCGTCTTCAGTTTTCGTCTCTACCCCCGCTTCACGCTGTGGGACGCTGCAATCTCCCTGCTGTGCAAAGTGTCTAGAGAGCTTTCTGGATGAAAGGAGTTACATAATGTGGTATGCTCCTGGGAAATATAGCAGTAAATTAATTTTTCTGCTTCTTCTTCACAGTTCTCTAAGGACAGAAATACCCCCACCACAGGCAGAAGAAAGAATAATACAGAAAAAAGAATCTTCTGAATAAGTGCTTGAAAAGCACTGCAGCAAAAAAATTCTGTTCCAGCCAATAAACACTGACCAAGTGATCGATGTTCACCTGGATGGGTAAACAGGAGGATTTCACAGTCAGCACGGGAGACAGGTCCACAGAGGAAAAAGTTTAACACAATGTGGTAAGAGATAGGAGAGACTACCTGAGAGTCAGTGGCAGATGATGCTTGAGCTGAGTCCTGAAGGAAGAGTGGAGGACAGGTGAATTAACTGTAGGAAGCATGTTCCAGGAAGCAGGAATTCCAGAATGTGAACAGGGGACTTGATGCAGTTTAGTATCACTAGGGGATAAACAGGTAGGAAGTAGCCAGGGATAGACTCGGAGAGGCAGAGAAGAGCATCACTATGGGTTTTGGGTTTTTTGGGGGTTTTTTTGCTCAGGAATTTGGGCTTTCTGAAGGATAAGTAACTTGGTTCTATGGGAGTATGGATCAAATGTCTGGGTGGATGTGAGGTCTCCCACAAAGATGATCTAATTTGCAGAAGAGCTAACAAATCTGTTTCCAACATGTTGGATTTGAAGAGTTGTCGAGGTGAGATCTAAGCAGAGATCCAGAGGGACCTGGAAGTCTGAGGTTTGGAAGGAAGCCATGCTGGAGGTAGAGATCCAGGAAGAATGCTGATTCCAGAAGCTAAGTCTGGTATTTAATCATTCTTTGAGTCTGGGAATTGCAGCCATGGTTTACTACTGAAAATCAGAGACCAAAGAGGACATATCTGTCATGGTTTGTACCCAGGCAACATTTCCATTCCCAAAGGCACTGGATTCTACTTGCTTTTCCCATCCTCCTTCACCTACACTTTTCCATACTCCTCACCTCTGCTGCAGATTAAGCTCCAGAGAGGATAGAACCTCAGGAATATCCTTCCTCCTGGAAATCCTGAAAGATATGCCTTTTTCCTTTAAAAGATTTTTACAGAAATCATTATGATGGATAGATAGGATAGGATTTTTAAAAGTGAAAAAGTGGAAATCTTACAAAGATTTCAGATTTTCCCTGCCTCGAATTTTGGCGCCCTGTCTTGGCACCAGGAAACCCATCACGTCCTTCTGAGCTCTTCTACTGTCCTTTAGAACAGAGCTCCACTCTTCCTCTAATTAAGTGCATCATTTGCCAGCTTCCAGGTCCTGCTTCCACACCAAGAAGCAGGGCAACACACTCCCAGGGCAACATCTCTCGTGTCTGACTCTTTGCGACCCCATGGACTGTAGCCCACCACGCTTCTCCATCCATGGGATTTTCCAGGCAAGAGTACTGGAGTGGGTTGCCATTTCCTTCTCCAAAGAATCTTCCCGACCCAGGGATCGAACCCAGGTCTCCCACATTGTAAGCAAGATGCTTTACCGTCTGAGCCACCAGGGAAGTCCTTTCTCAATACACGCAGAGATCCTCAAAGGGGATGGGTGGACAGTAACGTACCATCGACAGAGGGGTTGTGCAAAAATCCGAGGAGAGAGTTTTGTTTGACAAGGCTCCCTGTTCCCTTTCTGGGTCTGATACTCCACCCCAACATAAAATTCCTGCCCCAGCTGAATAGAACTTTTTCTCCAGGAGTCCCCTAATCCTAACACATTTTTCTAAAGATATCATTAGAAAGGAATTAAGCAATTGAAGGTGCCATGGGCTGCTTCTAGAACAAGCATCCATGACTCAGTGGGCAGGATTGTCTGGGAAGCCTCTGAAACTGGGAGCAATTTTTGCACACATGTGTATTTTTTTTAAGAGAGACCTAATCTAATCTTCCAGGCATTTTGCACTTACTATCACTGATTCTTATGACAACTCCATTTTTCATATGAGAAATAGAGGCTCAGCATGATTAAGTGTTTGGCCCAAAACCACACACCTCGGGTTCCAAGGCAAGAGCCTGACCCCCATCTACACGGCCTCCACGCCTACACTCACCATTCTCTGCCGAAGTGCCCCTCCGTGCTTCTCAGAGTCTTTTTCCAGGTTCAGAAATCCATAGTGATCCTACAGCCTGGATCCAGCTGAGGAAAAGGTGGATTTTCTGGGCTTAGAGAGACACAGTCTCTCAGAGATTCATAGCCTGCCTCAACCCTGTAGGCAACATCCATCATCCGGAGGGAGGGCCGAGCCACCCAGGGTGAGCTGGCCCAGCAGAGGGCCACCGCCCAGTGGCAGACACTTAGGCAGCAGAGGCAGAGTTCCTTAAGGAAACATCTGTAAATGCTGAAGCCAATGGCACCCCACTCCAGTACGCTTGCCTGGAAAATCCCATGGATGGAGGAGCCTGGTGGGCTGTAGTCCACGGGGTCACTAAGAGTCGGACGTGACTGAGCAACTTCCCTTTCACTTTTTACTTTCATGCATTGGAGAAGGAAATGGCAACCCACTCCAGTGTTCTTGCCTGGAGCATGTCAGTGATCGGAGGCTTGCTCCTGGTGGTGGCCCTGGGCCTGGGGGGTGTGTCCATGGATGAGAAGAAGAAAGAATGGTAACAGAGTCCTCCCTGCCTGGCTGGGACCCGTGGCCATCGAGGACTGGTTCAGGGTGGATTTGAGTAACTGCCAGCATCTCCTGTACCCTCTTTCCTTCCCTCCCTTGGTAAAGGCACAGATGTTTTGAGAACTTTATTTGCAGACACCTTAATGACTAAACCTGCTAAGGACCCACAGCCTGGCATCTGACCACCTGGAGCCGGCCGGCCAAGGCCAGTGCCCCCCACACCCCAGGGCAGGGTCGTGGCTTGTTGGAGTGAGCATCTTGCTTGGCTGTGGCCTGTCAGCCCAACTTTTTTTTTCTTTTTTTGGGGTGAGGGACCTTGAAGCTGTACTGTGAGCAGACACATTTCGTCTATGGGGTTGCACAGAGTCGGACATGACTGAAGTGACTTAGCAGCAAGGAAACATCTGTAGAGGCTGTACGGTGTGAGTAGGAAGAGAACAATGATATGGAAAATCTGGAATTACCTAAGGCAAAGACCAGAGAAGGATATTTGAAGCAGAAGGAGCTGCATGGAAAAAGCATGGAGATGAATACTGGGAATACTAAAATTCAGATATTACAGTAGTAGGTGGGTGGGAAACAGAGAAGGGAAAACTCTGCCATGAGTCAGACTATGTCCCTGAGCATCAGCCCCTCAGCCAGAGAATCCATAAAAGGCTACAGAAGCTTCAACAGTTGTTTTTTTTTTTTTTTTCAATTTTATTATGTCTTTATTTATAAATGTATCTTTGTCATTGTAAAAGCAACATAATCACACTAAAAGATGAAAACCAGAAGCTTTTAAGTTTAATTAGGTCCCATTTGTTTATTTTTGCTTTTATTTCCAATATTCTGGGAGGTGGGTCATAGAGGATCCTGCTGTGATGTATGTCAGAGAGTGTTTTGCCTATGTTCTCCTCTAGGAGTTTTATAGTTTCTGGTCTTACATTGAGATCTTTAATCCATTTTGAGTTTATTTTTGTGTATGGTGTTAGAAAGTGTTCTAGTTTCATTCTTTTACAAGTGGTTGACCAGATTTCCCAGCACCACTTGTTAAAGAGATTGTCTTTAATCCATTGTATATTCTTGCCTCCTTTGTCAAAGATAAGGTGTCCATATGTGCGTGGATTTATCTCTGGGCTTTCTATTTTGTTCCATTGATCTATATTTTTGTCTTTCTGCCAGTACCATACTGTCTTGATAACTGTGGCTTTGTAGTAGAGCCTGAAGTCAGGTAGGTTGATTCCTCCAGTTCCATTCTTCTTTCTCAAGACCGCTTTGGCTATTCGAGGTTTTTTGTATTTCCATACAAATTGTGAAATTATTTGTTCTAGCTCTGTGAAGAATACCGTTGGTAGCTTGATAGGGATTGCACTGAATCTATAAATTGCTTTGGGTAGTATACTCATTTTCACTATATTGATTCTTCCAATCCATGAACATGGTCTATTTCTCCATCTATTAGTGTCCTCTTTGATTTCTTTCACCAGTGTTTTATAGTTTTCTATATATAGGTCTTTAGTTTCTTTAGGTAGATATATTCCTAAGTATTTTATTCTTTCCGTTGCAATGCTGAATGGAATTGTTTCCTTAATTTCTCTTTCTGTTTTCTCATTATTAGTGTATAGGAATGCAAGGGATTTCTGTGTGTTGATTTTATATCCTGCAACTTTACTATAGTCATTGATTAGTTCTAGTAATTTTCTGGTGGAGTCTTTAGGGTTTTCTATGTAGAGGATCATGTCATCTGCAAATAGTGAGAGTTTTACTTCTTCTTTTCCAATTTGGATTCCTTTTACTTCTTTTTCTGCTCTGATTGCTGTGGCCAAAACTTCCAAAACTATGTTGAATAGTAATGGTGAAAGTGGGCACCCTTGTCTTGTTCCTGACTTTAGAGGAAATGCTTTCAATTTTTCACCATTGAGGATAATGTTTGCTGTGGGTTTGTCATATATAGCTTTTATTATGTTGAGGTATGTTCCTTCTATTCCTGCTTTCTGGAGAGTTTTTATCATAAATGGATGTTGAATTTTGTCAAAGGCTTTCTCTGCATCTATTGAGATAATCATATGGTTTTTATTTTTCAATTTGTTAATGTGGTGTATTAAACTTAAAAGCTTCTGCACATTAAAGGAAACTATTAGCAAGGTGAAAAGGCAGCCTTTAGAATGGGAGAAAATAATAGCAAATGAAGCAACTAACAAACAACTAATCTCAAAAATACACAAGAAACTCCTACAGCTCAACTCCAGAAAAATAAATGACCCAATCAAAAAATGGGCCAAAGAACTAAATAGACATTTCTCCAAAGAAGACATACAGATGGTTAACAAACACATGAAAAGATGCTCAACATCACTCATTATCAGAGAAATGCACATCAAAACCACTATGAGGTACCATTTCACACCAGTCAGAATGGCTGTGATCCAAAAGTTTACAAGCAATAAATGCTGGAGAGAGTGTGGAGAAAAGGGAACCCTCTTACACTGTTGGTGGGAATGCAAACTAGTATGGCCACTATGAAGAACAGTGTGGAGATTCCTTAAAAACCTGGAAATAGAACTGCCTTATGATCCAGCAATCCCACTGCTGGGCATACACACTGAGGGAAGCAGAAGGGAAAGAGACTCATGTACCCCAATGTTCACTGCAGCACTGTTTATAATAGCTAGGACATGGAAGCAACCTAGATGTCCATCAGCAGATGAATGGATAAGAAAGCTATGGTACATATACACATTGGAGTATTACTCAGCCATTAAAAAGAATACATTTGAATCAGTTCTAATGAGGTGGATGAAACTGGAGCCTATTATACAGAGTGAAGTAAGCCAGAAAGAAAAACACCAATACAGTATACTAACGCATATATATGGAATTTAGAAAGATGGTAACAATAACCCTATGTACGAGACAGCAAAAGAGACACTGATGTATAGAACAGTCTTATGGACTCTGTTGGAGAGGGAGAGGGTGGGAAGATTTGGGAGAATGGCATTGAAACATGTATAATATCATGTATGAAACGAGCTGCCAGTCCAGGTTCTATGCACGATACTGGATGCTTGGGGCTGGTGCACTGGGACGACCCAGAGGGATGGTATCGGAGGGGGGGGGAGGAGGGAGGAGGGTTCAGGATGGGGAACACATGTATACCTGTGGCGGATTCATTTCGATATTTGGCAAAACTAATACAATTTTGTAAAGTTTAAAAATAAAATAAAATTTAAAAAAAATTAAAAAAAAAATGAAAACCAGAAACATGAAAACAAGATCACCCACAACCCCACAATCTAACAACTGTTACCACTGGGCAAGAATTATCTCATAACTTTTTTCATATAATTGCATACTTGGTAAACAGACAAATCTCAAAAGCCCACCCTACTTGATTTTCCTTAAGAGAAAACTCCCAACCAACAGGAACTTGTATTCAATTAGTACCTTTTCCTTAGAGGATTTAGAAAATTCTAAGATAAAGCATGATATATGGGTTTCTTAGGCTCAGGACTATTGAAATTTGGGGCCAAATCATTTTCTTGGGAAGTGTGTTTGAGAGGGTACACTGTGCACTCTAGGATGTCTATAAGTCATTATGGGGAAACCCGGATGAACTTTTTGGCCAACGCAATATTTATCTATGGATCCCAGTCTCTAGCCAACCAAGTATCAGTTGCTCCATAAACAGTTATTATATAATAAGGCTAGATTGGAAAAGGCTATAAGATAGTGCAGGGTGGTGGCTGAGTGTAAAATTAGCACATCTGGCTTGAAATCCCAACTTTACAACCTACCAACTGTGAGATCTTTAGCAAGTCATTTGTGTTCTCCAATTTAAACTTTAATCCCTTCATCCATAAAGCAAGAATAATAAAAGGACTTACAAGAATCTTTTAAGGATGAGCTATTGCATGTAAAGCCACAAGCTAAAAAGAGAAGCAGTTGCTGTTGTAAGACATAATGAGTAGAGGGTCAGATCAGATGATACATAGTTCAGGCTTTGAAAGCCACAAGGCTGCTGTTGCAACTACTCAAGTCTGCAGTTGTAGTAGAAAAGCAGGCACAGATAACACGTGCACCAATGAGCATGGCTGTGCTCTGATAACCCTTCATTTACTACAGAGGGGCAGCCACATTTGGCCCACAGGTCATAGCCAGCTGACCTCTGCTTTCAGATGTCTAAATTTAAATCAAGAAGTACACCCTACAGAAGATTCTTGAACTGGACTATGAAAAAATCAAAGTGATTCCTTGGATAGGTTGAATTTTTAGCATCATGTTGTATAGTCTACCTCAAGCCAGGTCTGGAGTCTATAACAACTGTCTAAGCATGAGACAAGAAGGACCTGCACTGCAGGTAATACAAATGCAATCCCTGCAGGAGAGGATGGCAAATGCAACTCCTTGCCTCCCGCACACCTGGCTGTGGTAATAACCTCTGAGGGTCTGTCTTTATTTTTCTGCAATGTCTTAGTCATAGTTGGAGCCCATTAGTTCAGTTCAGTTCAGTCGCTCAGTCGTGTCTGATTCTTTGCGAACCCATGAATCGCAGCACACCAGGCCTCCCTGTCTATCACCAACTCCCAGAGTTCACCCAAACTCATGTCCATTGAGTCGATGATGCCATCCAACCATCTCATCCTCTGTGGTCCCATTCTCCTGCCCCCAATCCCTCCCAGCATCAGGGTCTTTTCCAATGAGTCAGCTCTTCGCATCAGGTGGCCAAAGTACTGGAGTTTCAGCTTCAGCATTAGTCCTTCCAATGAACACCGAGGACTGATCTCCTTTAGGATGGACTGGTTGGATCTCCTTGCAGTCCAAGGGACTCTCAAGAGTCTTCTCCAACACCACAGTTCAAAAGCATCAATTCTTCGGCACTCAGCTTTCTTCACAGTCCAACTCTCACATCCATACATGACCACAGGAAAAACCATAGCCTTGACTAGACGGACCTTTGTTGGCAAAGTAATGTCTCTGCTTTTGAATATGCTGTCTAGGTTGGTTATAACTTTGCTTCCAAGGAGTAAGCATCTTTTAATTTCATGGCTGCAATCACCATCTGCAGTGATTTTGGAGCCCAGAAAAATAAAGTCTGACACTGTTTCCCCTGTTTCCCCATCTATTTCCCATGAAGTGACGGGACCAGATGCCATGATCTTAGTTTTCTGAATGTTGAATTTTAAGCCAACTTTTTCACTCTCCTCTTTCACTTTCATCAAGAGGCTTTTTAGTTCCTCTTCACTTTCTGCCATAAGGGTGGTGTCATCTGCATATCTGAGGTTATTGATATTTCTCCCGCCAATCTTGATTCCAGCTTGTGCTTCTTCCCATATTACCTAGCAAATAATTAGCATAGACCTAGAAAACCTCTGGAGAATTAATTAGCTAAAGTTAAAAATTAAAATATTATTCTTAGTTTATACTGACTCCTAAACAGATGAGTTGCTTGAATTTAAGACTCATACTTAAGCTACTCTCAGTTTCAAGCAATGATTCCATTTTTCATGCAGGGCATTAAGAATCTGTCAGAAATGATGATTCAAATAGTTGTACTACAGACTAGTGGTCACTATATGAAATGATCATGACTCATAACCACTGCCATCATTTCCTGTACATGATACCTTCTAACTTTGGTCTGGTTTTGGATTTTCAAATTGGGCCCTTCCTTTTATGTTCCTAAGAACAACAGCTTTAAGCAGATTGGTTAAAAATGCCAGGTTAAACATGTTGTACCCCAACCGAGTCAGGGGAGGCACAGCCTACAACTCCAGATAAAGTCTTTGGAGACAGATGCCTAAAATGTGGCATATCTACTTCCCATAGGGAGTTCTGGCATTTTAAGAACAGGAACCTAAAAGCATGCTCTGAGCCCAGAAAAGGTTTAATACACATTGTTCACAGCACAGACTTGAACAGTCATTTGATACAAATTGTGTTGAATCAATGAATGCACCAGTGACTATCAAGAATTTTTTCATGGACTGATATTTAAAATTTGGGACTAAGCCAGAGATGGCTTACTACTTGATTGAAAAATAAAAGGATTTTTTAAGAACAATGTCCTATACTCAATTCATTAAAAAATGAATTAGTGTAACCATCTACCCATACCCAAGCTCAACAATGCATTTCCGGTTTGTATAAATGCATTGTATTTCTAATTACATATTTTCTAAAAGCCTATAAAAATAAATGATGTGTGATCCTACCCTTCAAGCAGTTTCTAGAAAATGAGCCACTTAACTGCTGCTTATTTCAGCTTTCAGAGCAATTAAAAAATAATAATGATAATGAATAAAAGTTTACTAAACAATGAAATACAGGGATTTCCTTGGCAGTCCAATGGTTATGAGTTGGCCTTCCAATGCAGGGGTGAGGTTTTGATCCCTGGTCAGGGAGCTAAGATTCCACATGACTCAAAGCCAAAAAACCAAAAGGTAAACCAGAAGCAATATTATAACAAATTAAAAAACGTTTTAAAAAAATACAACGAAATACAGAAAACTTTCCCTTTCCAAGAGAATTCTAGGCCCGCATTTCCTTACTGTTGTTGCTCAGCCGTGTCTGACTCTGTGACCGCATGGACTACAGCACGCTAGGCTCCGCCATCCCCCACTATCTCCCGGAGTTTGCTCAGATCCATGTCCCTTGAGTCGGTGATTCTATCCAACCGCCTCATTCTCTGCTGCCCTCTTCTCCTTTTGCCTTCAGTCTTTCCCTTTCACAGCATTTCCTTAAAGTGTTCTATTAGTTTGTTAAGTGTTCTATGTGGCCAAAAATAATTTACAAACTGATGCCTGAGAGAGTGCCCTTTTGGAGGAGATAATACAAAAAATATCACTACACGTGTAACACACTGTCGTTTTAGAAATCCACACTAACTAGAGACATATCTTGATTTTGAAATCTTAATCTAGGAAGGAACAAAAAGTGTCTGTTAGAATCAAAGAAGTAAGGTAATAACTATATAGCTTTAGGGAAATTGCCTAGGTCTCATCTCAATGTTTTTTTTAATTGTAATAACATTAATAGTTACTCTATAGGATCATGCCAGGATTGAATGAGTTCATACATGTAAAAATTTCTACACAAAGTTCACATACAGCAAACAGGAAGAACCTAGACATGGTTATTACCAGAGATTCAGCATGTGTGTAAGATATCAAAGGCCTGAGAATTCCAACAGCAAAGGGGACAGCGAAGTTGGTTTTCTCAAACCCATTTGATCACGTATATTAATTTGAATTCTCAGTCACAAGACTCAGAAGCCAATGCTAGCTAAACATGAAATCATTTATTCAAGGCATATTAGATTTTTTTCAGAATTACTCAGTAGGCTACAGAAACAGTAGTCTAGAAAAACCAGATTTAGCCTAAGCTTCCAGAAACTCAGATCCCATATACAACAAGTGTGATGAGAACACTGCTACCAGCCACCACTGAACACTAGGTCCTGTAATCTGCAAAGCTCTGAGGAGCTCAACTTGAATGCAGTTGTTCCTGGGACGGGATCTTGATCCTGCATCCAGCAGAGGACTCAGCAAACCACACTCTCTCCCAAAAACGGAAGTCTGTTCTGCCAGCACCCTCCCCAGAGGGGGCAAAACACAGGTTCTGCATTGCACCTTTATCCTCTAGTTGCTCACTTACGAATCAGTCTGTAGGCGGAATCTAGGTCATATGCCTGTTTTTTAGCTGCAAAGAAAGCAAAAGAAGAAAGTTTTATGGGCTCTCCCTGGGGAGGTAAGCCTTCCCTGGCGAGAAGCTCCCTAAAGATAATAAATGCGTTTTCAACAGTTACTGGAAACCCAAAACACATGAAAAATAGGTGTTTCGCTGCACCATGAAACCCCCGTGTGTTGTTGTTCAGTGGCTAAGTTGTGTCTGACTTTCTGTGACCCCATGAACTGCAGCACGCCAGGCTTCCCTGTCTTTCACCATTACCCAGAGTCTGCTCAAACTCAGTCCATTGGGTTTGTGATGCCATCCAACCATTCCATCCTCTGTTGCCCCCTTCTCCTCCTGCCTTCAATCTTTCCATGTATCAGGGTCTTTTCCAAGAAGTCGGCTCTTCACATCAGGTGGCCGAAGTTTTGGAGTTTCAGCTTCAGCATCAGTCCTTCCAGTGAGTATTCAGGGTTGATTTCCTTTAGGATTGACTGGTTTGATTTCCTTGTTGTCCAATCAACTCTCAAGAGTCTTCTCCTCTCCCTAAAAGCTACTGATGTCTTATAGAAACTACTACTGGGTATATTCCTTCCCTTAGCAGGCCACACATCAACATCTTGCTTTTTAGTTTTAGGGAAGAGACTAAAATTCAAGAGGTTAATGTTAGAAAGTTTCTTCTAGGGTACCTATTGATCTTAGAATATTCTGAGATTGAAGTGGGCCTAAAGGTCACTATAAATAGGACAGAAACAGAAAGGAAATCTTCCAGAAGTAGAGCATGCTGTGGAGGCTGCATAAACAGAAGACACTGCAGGTCTTTCTGAGACTGTTCTTGTGGCCGCTCGGGTAGATCCCACCCGCCCTATTATTTCCCATCCATATGGCATTTTCCTGGTGTCCTGCTTCTGAACACAACCTCATGGGAACCACCACAGCACAAGAGTAAGATGGAGCAGCCTGGGAAGGACTGAGATGTAGAAACAGACCCTTCTTCTGAGTGCAGCTTTTGTGAGCCTCAGAGTCAGCTACAGAGATTGAGACAAGGTGGGATGTGTGTGTGGTGGGATCAGACATAAAACATTCAGGGAGCCCTGGGTTACTTAATCTCATAGTAACTCAAAAAGGTAATTGGATCTGGCCATAGCATGAATCCAAAGGAAGTACCTTCAGAGATTCAGGCAAAAAGTATCAAGAAGGCACCAGGTAAATGGAGTAGAAGGTCAGGGGGCTCCATCAGCCGTTGATATGGGCCCAAAAGATAGGATTCTCAATCTTGGGAATGCTCTGGCAAGAGCAGGCCAAGGCCCTCATTCTAAATAGACAAATCTACCAAAGCATATTATAAATACCGAGCTTGGACACAAAAATGCATAAGAGCCATTATTAGAGATAAGGTATGATGTGGACAGTGAGATGCATCAGAGCTCCTGACCTACAGGTTAAATTAAATTACAGACCAGAAATGAAGGTGTTAAAAATAATTTTGCTAGGACCCCAGGCATAAATCAGGAATGTTCCAGAAAATGGGACATATGCTCACCCCAGTTATATGTTACCTGGCTGTAGTGAATCCCCAGGCAGAATTCAACTAAACATGGCTAAGAAAAGAAGAGAATGCAGAGGTTGAAAACGCAAGAAAACCTGACTTAGGAGACTGCTTTTCTTTTCCTTCCTTTGCTTTTGGTATTTGAAGAGATGGTGTGAAAAACCAAAGATGCTAGCATACATTTACTTTTAATTTTTTTCCCTCTCTTAATTCACAGCCAGAGGGTACCATGCGTATTCCAGCAACAGCACACGGCATGAAAATTCTTGCAGAAAGTTTCTCGAGAAGATTGAAGAGCAAAAGGCAAATTTACTTTGGCAGTGGGGTCAGCAGCAGAAAGGAGGCTTGTCTAAAGAACAAGCTCCTCTAACATCCTGCTAGTTTCAGCTTCGGGCATGGCCAGACGGCTGATGATGCCCACAGGATTTGTGCAAGAGGCGGCTGGGAGAACAAAGCCAGAGGCTGTGGACGTTAGCTCATTAGAAGTTTTGGAAACACTAAAAAAAAAGAAAATCAGATGTTTATCACCAGACTGATAATGATGTGACCCAAGAGGACTCACGTTGTTAGGAGAGACACTTTTATAAGACAAAGATCTTTATGGGAAATGTTCCCTGGTCCCAAAGGTAATCAAAGAATGAATTGGTGCTGCCTCCAAATGCTGCCATCTTAGCTTCAGGCAGACAGTCTGAGCCGGGCCTCTGTTTTGTAAACGCTGAAATACTGTCCTCAGAAAGGAAGCAGAGCTTTATCAGAGATCTTAAAAATAAAAAGACTTTGGGAACAATCTGACTAATCAAGGCTGCAGTATTGTTCCTGCTGCAGGATTGTTCCTGCACACCTCGGTGTCAACTTTGAAAACCCGCCTGGCTCTGGGAAGCCATTTTCATTATTAAGACATCCGGAAGGACAATTTCAACAGCAGTATGCTTGGAGGGAAGACAGGTGTAGGTTCTACCTTCTACAGTGAGGCCTTGTACCTTCTTGGTCATATTAGCAGTTCAGTGCCCTTTAGCCTTGGGAAACTCCGTCCGCCCTCTCTCTGTACAAAGCTTCTCTTAAAGTTTACACTTGGATTTGTAAAGGATTTGGGATTTGGAGGATTAGAAATCCAGCATTAAAGTGCATGGTGGGTCAGCCAGGCCTTAAGTTAATTAACATCATGCCCTTAAGTAGAGTTTGACACTGCAATCATTGTGCAAGGAATGTCAGCATGAAGTGAAAGAAAGTCCTTGTCCCACAAGACATTTCAGCCCTCCTCACAAATTCATAGGCCTCTTTCTTCCTTTTCTCTTATTTTTCTGTTGGTACTTATTGTCTGTCCAATATATATTGGATATATCCGTATGTTTTACTTAGGTTTTGTTGTTATTGTTATACATGAAGTCAGGATCCTGTTTCATAAATTTCTCTGTTCCCAGTGCCTGGTATATAACAGGCATCCCATAACATTTGCTGAATGAAAGAATGATGGCTTTAAATATATCCTTACATAATATGAGTCATTCGATATAGATTGCCCTCCAGATGTAAGGTCATTAATTG
Organism: Bos mutus; assembly: GCF_027580195.1. Classification (NCBI taxonomy): domain Eukaryota; kingdom Metazoa; phylum Chordata; class Mammalia; order Artiodactyla; family Bovidae; genus Bos; species Bos mutus. The sequence goes on along the minus strand of NC_091645.1, from coordinate 6,739,953 downwards.
AGAAAAGGAGTTCTCCAAAATTCTGGTTTTTCCCCCTGTGCCTAGAGGCTTCTGGGCTGGAGACTCTTAGGAAAGAAAGGAATTTGAAGGAATATTCAAGGATCCGTGGAATGAAGTTGAGTATGGGGCTAAGGAATTGGTAAATGGATGCATTCACCCACATTATGGAATTTTTTAAAAAGCCAGACTAACGCCCAATAACTATTAAAAATGTACTATTTCTGGGACTTTCCTGACGGTCCAGCAGTTAAGACTCTGCTTCCAATGCAGGCAGCACAGGTTCGATCCCTGGTCAGGGAGCCAAGATTCCACGAGCCGCTTGGTGTGGGGGATGGTGGAGGGGTGGGGAGGAGGGCGGAGGATAGTGTTTCTTAAATGTCCGTCTCTTAATCATATCAGCAAGTATTACTTGGCTGACCTATCATTACAATAAATTCTTGAAACAAACAAACCGACAAGGTTCAATGAGAGCCAGGAAATAGAAAACAGGTATTGTGTCCCAAATCTAAGGAAAAAAATCCTAAAAAATAATAAGGAAAACAAAGGATTTTAAAAGGAAAAAGGGGAAGCACGTACAAGCATGCTGAGGCCTCAAGAAGGAAAACAAGGAACCAAGAAGTAAAACTTTCTAAACATAAGGCCAACTTAGAGGCAGCACTGGGAGAGGGCGGGCACTGAGACCCTCCCCCAAAGACTGAACCAACAGGTCAGATAAGAGGCATCGTCGCCCCGACCTCCCGCTCCAGCGCCTCCCACCCCAAGCAGTTGTTCAGTCCTCCTGCTCAAGCTTTCACTGTAGCGATAGTCTCACATCAGGTTTTTGTCTGCAATCTCTACAGCCATTACCTTAGCTCAAGGCTTTGTTGTTTTCTCATAAGAATACAATCACTACCACGTCAATCTGTCTTTCCAGAGTCTCCAAGGGCAAATCTGACCACTCTACCCTCTGGTGTAAAATCCTTCAGAGGCTCCTCCTCAGCCTATTTACCGTCTGACGGTAAATCGTCTACCTACCATGTGGGAGACCTGGGTTCAGTCCTAGGATCTGGAAGATCCCCTGGAGAAGGAAGTGGCCACCCACTCCAGTATTCTTGCCTGGAAAATCCCATGGACGGAGGAACCCGGTGGGCTATAGTCCATGGGGTCGCAAAGAGTCGGACACAATTGAATGACTTCTCTTTCTTTCTTTCTTTAAGCCTACTTAAATGATGTCCATTCAAGCTGTATTTCCAAACCACGCACTCAAAGGTTCACAGCAAGGCCTAGGTGTTAACTTCCCTCAGAGCAGAGACAATGCCTATCTTACTCAAAGATGAATCCCAAACAATTAGCACAGTGCCTGTGCTCCACAAGTATACATATGTGTATTCCACAAATAAATAAGTGGAAAATTATGATTTACAACTATGCAGAATGCAATCTTAGTAATGCAAAACATATATATATATATATGCACATAGAAAATATCAGAAAAATATATTAAACCATTTACTTTTAATTTATGATTTTTTAAATTTTTTTCAAAATGTATGATGAAAATATTTTTCTCTCTGATACTGAGACACAGAGACAAAGGGAGCAGAGTAAAAATTGTGCCCCTGATACATTAGATAACAGCGTGGAGCACAGAGGGGAGGTTAAGCCTCTCACCAGCTCACACTGGATTCTGCGTCTTCCGGCCCTGACTCTGCCCACACTTCCTGCTACTCGCTGCCACCAGGACGGTGAGCAGTGCCAAGCCACACTATGTTCCTTACAGGCGTATTTGCCACCCATTCTCTCAGCCCACTATTCCAACATTCCCAATGTGCTCGTTCTGTGCTCTGGCCATCTTTTCATTTCTAGGGCAAAGCACAGTTCCTGATACACAGTGAAACATATTAAGTGCTGATGGAGTCAACTAATACTTGAGTAAAGCACTGACACTGAAAGTGAAGCCTGTTTCTTTCATTGACTAAAATCATTCTTACCTACCAGGGCTATTGTGAGGCCTAAATGAGAAAACACACAAAAATCCCACTGGCATATCATAAGCACTCCATACATGAACACAGTTATTGAATACTGTCAGTGTGATCACATACAGGTTGCTTTGCTGCCTTAGCCACAAACACCTTAAATTGTGGGTCACAGTTGCACCCATCCCCTTGAAATAAGAACGAGATTAAAGCAGTTTGAGAACTACAAATCGCTAAACAAACATATACTATCATTATGGTAATAATGATGATGATGATATGCCATTTTCTTTGTGAATCCTGCCTACAATAAGCTTATCCTTTAACGTCACATTACCTTTGCTGATGTTTCGAACCATCCCACGAAACCATGCTCCTTGCAGAACTGGTCCATCTTGAGGCCGTTGTTCAGTAGCACATCCTTCCCCTGGTCACATTTGTTGGCCAACAAAACCACGGAAACTGGTTTGCCATTAGGGAGACTTAACTTTGAGTCCAAGTCATTCTTCCACTTTGTCACTGCTTCAAATGTAGCTGGCCTGGTGACATCGAAGACAATAAATGCACCCATAGCTTCTCGGTAATAGACCCGTGTCATGTTTCCAAATCTTTCTTGACCTATCACCAAAAAGAAACAGAAATCAAAAATTCACTTCTGTTGTAAACTGAATCATATACTGGACTCTAACAAGGCTTCCAGAATGAGCAGATCACTCCGTAAAGTGTTTCATTGCTTCTCTATAAAAAATGCACTAAATACACAACCAGGAAGCTCTTGTTTGTTTGTTTGTTTGTTTGTTTTGAATCCCAAGGGGATTCATTCATGTAATAAGTAATTATTGAAATATCCTTGGACTGTGTAACACTCCAGGACTGTGCTAATACAGTGTACCCCTAGCACATATGCCTACCTTGGTTTAATTAAAATGAAATAAAATTTAAAATTCAGTTCCACAGTCACATTTCAAGTGTTCGATAACCACATGTGGTTGTGGCTACAGTATTAGACACCCCAATAGAGAATACTTTCATTATCATAGGATGCTCTATTGGACAGTAGTGTTCTAAATATTTGGAATACAATGATTAAAACATGAAAATACCTCCCATCATGGAGTTTACATTTTAGTGGGACAATTAGTACTAATTAGATTAGCATGTTACAAAGGCATCCTCATTCAACTCCTATTAAGGATAATAGTACATTTGCTAACCATCAGAAATGTAATTTTCATAAATAATCACGAAGGTACAATTAATATTCCCATTTTAAAGTGAGACCAAGAGAGGCTAAGTAACTTCTTCAAATTATACAGATGCAAGCTTAAGAAGTTACAATCCAAAGTTGAGCTTTTTGCATCCAAAGCTCATAGTCATTTACCAACAACAAATACCCTCAGTTACTAAACCATAGTCTTGTACTCTCTCTCCCCTGGGTTTATGTACCAGGAGTGTCCCATCCAACTCAACTGAATAGAACACATGTTTATCCATCGATGCCCGTTTCTGAGCTACATGCTAGGAATACAACACTGAACTAGATGACCTATACCCTTAACTAGTCTGCAATCTATTGGGTAAGGAAAGCCTTCTGACATATAAATACATTGTTGTTGTTGTAAAAGTTGCTCAGTCATGTCCAACTCTTTGCGATCCCATGGACTATACAGTCCATGGAATTCTCCAGGCCAGAATACTGGAGTGGGTAGCCTTTCCCTTCTCCAGGGGACCTTTCCAACCCAGGGATCTAACCCAGGTCTCCTGCATTGCTGTTGGATTCTTTACCATGGATTGGTCTTATTTAGACCAATCAGCCAGAATCAGTTTTGCTCTGATTATTAATTTTCTAAATGAATATTAGCAAGTTTCTTAAACACAATAAGTTTAGCCTTCCCCATCTGCAAAAGTAATAATATGTACCTCACAGGGCTGTTACATGGATGAAATGAACTGATGTATATAAAGTACCCAGCACAGTCCCTAGCAACTAGCTAGTACTTGAGCTTTCTCTCCCTTTCTCCAGCATGTTAAAAATTATAAAAGACAATATGACAATGGTAGTGAAATCAGTTCTAGACCAGAGTTTATGAAAGAACATCACAAGAATTTGAGCTGATCAACAAATATGAAAAAAATCCTATTGCTTTTAACTCTGTCCACAAGTAATTGCTGAAGATGGGAGATACTGAAGACTGGGTTTATGTTTTCTGAACCCCAAACTCCAGAAGTGTATGACCAGGCAGAGTTATTTTATTGTGATTTGGGAACTTCTTCATGTTCAGAGTTTTATAAAGTTTCAGAAATTAAAACAAAGTGTGTATTGAATAAGCCAACTTCTTTTTAAAAAAAAATGCTGAAACTGGCATGTATCTGTAGGTCAATATACTTCTAAGGACACTTAACATTTGAGTTCAAGGTTTTGTCATGGTGAGTTTTAATTCAAGTTACCAAATTCTTTTGTAGGTCATGTTCACACCGGCATTAGCACTGTGGATTTTAAGAGGAACTGATCCATAAGCACTTAATGAAAACACATGAAGGTCAAGGCTTCCTCACCTAGTGTGTGAGCCTGTGTTCTCAGGCACATATCACTGGAAAGAAGAGCACTTTGTCAGAGCCACATGACTGTCCTAAAATATTCCTTACTTGGGTTATACCAGCATTTAAAAAAAATTCCTCACAGTCATCTAGTCAATGAAAGAGTGGTATAATACTCCTCATATGACCCAAAGCCCACAGATGAACTTTCATTTTTCCAAAATGAGTTCTAAATTTCTTTTATTTCCGTTTTTTGTTGTTTTAGATCCTTATGCATACAGTGATTTCCTTTGATACTGATCAGGGTGGCCATGACATTTCAGGAAGACAAGGGAAAAAGGTCCTCTGTGATCATTCGGAACTCTGAAGGCCTCTGGGCTTTTTCAGGATGTCTTATGATCCCTTTCAGAGAAATAATCAGATGAAGGGCAAAGTCATGGGTTATTCAATAATCTGCTTGTCCAGGGTTTTCATAGTACAGTAAGGCAGCCTTTAGGAAGAAAGATTTTACATTTCAAATATATGGCAAAGGGTCTATACAGGAAGAAAAAAAAGAGATATACTACATAGACCGCATAGACTTCCACTTTCGTAGGGATTCTGTGTGTGTGTGTGTTTGAGTTTGTGAGGGTATGTGTGTCAGATCAGAAACCAGAAGAAAAAGGTTTGTTTCTAGAAAGAAAAGACCTTTGTATATGGAGGTCACTGGGCCAGGAAACTTGGCAAGTTCGTATTTTTGGCATTCCAGCAAGAGGTCACATTCAGACCAAGAGCTTTCCGGCACTCATTTTATCCTGCCTTCGTCAGCTGACAGCCCTCTCTGCTGTTTCTTAAGAAAAGAATGAGAACCATGTGACGCTTAGTGAGTGCCTACATGTGGACCCAGTAGAGACCTGAGGAATCCATCACAGGTGATTTACTTTTTAAACAAAGACTATAATTAAAAAAAAAAAAAAAAACGCCACTGGGGTCAAATCACACATTTGACCCACATTTATTGACTAGACAATATGGTCCAGGTTCGGTGCTTTGTGCTGTAGATACAGAACTTCTAAACCAAGAGTGTCATACTGGAGGCCCAGATTGAAAATAAGTTGGTTTTCCATGTAGGTCCCCATTTCTTGTCGAACCTAAACACATACTCCATAGCCATGTGGACATGGCTCATGATTCAGTTTTCCGTCTAAAGGGATATTAAATGATAAAGCAATCAGCCGAATCACAAAGGTTAGTACAATGGCTGCGGTAATAGTTCGGATGACCTCCCACAGAAATCACTAAGTTGAAGGGTCAGAAGGTGGCCGGAGGGAGTGGGGTGGGGGCAGGGGGAGGCTTCATCTTAATCCCTTGTTACCTGTGCTGTTGCTGCTGCTGCTAAGTCACTTCAGTCGTGTCCGTTACCTGTGCAGCCTTATACAACTATATTTCTCTCCCTGAGACTCAGTTTTCTTATCTGTAAAATCAAGTTGTTCTGGCCAATCTCTAAGTACGCTTGCTGTTTTCATGTCTCCTAGCTTTATGTTCCGGAGAAGGTGATGGCACCCCACTCCTGTACTCTTGCCTGGAAAATCCCATGGATGGAGGAGCCTGGTGGGTTGCAAAGAGTCGGACACGACTGAGTGACTTCATTTTGACTTTTCACTTTCATGCATTGGAGAAGGAAATGGCAACCCACTCCAGTGTCCTTGCCTGGAGAATCCCAGGGATGGGGGAGCCTGGTGGGCTGCTGTCTATGGGGTCGCACAGAGTCGGACACGACTGAAGCGACTTAGCAGCAGCAGCAGCAGCTCTATGTTGGCCTTCCCAGGTGGTGCTAGTGGTAAAGAACCTGCCTGCCAATGCAGGAGATGTAACAGATGCGCGTTCGATCCCTGGGTCAGGAAGATCCCCTGGAGGAAGGCATGGCAACTCACTCCAGTATTCTTGCCTGGAGAATCCCATGGACAGAGGAGCCTGGCAGCTACAGTCCATAGGATCACACAGAGTGAGACACGACTGAAGAGACTTAGCACATATGCACAAAGCCCCATGATAACACCATGAAATCAAGACCTGGTTCTCTCTTCCAACGGCCTGCAATGGCCAGTTTGCTGTCATGGATTCAGCTAAAAACATACACCAGCAACACCACTATAGTATATATCTAATAATATTTTTCACTTGGTAATTATTTACTAGTACTATCTGGATGCTCTCAGCATAACCAAGCAGTGAATCTTCTAGACAGGTATAAAAACAAGAGGATTTTCTAATAACCAACTAGCTGTGTGACCTCAAACTAGTCACGTCATCATTCAGTGTCTCAGTTACCTCATTGGTAAACAAGGAACTGAATTACACACCTAAATTGAGTTCATTATTGCCTCTGGCCAACCCCCTTTGATCAGCCTCCCCCATATGAAGACATCTGGTTATCTGCTTCCTACTCCTCCTGTTCTCCCTGTGGTGGCTCCCAGAAACACCATCCACACCACCACCAGAGTGGTCCCTAAAGTCATCTTCCAGCTCCTTTCTCATCCCCACACACAAAGGGTCTCCCACATCCCACCAACACTTCTAGTTCAAAAGGGGCTCTTGACTTTGCCCCTCTGCTCCATCAGCAGTCTCTCTGCTCCAGTTCAAGCCCTCATCTGGACCCCTGAAAGCTCCTGAGGTTCTTGGCATCTCAGTTTTCATCACCTCCATTTCCCCTTACAATAAATATAAATATAACTAACACAGGTCTTCAGACAGTTGCTGTTCTGGCAGCACAAGAAATCACCTAATGGGTATAGATAAAGGAAATGAAATCACTGCCTTGAACAGGCACTCTCATGTCCATTGACAGAGCAATGAACAAAGAAAATGTGGTTGGTCAAACCTCAGTACACGCAGAACATTGGTTCCAGGACCCACTAAACATATGAAAATCCACGGGTGCCCAGGTCCCTTATAAAATGCACTCTGTCCTTTATAATCTGTGGATGTGGAATTTGCAGATACAGAGGACCAACTATATACATGTACAACAGAATATTAGTCGTAAAAAAGAAGGAAATCCTATCTTTTGCAACAACATTAGTATTATGTTAGAGAAATAAGTCAGACAGAGGAAGAAAAATACCATTTGATCTCACTAATAGGAAGAAACTAAAAACTCCGTAACAGCCAAAAATTCATAAAAACAAAGAATAAAATGGTGGTTGTCAGGGGCTAGGGGATGAGAGAACTGGGGAGATGTTGGTTAAAGGTGTGAATTTCCAGTTATAAGATGAATAAATTCTGGAGATCTCAGGCACAGCACAGTGACTGTAGTCAGCAATACTGTATTACATAATGGAAAGTTGCTAAAAGAGTAAGTCTCAAATGTTCTCAGCAAACACAAGAAGGTCATCAGGTGAGGTGTGTGTTCTGTCGTTTCAGTCATGTCCGACTCTTTGCGACCTATGGACTGCAGCCTGACCGGCTCCTCCATCCATGGGATTCTCTAGGCAAGGATTCTGGAGTGGGTTGCCATGCTCTCCTCCAGGGGATCTTCCTGAACCAGGAATCAAACTCCAGCATCTCCTGCATTGCAGGCAGATTCTTTATCTACTGAGCCACCTGGGAGTTCCTATGTGAGGTGATGGAGATGTTATTCACCTCACTGTGGGAATGATTTCACAGTATACACATATATGAAATTATCACGTTGTACACCTTAAACTTACACAAACTGAGTAACCTTATATCTCAATAGAGGCTTCCCTGGTGGCTCAGAGGGTAAAGAAACTGCCTGCAGTGCAAGGGACTTGATTCGATCCCTAGGTAGGGAAGATCCCCTGGAAAAGGCAATAACTACCCGCTCCGGTATTCTTGCCTGGAAAATTCCATGGACAGAGGAGCCTGGAGGGTTACAGTCCATAGGGTCACAAAGAGTTGGACACGACTGAGCGACTAACACATATCTCAGTAGGGCTGGGGGGACAGAAGAAATTACCCAAAATGTTTACAGAACACCCGTCCCCAGGGCATCCTCCTCAGAGATTCTTATTGTACTGCTTTTGTGTGGGGCCTAGGAAACTCTTTTTTTGTTTTTTTTTTTTAAGCCCTCTCTAGCTGAAGTTTTAAAACTTCTATTTCTATTAGAATCACTTTCAAAATACAAATATTACCACTATTCTCTGCCATTGTAGCCCTTCAATGATTCTTCCACGCTTTAAAAAAAGACACTCAAATGAAACTACACATTGGAAGACTGTCTCCAACCACCCTTCCAAGCTCTTTCTCCCGTCCCTTCCTTCCGAGTGCTCCACAGCCAAGCCACACTGGGTGACCTGTCCTTCCCAGAATACATCCTTCACTACTCTCTGGCTTTCCTGGCCTTTTTTTCTTGCAGCTCTGTTCCCAAAGTCTGAATTCCTTCCACATGTCCCCTCTCACCTTCAATTACATCCTGTGTATCCTATCTCTGTGCCCTGAAACCTCACAGAACCTGCCAGCCGGAACCCTGGCTCCCTTTTTCACGACCCCACAGCATTTTCTTTATCCTGTTCCATTCACGCTTACCATGCTGCATCTTCATGCTTCTGTCTCCAACTTGGCATTGCAAAAACCTGGAGAGCAGGCTGGTCACATTTTACACCGTAAATCTGAAGTTTATTCCTCTAATGTTTGGATACAGTAAGAGCTCCGAGTATTGTGGTAGAAATAAACTGAAATTAAAATTCTTCCTTCCTCTAAAATACAGCATTATCTTGTTTTCATGAGCCAGTGCCACCTACTAATACACTTACTCTATAGTCTCCTCTTGTTTTCAGTAAATAATCAATAGATGTTCATTGATGGAGAAAATTAACATTATTACAACAGGGTTATGTGCATATCCTTGCAGTGAATTTCAGACTGGAATGTTGTGCTTTCACAGTAATTCTCATCTTAAGAAATAATCTCTTGGAATCAATTTATTCCAAATATAAATTTTGGAGGTCATGGCAAGATCAGTAGGGTTAAAAGTATACCATACCAAGGTATGCTCTTAATTTCTAGAGAGAAATGGTATGAAAAGCAGGTAGATAAAACCAAAAGTAACCATGAACTTTGAACAAGGATCTGGAGAAAGGAGAAAAAAAACATCCAGTTGCTACGAAGAGTAAATGGCCACTGAATTTCCTGTGATATAAGCAGGTTTTGAAGGCTCAGGGAGACCCCCCCCCCCCGACAAGGATCAGAGTCAGGCTATTGCTGGAGAGCATGGTTCTCATCACTTTCCAAGAGCCCATCTGACTCTCTGGCAGTGGTTCTGGAACTTTTTCATCATCTCTCCTCACTTCTTTGTTCCACCAAACCAGTGACAGAAAAGTGTCAATCAATCACTGTTTTTCCAAGTCACTTAGGCTTCTATTCTAGAATTAACCTTGGGTAATTATCCCCTACAAAATTGCCAGCCTCTTTCCCCCCCGGCCAGAGCCAAGTTTCTGCAGCCCCATGACAAACACTGACCTGGGCACCTAGTAGGTGGTCAATAAGATCTCCTTGCTGAGTGAACAGATAACCCCTGACTCTTCACTCCCTCCCAGTGATTACTTTCAGGCTTACCAAGTCTTTAAGAATCATCGTCTGTCATGTCCCCGACAATTATCACTTTCTTTCCACTCCCACTGAAATCACTTTATTTAAGTTATGTCCTACCACTTTACTTTCATCCATCTAACAAAAAATTCTGAATGCCAGTGAATTTCCAGGCACTAGAAACATGCAATGAAAAAAAATCAGCAACTAAGGGGGAAAAAAAAAAACATTAAAAATTGTTGCCTTCCTGGCAGGTGGGTTCTTTACCACTGAGCCACCAGGGAAGCCCTCATGAAGTTTACATTCTAGTAAAAAGAGATCCACAGTAAACAAAAACAGTAAGATACATATAATATTACATTATCTGGTGAAAAGTGCTATGGAGAAAAGCAGGGACTTCCTGGTGGTCCAGCGGTTAAAAATTCACCTTGCAATGCAGAGGACATACGTGGGTTCCACCCCTGGTCCGGGAACTAAGATCCCACATGCCGCAGGTCACCTAAGCCCACGTGCCACAGCCACTGAGCCTGCACTCTGCAACTAAGACCCACCCAATGCAGCCAAACAAATATTAAATAAATGAAAAAAGCAGCAAATGAGAAATGAGTATGCTAGTGAAAGTTGCTCCGTCACGTCTGACTCTTTGCAACCCTGTAGACTATACAGTCCATGGAATTCTCCCGGCCAGAATAGTGTAGTGGGTAACCTTTCCCTTCTCCAGGGGATCTTCCCAACCCGGGGATTGAACCCAGGTCTCCTGCATTGCAGGTGGATTCTTAACCAGCTGAGCCATAAGAGGCCAGGGTAAAGTAAAGCAAGATGGATAAGGAAGGCTCAGTGAGAAGGTATCATTTGAGTAAAGATCAAAAAGAAGTAAAGGAGCAAGACATTAGGACGCTTAGGAGAAGAGGGCTTCAGACAGGAGGAGTGGCAAGTACAAAGATGCTGAGGCTCAGAAGTGTCTGCCACGCATGTGGAAAACACAGGGAGACTGTTGGCTGGTGAGAGCTGAGCAAGGAGAAGAAGAATGTGCAATGAGGCAGGCGGATCACAGGATCCAGACTGTTGACAGTTTCAGGCCATTATCCTGAGGCTACCTGCTATTCTGGATGAAAGAGTGTGCACAGATGAGAAACAAGAACCGATAGAAGTAAATGGACCCCTATGGATGCTGCATTGAGGCATGACATACAGGAATCAAGGTTGGAAGCGGGGAAACCACAGTCCAGGCAAGAGATATTGATGCTGACCAAAGGGGCAGTGGTGAAGATGGTCTAGACTGGCCTTTTTCCAGATATATTTGGAGACAGAGAAGATAGGTGAACTATAACTTATGAGATGATCCAGACATGACTACCAAGCTTTTGACCTGAATTACTGAAAGCATGGAGCTACCATTAGCTGAAATGGAGCAGGTTTTGGGAGGCACAGGTTTCACGGAAGTCGACTAGGACTTTGACATGTTAGGTTTGAGATGTCCGTTATGCAGATGTGGTGAGTAGGCAGCTGGATATGTGAGTCTGAAGTTCCAGGGCTGAGGTGGTCAGGACTGGAGATTTACTCGTATTTTAATTTCTGTACACCTCCGCTAGATTTACCATCCAAAGCCCTGTTGTCACTCTATAATTTGCTTAATTAAATCTACTGCTGCCCAGAACAGGTGCCAAAATGGGAGACTGGGCTGCTCACATGTTATGTGACCCACACAAGATTTAAAGCAATTTGAACAATTTCCCAACAGTTGCAAATTGGAAGATAAATACAAGTATGGAATGTCTTGAAAATTCAGAATATGCAGAAATCTGGGGTCAATATTTTATGAATTGCTCCGTCGAGTTCATTTGAGCTGATCAGTACCAAGCACTTGGTCTTTTTTATGTTTATTTTTTATCATTATTGAGACTTAAATTTTTGAAAACAGTTTTAGGTTCACAGAAAAATTGAATGAAATGTACAGAGATTTCCCATATACTCTCTGCCCCGATACATGTATAGCTTCCCTTGTTATCCATATCACCCACCAGAGTGATACACTAACAGTTATAATTGCTGACTCTAAACTGACATATCATAATCCCTCAAAGCCCACGGTTTACCTTAGGGTGAATTTTTAGTGTTGTATTTTCTACGGCACTGGACAAATGTTTAAGGACATGTATTCATCATTACGGGATCATCCAGGGTTCTTTCATTGCCCTGAACATCCTCTTGCTCCGTTATTTCACCCCCTCCCTACCCCAACTCTAGCAACCACTATTCTCTTCACTGTCTCCATAGCGTTGCCTTTCTCAGAATGTGATGGAGTTGGAATCACATACCGTACGGCCTTTTCAAGTTGGCTTCTTTCACTTAGTAATATACATTCCAGTTCCCTCCATGTCTTCTCATGGCTTCATAGCTCACTTCTTTTTAATGCTGAATCATATTCCATTATCTGGTTTAACCATTCAACTGTGTGTGTGTTCAGTCGAATCTGACTCTTCTGTGACCCTGTGGACTGTAGCCCACCAGGCTCCTCTGTCCATGGGATTTCTCAGGCAAGAATACCACAGTGAGTTGTCATTTCCTTCTCCAGGGGATCTTCCTGACTCAGGAATTGAACCTGAGTCTCCTGCATTTGGCAGGCAAATTCTTTACAGCTCAGCCACCAGGGGAGCCCCAACCATTCACCTATTGAAGGACATCTCTGTGGCTCCCAACTTTTGGCAGTTAGGAATACAGCTGCTATAAACATCTGTGTGTAGCTTTTGTGTGGACATAATTTTTCAACTCCTTTGGGTAAATACCAAGGAGCACAGTTGCTGGGTTATATGGTATATTTAGTTTTGTAAGTAACTGCCAAACTGCCTTCCATAGCCAAGCACTCAATTTTGAAGTCAAAAAAAAAAAAAAAGGTGGCTAAGATACTATTACTTTCACATTGTTAGATAACACTGCCTTAAATTTAAATGTATGTATCTATATCCATTTTATTCAAATAATTATAACAAACTATTTGGAATTCAATGACATTTATATAATTTTATTTTAAAGTAAATCATTGCTATTGATCCACTTTTTTAAAGTCTCTTATATATGCTTATGTAGGATCCCATGATTGGTTCTTTGTCTCAAAATACTCTTTAACACACTCAGCCTCATTTCTATACAACCATCCAGCTGTACATGAAATTTTGCAGAGAAACAAAATGGGAACCAGGATTCAGGGGAAGTTTTATCTTCATTTCCTAGGGAAACAGGGAGCAGAAGAGTGAGTGGTCCAGAAGTGAGAACCGATTTTTTCAGAGAAGACCTTAGGAAAGATGAACAAGTGATTGCCAGGTAGAGAAAAGAGTTCATTTACTTTACCCCTTGGGCTCCTGTGGGATTTTTAAGGTTTCACAGCTTGATCTACAAGTCAAAGGCTAATCCTCAAACTGTGGATTGCTGCGTGCAATCTAGCAATCTATGCCTTGCCGGGCTCACTAAGTTCTGCCTCTTGCTTTCATTCACCATTCCACGGCCTTCCCATCCTCACAGGAACATACACCATCTCTGACTCTGCCTGACTACATCCTACCTATTCTTCAAGATTGTACCAAATCCTACCTCCTTGGACCTTTTTCTGACTACCTGGCCCCAGGCTCAGTTCGTTCCTCCCCGATATCAGACAGCGCTGACAACGCGCCACTGGCTCGCCCGTCCAATCAGACCTCGCCCCACACCGCTTTCTACGTGCCGCAAACTGCAGACCATGTCCCCAGTTACACTGTAGTCTGCTCAAGCCCGCTGTGGAATTCCTCTAATACTGATCTCTATTGATGCTTTAGAACTGTGGTGCTGAAGAAGACTCCTGAGAGTCCCTTGGACAGCAAGGAGATCAAACCAGTCAATCTTAAAGGAAATCAACCCTGAATATTCATCGGAAGGACTGAGGCTGAAGTTGAAATTCCAATACTTTGGCCACCTGATGGGAAGAGCCAACTCACTGGAAAAGACCCTGATGCTGGGAAAGATTGAGGGCAGGAGGAGAAGGGGATGATAGAGGATGAGATGGTTGGATGGCATCACTGACTCAATGGACATGAGTTTGAGCAAGCTCTGGGAGATAGTGAAGGACATGCAAGCCTGGCGTGCTGCAGTCCATGGGGTTGCAAAGAGCTGGACATAGTGACTTAATGACAATGATCTCTCCCTCGTACATGTACTCTGAGAAGCTCTTAGTCTGTGCTCACAATGGTCTTGCAAAACAGAATGGAGCTGGTAACACAAGTACTCTTTACACAATAAAGTAACAATGAATGATTTCTTATTTAAGAGAGGGAGCCCCATCAGGGAGAGGAGTGGACTGAATAAAGCAAGATCTCTAATCCAATTCATTGACTTTCCATGACTACTAAGCTCCTGCTCACTCTTAAAATCCACTCCGAAAAAAAATCTGTCCCCAGTTCAGAACCGCCTCTCCACAGTTTCTTTAAAGATACTTTCATAACTCACAAGGGACCCTGGACTCTAAGGGTTTCACTCTTAAATAATTCACAGATTCCTTCATAGGTAAAATTCCCAAAATGTGTTCCAAGGTGCTCTGGGGGGCCTCAGTGAAGTCACAGGGTTGCAACTGGATAATTTTAAATTACCCAGGCAAGCAGTGGTGATCAAGATCAGACACCTCGGGAACTACTAACTAGAGGCAGGTCACGATTTTAATATTAGATTGTGCTACATTCCCTTTGATGTGCTCATATCTCTTTGAAGCTGGCGTTTTTGCAGTTTGTGTGATAAAAAGCAAGATCATGTGAAAATCAATAAGAAACAGGAAATGAGGGTGGTGGTGACCACTCTGACTCAGTTTTGAGATGCTGTTCTATAGCCCAAAGCAATACATGTCCCTATCGTAAATAATCATAGCTATTAAAAATGAAATAAAAATCATTTTCACTTATGTCCTCCATTTTCCCAAAGGACTATTAAATTATTAGACTATAATACTTATGAAATTGTTGGTGCTAATTACTTAACAAACTATAGTCAATATCTTATAACAAGCTTTAATGGAAAATAACTTCAAAAATAATGTATGTGTATATGTATAGCTGAGTCACTTTGCTGTGCGCCTGAAACATTGTAAGTCAACTATACTTCAATAAAATATATATTACAAAAATAATAAAAAATAAAAAATTGATGAATATATATTCTGTTGGCCTAAAGACACCATGAAAAAATTATCTGTACTTTGATACTAAAGGTTCTGTGAACTGAGGAGTTTGAGAAACTCTGTTGTAGCTTCTCAAATCTAGTCTAGAGGATTCTTTCATTAAATTTAAAATGCACAGATACACACACACACCCCCTTCTACCACCATAAAGACTTAATTTTTATTCCAATACCATCAAGCATCATAGCTACTCTTATCTTTATTCTTCAAACTAGAGTCTATATCCCTTATGCACTGTGGTTTTCCTGTCTAAATATAGTATATGTAGATATTTCTTAATAAGTCAAACCAACCACATGATCTAAGCAATGATATATGCAAAGAATTCAGCTCATTCAATTCTTAGCTCTATCCAAAGTAGAAGGGTTAAAAATAATAATAAATATTCCTTTAAAATAAATACTATCCATTTTCAAAATGCAACTTAATCCTTGATATGTGAAAACTATCACACTGTCATATTACCTATTACCCCACAGGCAATAGTAGATGGAGCAGTTAGAAGGTAGCTACTACTTTGTAACCGGGCAAATCTCAGTTCATATCCCAGCACTATCTCTTACCTGCTATGCACCTTTTGAAGAGTTTTGTGTGTTTATCTGTTTTTTAGCCCTTGTAAGCGTAGACCTCTATGATGAGGTTAGTAACAGAACCTATAAGATCAGTTCCTTGTGAGCAGTAAATAAAATGATGCACAAAAAGTGCACAGTACCATGCCTGACACCCAATAAATGGTGGTATTCATAACACGTTATATTACAGGGGAAACAGTCCTGTCAACAAGTAATTTAAATCATTTGCTGTCAAACTTCACCCTACAAATTAGGTTGAAATGTGTTTGAATCCCTCACACAGTAGATAATTTCTTGATCTCCAATAGGCTGAGGTGGTGTACAAGAAGCTAAGTTGTCCATTGTCCTTCCCGAGAGAGCACATTTACACAAGGCTGATGAGGAAGAAAGATTAAATAATGAATCAGGATAACACAGACTAGAAAACATAATGGTTCAGAGCAAAAAGTAATAATTCCGATTTCTCCCGGACATTTGAAATGATTGACTACCCTCTTCCTGAACTCGCTTGCCTTTGCATCCCAAAGCTGCTTTTGCTTCACTCTCCTCCATGGTACTTTCTCTTTCTCCACATCTTGGCTAAGTCCACAGTCATTTCATTAGATCATGAGACAAATAATTGCAGCAAGCTCTGCTAAATACTGGAAAGGATATCTACAGAGGTACAGTAGAACTCTAATAAGTTGCTGAAAGGAGACAAGACAGGAGGGAGTGGAGCTGTGTTGATTCAAGGGAGGAAGGAAGTTACCACTGGAAGAGAGAATTAGGGAAGTCTTTGTACAGGAGGTCCCTTTCAGGCAGGTCTTTGGGTATGTGGAGATAAAGGGAAGGACATGTGAATTAGTAAGAAGAACAGGAGCAGAGGTGCGGAGGCGATAAATACGGAGTGTGAATAAGGAAGAGGAAGTCCAAGGGGCCACATATTGAGCCTGTAATGGAGCACTGGGGAAATTAAACCAGGCATGTCTTTTGAATCCAAACTGTGGGTGTCTTTGGTTCACCTCAACGCCATACCAACATTCTCTCTTCTTTATTGCTTTATTGTGAACTCTCAAAGCTGAAAGTGAAGTCACTCAGTTGTGCCCGACTCTTTGCGACCCCATGGACAGTAGCCTACCAGGCTCCTCTGTCCATGGGATTCTCCAGGCAAGAATACTGGAGTGGGTTGCCATTTCCTTCTCCAGGGGATCTTCCCGACTCAGGGATCACACCCAGATCTCCCACATTGCAAGCAGACGCTTTAGAGCCACCAGGGAAGCTCTCAAAGCTGAGTACCTACTAAATTCATTTATTCCTGTGCCCCAGGACTAAGACAATGCCAAAACACCCGGTGTTTAAAAAGAATTTTTTAATTCCTCACATCTCATCCCTAACAAATCAGAGAAGCCAGCATTCTTGTTCCAGTTCTACCTCTGACTAGCTCTCTGAGCCTGAGAAATCAATAGAAACCCCCTTTCAGAGCACAGCTTCCTCAACTGTAAAATGCAGGATTTGTTTTGATGACCTACAGGTTTTAACTCTGTCAAAATTACCTTTATTACTTCATCTAATCTATCCAAAAATCATAAAAGGAAAATACAGCTTTGTCATTTGACCTCCAAATGAATGACGTTTCACTTTGAATTAGGAAGATTTTGTTAAATGAAGAAGCACAGTTCTTAAGAATGCTCTTTAAGGTCACTCCCTAGTTTTTATGGTGAAAAATAGAATGGAATGCCACCTTAAGAAAAATGATTGCTGTATTTATCAATTCTAAAAGGCATGCCTTTTTCTGTTAGCGTTCAGAAAATTACCAAGTCTTTGAAGCATGAAAAACTTTTGTTTGTAAACAAAAAGTTTCTTTTGTTTATTGAAGAAATTTTTAGAGCAATGATGAAATAGTTGACTGAAGCTTTTTATTGAATAAAACTCACTAAACACGGACTAGAACCAAGTTCTAGGGTTATAATTGGGAAGAAAAAGCATCTCAATGCAGTGGTAGAGGACTTCTAATCTGGGGTAAGCATGGGATATTATGGGAGCAGATAAACAGTATCTTCCTCAGCCACCTGGACTCAAAAGAGACTTCCTGAAGGAAGTGAGATGGGTGATGACCAAAGGCCTATAGGAGCTATTTAAGAAAAGAAAGGGGAAAGTGTAGTTAGCCAGAGACAACTGTACAAGCCACAGTATAAAGGGGATGGTAGTTGAACTGAAGCCACAGTAAGATATCCAGAATGGTCAAAATCACAGGTACAGGAGATGGGACTAGGATGGCTAACAATGACCAGATCAAGAAAGGCCTTGAACTTCATGCTAAAATGCTTAGTCTCTCACTCTGAGAGTGATGAGTATCCACTGAAGGCTGCCACACTGGAGAACACCTGACTGGAGACAGACGCTGCCTTAAGGAGCTTCACCTCTGTGGATTGCAAGCTGATGGGCGGGAAAGCTTGAGGAAGGGATGAGCTTTAGTGCAATGCTGCAGTAGTTCAGACGAGTTGTGAGGAAAACATGTCTACTGAAAGGAGGGATAAGAGAGAGCTATTTTCTAAGATAGAAAAGATAGGACAGGATTAATACCTGAGAATAGAAAGCTAAAGGGAGTGGGGAATGGTGAAGTTTAAACCCTGACATATTTTCAGAGAGTAATTTAAGACCATATAACTTCTCAAGCAAGCTCTCAAACAACTGGAAAAAGTTAGTGGAACTCAATAATTTGGAATCCCAGGCTAGAGTCTCAGACTTGACCTTGTCAGGTTGATGGAGACTGCTCTAATACACCCCCGTAGAAGATGAGGCTCTTCCCTTCACAGAATAAACCTATTTCCACCCAAGGAGCAGCAGGACCACCATATCCATCTGGGAAGGTCCATTCCAGAAGCAAAGAGAATACACTGTTAAAAAGACTCTCAATGCGTTGAAAGCTTTGCAGGGTTTTCCAACGTTAATTCTCAGAAGAGGGAGCAATCAAGTCTAAACATTCCACAAGACAACTCTCCTCAAAATGTTTCAGTTGCGCAATGACCGTAGTATCAACCCACTGGCCATTGAACACCAAACCCACTTTTACTGAGCAACTACAGCGTACCAGGCACCACGTTCTACTTACCCTTGGCTCAGTCTCCTCGCTTATAAAACTGGAAATAAAATGACCTATTTGCCAGAATCATGGTGCTGTTTTAACTGCAAAGATTTTCTCTGATAAATGGATAAATGTACAGAACGACCCCTCTTAACCACTGGCAGAGCAAATGCATCCTTTCATAATTTGTCTGCTGCTGCTGCCTCTCTCCACCTCCTCCTAGCCACAGCCCTCTCCTCCACACCATGGCGATGGCAGGGCCCATGATTTGACTTTCTTTAGCACCTGACATTTCTCCTTCAGAGGTTTATCAAAACAGTCAGTAATCATCTGCATGATTATATTTAAATAACTTCATGTCCCCTGTGGAATATCAGATTCCATACCAATGCCTGTTTCATCCCCTCCTAAAAACCCTGTGCTTATCAAATGAATGAACACATTTTCCCAGGCAGGATCTTACACTTCTCAAATTCTCATGTTGTAAAATGACTTTTTAAGTTAAACACATTAAAAAAAAATCTTAAGTATCATTTTGACCCTCAATGAGAGTAACTGTGTTCTGAAAAGTCCACAGTGAGACAGATCCCGGGTTTCCTTTGCACCAGGTCAGGCCTCAAGGACTCCACGTACTTCTGAACATCTTGGACCCCACGAACTTCTCCCTCAACAGCTCTAAAATTTAGAATCTGTCCTCTTTCTAGTCATCATCTGTCCAATCATCTCATCCCAAGGACTTTCATTTCTTTCACCATGATGTTTATAATCTGTAGGCAATGAAGAACCACCAAAGCGATATTCTGGGAAGATAAACTTGACCTTAGTCCACATAAGAACTGGAGGAGGAGGAGACTAGAACTAGCCAGGGAGTTAGGACAGCAGGACAGGGGATAACAGAGCTGCCCCTGGTTTAGGGCAGTTGCCGGAGAGGCACAATCACCATCTGACCTGGAGATGGAGAGCATGCGCAGCTCAGAAGAGACGGAGAAAAGACAGCAGAGGTTTCAGGGCTTCGTAACTGGGTAAAAAGCAGTATAGTTCACTACACTGTGAAGATCGGGACGTGGAGAGATAGCTCTGGTTAAGATTTGCAAAGACATCATTTACTACTTTCATTAAGAGCGGTAACGTCTATGTTCCTTGTTGCTGTGTCGTATTTTTGTTTTCTTTTGTACTTTCCACATTTGCTACATTGAGCATATATTACTCTATTACTAGAGAAAACAAGCAATCTTGCTTTTTTATGCGACTTGGCTATGACATATTGATCTTGCAATATATCTGAGATATCATAAAGGCAATGTCCAGTAGGAAGATGGAATTGTAGGTCTGAACCTCATGAGAAGGCAAGGTTATAAGCACAGTTTGGGAGTCACCAGTACAGAGTTTAAAGCCACAGGAATGCATGAGCTCCTCAGGAGGAGACAGAATTAAAAAGGGCCAGAGGATGAACTTTTGTCTCAAGGTGTGTGGCATGGAAGTCCCTCCCGGGGAGTCACTGGTGCTAGGAAAGAGCTCAGGAAATCACCCTAGCCAGAGGCTTTGTTTAGTCTGATCAGGCTTAATCTCAGAGAATGGAGGATGTGGTGTGGACAGGACCCCTTCTGTATCACCAGAGAATTTCAGAGTCACGTTTACCAACACAATTTACTCACCATTACAGTGTATTTGCTTTCACGCTATCATGCCCACTAAACCATGAACTTGTTAAGGTCTTGTTCAAGTCTTTATTCTTGTTTCCCCAACCAGTACAGTGCCTAACAGATGTGTGTGTGTGTGTATATTAGTCGCTCAGTCATGTCTGACTCTATGCGACCCCATGGAGTGTAGCCCGCCAGGCTCCTCTGTCCATGGAATTCTCCAGGCAAGAATACTGGAGCGGGTTGCCATTCCCTTCTCCAGGGGATCTTCCTGACCCAGGGATGGAACCCAGGTCTCCTACATTGCAGGCAGATTCTTCACTGTCTGAGCCACCAGGGAAGCAGCAGGCATTTAATAGACACATTTGCTGAAAAAATCAAACACACACATAGAAGCTGCTCCCCACATTCCCTCCTCTCAAGCATTTCAGCGCTCCTTGGTCAGGCTGCTCTGTGCCCACCTGTCAGAACCAGTCCTCTAATCTAAAGCCTAGATTAGAGAACGTATCCCACAGGCCTAATGCCCATGTGTCTGTGATGCCCAGAGAGTCTAACAACCTCCTTGTAAGAAGCCCTGAGGTGTGTTCCCCACCCAGCCCTCACCTCATGTCGAAAGTTCACTGTTCCGTTCAGTGTACATATTATTTACTTGTAAGCACATAGCATGTTAACCCACATGGTATTTAGAAACTCTGTAATTAGCCAGGCTAGAAACAAGACAATAACTGCCCACTTGAACGTGGCCCAGACTTGCCATGCATTTTTATTTTTTTGCCTGGCATAGCGGTTGCCAAATTTAGCACTCTCTACATTTTCAGATCCCTTGCATTAATATTTAAGACACTTCTAAAACCTCCCGGAGAATCTGTCTTTTAGAAATAGATATAAAAGGGCTTCCCTGGTGGCTCAGTGGTAAAGATTCCACTTGCCAATGTAGGAGACACGGGTTCAATCCCTGATCCGGGAAGATCCCACATGCCGCAGGACCACTAGGCCCGGGGGCCACAGCTATCGAGCCCATGCTCCAGGGTCCAGAAGCCACAACCACTGAGCCTGGCTCCACAACGAGAGAGACCACCACGGCAGTCCATGCCCTGCCAGCAGAGCATAGCTTCTGCTCACCATAACTAGCGAAAGGTCGCACAGCAGCAAAGACCCAGCAAGCCGATAAATAATTAAAAAAAAAAAATAGATATTGAATAGAAAGTGAAGTCACCCAGTCGTTCCTGACTCTTTGCAACCCCGTAGACCTACTGGGCTCCTCTGTCCATAGGATTTTCCAGGTAAGAATACTACAGTGGGTTGCCATTTCCTTCTCTACCAGATGTTCCTGACCCAGGGATTGAATCCAGGCCTCCTGCATTGTAGGCAGACGCTTTACCGTCTGAGCCACCAGGGAAGTCTCAGTTGAAGTCTATTGAAGAGAGGTCAAGTCCAAAACCTCGGTTGAATTTTACAATGTGGAAGCACATCACAGACACTAAAACCACCGAGCACTGTGACCCAGATGACCTTCAGGGCCACTGATGCTCTGGGCTCCTGCCTCTAGACGCGGGTAACTCTAGACCCGCTCTGCTGCCCCTCTGCTTGTTGGAGAGTTAATGTCCTCCAGGGCTTCGTCACATGGCTTAGGTGGGGAAAGTCAATACAGATGTGCCCTGCGGGGAAATATTTTTCCTACGTGTTGGATTTTAACTATTTAGGGGAATGTATTACTTAGGAGAGTCTTGCCGTGAAACTTTTCACATGGGAGAGAAGGATTCTCTACATCACCTGCCAACTTTATTTTCTACTGTATCTGTTAAATGTGGGATTGAGTTTTCTGATGACCCACAGATCTGGTCATTTTTCTCAAATATATGCATCAAAGATGGAGTTAAACAGACCTGCTCTTCCTGCTCTCCTCTGCCACATGAGAGCTGTTGTGATCTTGGGTCTCTGATTCTTGATCTAATATAAAATAGGTTTGACACCACCTGCTCTGTCTATGCCCTCAGCAACTCTGAGAAGATCAAGCAGGAAAATGTATGTGAAAGAAGTTTGTGATAACAGTTAATAAAAGAAGAGTAATAGCTAACATTCAGAACGCATCAGGCACAGCTTTACATGAATTAACCCATCTCATTCTTTCAATTCTAAGATGCAGGGTCTGCCATTGTCCCCAGGTTTTAGACAGGAAACCAAGGCACAGAAATTAAGTAACTTGTACAAGTCACAAAGCTAGTAAGTAAAGTTGGAATAAGCTGTTACATACTAATTGGGCATGTTAATACTGGAATGGGTTGCCATGCCCTCCTCCAAGAAAACTTCCCAACCCAGGGATCAAACCCAGGTCTTCTGCATTGCAGGTGTATTCTTTACCATCTGCACCACCAAGAAAGCCCATGAATACTGGAGTGGGTAGCCTATCCCTGCTCCGGGGGATCTTCCTGACTCAGGAATTGAACCAGAGTCTCCTGCATTGCAGGCAGATTCTTTACCAGCTGAGCTACCAGAGAAGCAACTGGGCAGTGAGACCATATTAGAGCTGAAAGAGACTGCAAGAGACAATACCATGAAACAATTGTCATTTTAAAGATGGGGACTGAGATCCAGCACGGTTTCATGATTTACCCAATGTCAAGTATCTCAGTTTTAGAATATCCATAATTTATATTTATTAGACTACATCTGAAGTATTCTATTTCTGAACTGTGGGAAGTAGAGCAAAACTATTAGGAACCTAGGAGCTAGATTCAATGACCAAGTTTTAAGTTCCAGCACTACCACTTAACCAGCTATTTTACTGGGAAATTAAAAATTATGTATGCACGACAACTGTAAGAATAAATGTCTAAAGATGTTAGCTACTATTACTATCACTGTCCTAATTCCAGTACCTGGTTCCCAAAGCACAGCAAGATTTGTAGACAAAATTGTGTTGTTATCTTTGAAAGTGCTAATGGAGTCATCAAAATAATCAATAGAATACTTCAGATGTATTCTAATAAATATATTATTTATTATATTTATTAAATATATAATTAATTATATATTATTAATTATGGATTATACATTATGGATATTCTAAAGCTGTAATACTTGACATTGGGCAAATCGTGAAACTTTGTTGGATCTCAGTTGCCCATCTTTCAAGTGGCAATTGTTTTCTTTCCCTGCGATATCACTGTGGTGCCTTCTCTTGTTGCAGAGCCTGGGCTCCAGGGCGTGTGGGCTTCAGTATCTGGAGCACAAGGGCTCAGCAGCTGTACC
The DNA here is from genome assembly GCF_027580195.1 of Bos mutus. NCBI lineage: Eukaryota > Metazoa > Chordata > Mammalia > Artiodactyla > Bovidae > Bos > Bos mutus. Next base: position 6,716,202 of record NC_091645.1, on the reverse strand, counting down.
TCGGGGCTCCAGAGCACAGGCTCAGTAGTCGAGCACTCAGGCTTGAGCCCCACAGCATGTGGGATCTTCTCAGATCAGGGCTCGAATCCATGTCTCAGGAGGATTGCAGGCTGATTCTTTACCATTGAGCCATCAGGGAAGCCCAGAAATAGATTTCTGTTCCATTTCTTTTCACTCTCTGCACTGTGGTACCATCCAAAAACATATTAGCAATAAGGGAAAGAAGGCAAGGATAATCCATCTACTAAATAAGCAGTGCCCTTAAAGAGGAATTGTGTATAACCCCAGTGGGTCCCTCACAGGGCTATGGTTATAAAAAGCATGGCTTGATTCCAAATCAAACAGACCTGAGTCAAATTCAGCTCTTCCACTTACTAGCTGGGTGGCCTTGAGCAAAATTACTTAATTTCTCTGACTCTATCAAGAGTTTCCAAATCCAAAGCTAACTCAGATGCTCCTCTATGGTGGAATCACTGGGATTCAGAGTCTTCTATGGGGTTTGTGGGATTCATCTCAGTGATTTCAAGGTCTACTTCACAAGTTCCTAAAAGGTACTTTCTGCAGTCTTTTGCAGAAGCAGACTGGCCAGTCTAAGTGACCACAAGACAAAGATCACGGGAAATAGTTGAACAAATAGGACCCGACTTGGCCCTGAACCAAATGGATATTAAAAGTCTAATTGAGCAAAAGATTCCCTTGATAGCAGATGGATGTGATATCCTCTCAGGACAGGGCAAGTTTCCTCTACTTCATCAACACCCCTAGCAAGCTCAAAATGAGTGTCACTACCCGTGCCTGTAAGACACTTGCCAAAAGTAAGCAGCAAGCAGACAGGAAGCATTCCCCAACGTTGGACCGACAGGCAGATCTAAAGACACTCTAAGATACACTTAGCTGATTGGGTCTGACTGGGGTCTGACTGGGCCACTGAGGCTGGGTTCCATATGCACTTACTCTTCACAGGACTAGCTATGGAGCTTGAAACATGTCCATTCTACACTCCAATCATCCTTCCCCACAATGGCCCAGCTCCACCCCCCCCACCTCTCAATAAGCTTTGCCTGCTGCCCAACTTCTAAGCCGGCTTCCTGGGTAGCTCAGTTGGTTAAAGAGTCTGCCTGCAATGTAGGGGGTCCCAGTTTGATCCTTGGGTCAGGAAGTTCCCATGCAGAAGGAAATGGCTAGGTACTCCAGTATTCTTGCCTGGGAAATCCCATGGACAGATAAGCCTGGTGGGCTACAGTCCATGGCATTGCAAAGAGTCAACACGACTGAGTGACTAAACCACCATCACCAAGAACTTCAAACCCAGCCCACAGCGCTCTTTGGGCTGGAGGCTGAAATGACAGGTTAGCATTGAACATCAAAGCTCTGGGAAAAATAAACTTCCCTACAGAGATGGTGCACACCACCATAGCTATAGAACTGACTTTCTGAGGCTCCTTGGATTTCTTATATACACAGACTTCTGTGACTATAGCCTCTACGGCAACTTCAGAACTGGAGGAGGTATTTTTAAGCTTGAGAATGAAATTGCTCAAGATGGCATGTTGTAATATGGATAGAGCTGGAAAATGGTGCTGGGTGTTTTAGAACAGGTTATATTCGTTCATCAGGAATTATTGTTTAATAAGATCTAATTAGCACACTCATATCATGTCCTTCTTGCCTAGCATTTACACATATTCAAAAAACAAAAAGTAGCTAGTATAGCAACAATTCCTGCAGGTCTCCTAGGGAGTAAGTACTAATGGGTTCAGTTAGCATTTGTCGGTTTTCCTCTCGTTTTCTCCTTTGTTGGGAGAAAGCATTCTATTTACAGATAAGGAACGGAGACTAGGAAGTTGGGAAACTTACTTAAAATTGCCCAAGAGATATGGGGTGAAACAGGGATTCAGATGGAAGCATTTCAAGTGGAATTTAGGCTCTTCATCTCTATACCCGAGTATTCTTAGGACACTGAGATTCACAGACATTATGTAACATGCCTGAGGTCACATCCTCATTTGATTTTCACATAAAAAACTAAATTACAGCTACACCCCTGTTCAAAGAGTAAGCTAATTCTACACCTGGGTCCTAGAGATGTTGATGCAACATCAGAGGTGTTAGACACTAAGAACAGCAGCAGCAAAGTGCCCAGGCTCACAGAGGGTTTTCTACATATACAGCCCAATCAGGTAGTGGCCAATGACATCTTCTGGTCTCTGCTAATCCCTGTGCTCCTAGAGCAGTTAACGATGCCACTAAAGGCATGAATCTGTTCACATGTCAAGAGTTTTATCATAAGACCTGGCAGCTCCTGATTAAAGAGGCACCGGAATCCCCACAACAAGAAATGCCCTTCGGAAAACTTCCCACATATGTTCTCACTTCAAGCCATAATAAAGTTTCCAGTCAAATGCATCTGCTAAAATGAACCTATTTTCTCAAACAGAAGTGGCCAGTTTGGGTCCAGCACTTGTAAAGGTTCCTAGTGCCACAGACTATGAAATAGACCCAGGTGAAGTGGATTGATTGTTTGAAGGGGTTCACAAGGAATCCCAGGGGACCTGAAAATTTCTTAGCAGGAGAGTCCCGAAGTTGTCACTGTCTGACTGCTTTCCAACTTAACGGGGAAGCGGCTGAGCTGAAGGGGCTTGTGGGGAGCAGGATGGTGAGCTCGGGATCCGCAGTGAAGGGTTGGACACGCCGACAGTCTGGGTCCAGGGACACTTTGCACCTCCACCTTAGACTGAAGCCCCAACTCCTGGTACAAACCCTGGGAATCAAATTCTGATTTCAAACATTGTAAGAGGCTCCTCATTTTCCAGACCTCTCAGTGAAAACTTTAGGAACAAATCAAGAAATCTGTGGCGAATGTCATAGAAAGGGGCTGCCCCAATGGCTCACACGGTAAAGAAATCCGCCTGCAACGCAAGAGACCTGGCCTCCATCCCTGTGTTGGGAAGATCCCCTGGAGAAGGGCATGGTCACCCGCCCCTGTATCCTTGCCTGGAGAATTCCATGGACAGAAGAGCCCGGTGGGCTAGAGTCCATGGGGTCGCAAAGAATAGACCCTTATACAAAAATGACCCTAACAGGAATATATATACTCGATCTCCTTCTCACAGACGAGAGAGACAGAAGGACAAACAGAAACAGTGAGAGATTTACCCCCAATGCAGACACAGAAAGGTCCTTGGCTTTCTCAAAGCAGAGAACCTCCAGCTTTCTTGATTGAACGCTAGAAAAGCGGGTGTCGAAAGTTGGAATAAAGGGAGCAGTTAGGAACAGGAATTGGGAAACACCACAAGTCCGGAACTCTCCTGGTTCCCTCTGTGAACTGGTCTAGGGGCTTCCCCTCGCGGGTCCCGGCACCAGGCTAGGAAGGGCGGGCGGGACGCTCCGGGCGGCGTCACCCGAAGGACTGCCGGTGCCCGGAAAGTGAGCTGGGGATCAGAACCTAGTGCAATTCCGGAGGGTCTCCCTCTGGGTCCCGGGGAGGCCCGCGCTGAGCCCAGAGATCCCAGGGGAGGTTGTGGGAGGCGGAGATAAAGCAGCCGCCGCAAAGCGCCAAGGAACGCACGTGAAGTTGCAGCGCGCTAGGGAGAAACTTTTTTTGTTTCCTTTGAAACCAAGTTTGCAGTCCACCCCGGAAAGTTTCTCTTGGCGCAGCGCCCGGGAGGTAGACCCGGGTCTCCGCGGGGCCGCGAGCCGCTGCCCTGGCACAGGAGATGGTCTGCGAGGTGCCCCCGCCCCAGTTCCCGGCCCCGGGGCTCACCAGCGATGTCCCAGAGCTGCAGGCGCACCACGGTCTCCGGGTCCCAGTGGAGCACCTTGAGCGCGAAGTCCACGCCGATGGTGGCCCGGTAGTGCGAGGAGAAGTTCTGGTGCACGTAGCGCTTAATGATGCTGGTCTTGCCCACGCCCAGGTCGCCGATCACCAGTAACTTGTACAGGTGCTCCTTGTGCGGGACCTGCATGGTGGCGGCCCGCCTGCCGCGCGGTGCCTGCTGCGGACCCGGGAAGCGCTGCCGGGGGCCGGCCAGAGAGACTCGGGGAGCGCGAGTGCGGGCGCGAGGCGGCGGCGGGGCGGGACGGGGGCGAGGGCGGAACTCCTCCCCGGCCGCTGCAGAAACGCCCAGACCCGAGCCCCGCGGGCTGACCCGCCTGCTCACCCCGCCCGAGCGGCTCGGGGGGAGACCCGAGCGATTCCTGGGCCCCGGAGACTGGGGAGGCTCACGCGCAGATGCCCTTTTGCAGACGTTATTCGTTACAGCTCCTGACAGTTTCCGAAGTGCTTTTCTCGCCTGTAATCCTGGCCACAAAGCTGGAGGTGTGGGTTTCAGTTTTCAGGTTTGGCAAGTGAGAGTGTCTAAAAAGTTAAGTGAATTGCGGGGAGACAGACGGTAGGTAACCGGTCTGGCTGAACATGGGACTCTTGAGGTCGTGGGCTGCGCCTCCGCCCCGCGGGGTAGAGAGAATTTAGAGGCGAGGCAACGCGTAAAACAGTTTCAGGAGGCCCATCAGCTGGGTTTGGGTCCTGCACTCCTGGTTTTCGAGGTGAGTGACCTCACACTAGTCATCTGAGCTGCCCCAGCCTCTTCTTTTTCCGTGATCTGGTACAGCTTGGGAGTGTGAACGCCGAGGGCCTTTCACACCTATTCAACTATTAATGGTCTGAAACGAAGTGAAAGTCGCTTAGTCGTGCGACTCTGTGCGACCCCATGGACTGTACAGTCCATGGAATTCTCCAGGCCAGAATACTGGAGTGGGTAGCCTTTTCCTTCTCCAGGGGATCTTCCCAACCAAGGCATCGAACCCAGGTCTCCTGTGTTGCAGGCGGATTCTTTGCCAGCTGAGCCACAGGGGAAGCCCAATTAATGGTCTAACAGGAGGATAGTTGGGCTGTAAGTGCTGAGGGCATCCATGGCTTAGTTTCCTCCTATCCTCTCCTATAAGCTCTGAGCAGCATTGAAAGACAATTTAGACAACTGGTCAGATAATGTTACATGATAATAAGAGCAAGCATCGATCCAGCACTTGGTATGCGCCAGGTTTTATACACATGTCATCTAATCATCCCAGCAGTCCTAAAAATAGATACGATTATTCTTCCCATTTTACAAATGAGGAAAACAAGACCTAGACATTTTGGGTGTGTATACGCAGCCCTATAAGCTAGCTCACATATCCTGAAATGTTCAGGTCAAGTATCAGTGTCTTGTGATACCTTCCAAGAATAGTATCGGCTACAGCAATTACTCTCTTTTTTCTTATCTCATGGCACGTTAAACTAACTAAATAATAAGGATCATATTATAGTATCCTAGCCTCTAATATATATTTCTAATCCAGTAAAGAGCCTAGACATTTTAAGTAACGTACATGGGGGCAAACAGCTTGTGATGAAAAAGCCAAATTCAAACTTAAATTTTCCAGTACTAATTTGAGAAAACATAAATTGGCAGTATGAGTTCCTATAGACATTAAAAAAAAATTAATGAAAATATATTATGAACAGATTAATGTGAATAAATTTAAAAATTTAAGCAACATGGGCAAATTCCTTGAAAAACACAATTAACAAAATTGACTCCCCTACAACATGGAAAAGTAAATCATTCACTCTATGTGGATTAGAGATTGGGTCTGCACTTAAAAGTTTATTTAAAACAATAAAGTTTTCACAAGTTAAAATTTTAAAAAAGAAGTAGAAGCTAATGGTGGTGGAAGCAAGGAGGGGGTGGCTGTCTGAGACATCATGTGAGCCAGCTCTGCCTGATCCAACATCACAGGCCCCAGCGTGTTCTCCCAGCCGGGTCTGGCTGAATCATCCTCACCTCATCTCCTTTTCTCACCCAGGCCTGTTGGAGCATCAGAGGTTTAGATTTACTGTGTGTAGCAGGCTGACCAAGATTCAGGACCTGGAGTTTATACACAAGGGGAAGAGGGCTCTTTACACCAGAGAATGCAAAATTGAGGACTGGGTCCTGAGGTTTCGACTTTGCTGCCTCTCCGAGGACAGTGGTCGGTCACGGTGAGCGAGCTGCTGACTGGGAAGGAAGTCCTGCAGCTTGTTTCCAGGGTCACTCAGTTAGGTCTCATGACAGTTCTTCACAGAGGGAAGAAATGACTCTCAGTTTACAATTTTTAAATCTTTTAGACTAAAGTGGCTTGAAGGGCTTCCCTGATAGGTCAGTTGGTAAAGAATCCACCTGCAATACAGGAGACCTGGGTTTGATTCCTGGGTTGGGGAGATCCCCTGGAGATGGGAAAGACTACCCACTCCAGTATTCTGGCCTGGAGAATTCCCTGGACTGTATAGTCCACGGGGGTCGCAAAGAGTCAGACACGACTGAACAACTTTCACTTTTGACTTTCAGAGTGGCTTGACAAGCACCACGGCCTAGCAGTTCACAGGCTAGATTCTGAAAGACCCTGTGTAAAATGACAGAGTTGGGTTGCGAGATCTCTGCAGAGTACCTCTGACTCTAAAATAGTATTCTGGGTCTTCTGGATGTATTCCGGCAAGTGACAGCCCAGCCTTCTAACCACCCCACCATGGCACCATTACCTGAGAGGTGGAAAAAGGCTGTGCAAAGGCATTTTCAAACCAAACCTTATGCTGTAGTTCTCTTCTAGTTTCCTGGCTGTGGCTCTGTAAGCCGCTCAGCTGCTGTATATTTCTCCCCCAAGATAAGCGCTCTCCAAGCACATTTTTTTTGGAGGGCAAACGCGTCTGTGCTCCCTTGCTTTGCTTTGAATTTATTTCCTTTGCTCAGAAGTAGATTGCAAACAGGGACCCAGGTAAGTGGGGACAGAATATAAACTAGAGTCAGGCTAGAGCTTCTTTAGATTGCAAGGGCCTTAGCAAACAGGCAGACCATCCTTGTCTCCCATCCTCCCTCTACCCCCAGATCATGAGGCTTCCTGAGACCCCATCTGCCTCAGACTGTCCACAAGGGTGCCCAGCTTTATCCTGGCAAGCCGTTCTCCCTCCAGAAAGAAGGGTCTGCTGCTGTGCCATGTGTCGCCTCCTCCCAGCAGCCGCCTGGCACCATGAAACCTGCTTTCCGCAGTAAATCTCAGAGCATCTTTGGGGATGTTTTGACCATCTGACTACCCTCAGGTTGCTAAACCACAGCACACCCTCTCCTGAAAAACAGTAAAGCGGGTGACTCAAGTCTGTAAAAGGTGTAGGAAATCACAAAGGGCTCGGAATTCAAGGATGAATGGTGTCGCACACGGCACAGAGTCAGATTTCTCTAAGACTCCGCTCCCTTGCTGACCAGTGTGGGAACAAATTATTGCACATATTAAGTGGAAAAACTAATTTAAATGATGGCTTTGCAAACACAAACTTGAAACCCTCATGCTCCCCTCCCAGGCCTCCTATATTAGGCGAGCCCCTATGAAGTTGTTTTATTTGCTTTGAACAATAGGAGAGCCATAGGAGTTATTCATTAGCTTATGTGGTTTTTAATTGCTGCTCGGAAGAAATATGTAAATGACTGTAAGGTAGGGTGCCAAATGTTCTGTTGTAGGACAGGTAAAGTGATTTTTCTTAGATTAACACAATCTTCAAAGACATGGACTTTATTCCAAAAGGCCTGTTAGAGGACACCATAAATTTTTATCATCCGAACTGGGACTCTTGAGAGTGAAAGGGGTCACCATTAATAATTATACCAAACCACAGGGACAAGCCAGGGATGTCCTAAAGAAAGTTCATTCCTGAAGTAGAGGATTAGAGTTCTCAAATGAGATATACAGCTGAGAGTGGCATTTGAAAAAAATCTCCTAAATCACTATTTTAATAAATAGTTTTGCCAAGTTAAGGCTGCAGTTCATTTCTTTATTGTCTTCAAAGACTTTGCTTTTAATCTACTAGGCTGGTCTAAAACCTGTGTTAACTTGCAATGGGAGTTACGTCCAGTATTGATTCAGGGGTGCAGCCCTTGTCTAGAAATATGCAACACTATTTGGGCTTCCCAGGTGGCGCTAGTGGTAAAGAATCCACCTGCAAAGGAGACACAAGATACGTGGGTTTGATCTCTAGGTGGGGAAGATTCCATGGAGAAGGAAATGACAACCCACTCCAATATTTTCTTCCTGGAAAGATCCTCGGACAGAGGAATCTTGCAGACTACAGTCCATGGGGTTATAAAGAGTCAGATACAACTGTGCACGCACACACTAGACATTCAGACTGCAAAGAAAAGGGGCTGACTGTATATTTTACAAAGTCCTAAGTATGCAGGGAAATATCTAACAAAAGAGGGAAAAAATGTATGCTTCAAAGGTAAAAGGATACTCATACTCATTCAACAACTCAAGCAAAAGGCAATGAGCCCCTCGCTCATAACAAGTGGGGACCCAGGGACTGGGACGGTCTGACTCAGAGAGTAACTCAAGAAAGTTGCTGACACAGCATCAGGGTCAAATCAAGATACATGTTTGTGTAAAACATTGTGACTGAATTTTTGAGGGTCAGGTTGAGGAGTCAGGTCTCATGTATCTACGAGAATATTTAGAACATAAGCCCCTGTCATCAAACTGTGAGCATCCTGGTTGGAGTGTCAGTCGGCACGCACACACGGCCCTCTGCTTCCTTCTCAGACCCCTTTGCTGGCTTCTCCCCTTCTCTGCTGCCCACTACTCCAGAGGGCAATTCTCCACCCTCAGGACCCGGACTTTCCTTGCTTGAGGACACTCCTGTGATAAAAGAGCAAAACTGGCTAGAGATTAAACTCAGTCATCAGACTGTCTTCTTTCATTTTACAGCCAAGGTCTACCACTAACCAGGCGTAGTACCTTAGTAAAGTCATCTAACTTCTGTAGGCTTGTCCCCCATATATAACATGAGGATAGGGACTTCCCTGGTGATTGAGTGGTTAATAATCTGCCTTCCAAAGCAGGGGACATGGGTTCAATCCCTGGTGAGGGAACTAAGATCCCACACACCCAAGGGGCAACTAAGCCCACGGGCCACTGAGAGAGTAGCCCTTGGGCTACAACCGAAGACCTGCACGGTCAAAAATTAAATAAATATTTACTTAAGAAATAAATTAATTAAATACAATGAGGATAATAATTTCTACCTCCTAAAGGAAATAATACAGTAAACTGCTCAGCACATTGTTTGATCCAGGAGATGCGCTGAAAATGCTGTTCAGCTATCAAGTGTCTGCTGATGACCTCTGTATTTGTACTGAAAACCCCAGTCCCACTCCTGCCTTCTGCACCCTTGTTCCAACTGCCTTTTGGGCATTTCTGCCAGGCTTCCTGGAAGACATCTCAAATGCAACCTGTACAGAGCTGCAGTCATTATCTACCCCAACAGACTTGTTCCTTTTCCTGTATTCCTGGTTTTAGTCATTGGTTCCACCCTCCCCGAAGCCTACCGAGCCTGGAAACAGCCACACTCGACTCCTCCCTCTTTATTGCCACACATCCCAGCAGCCCGAGTCTTCTGACTCTATCTCAGGTCCCTCAATACATTTCTTCTAGTCCATAAAGATGCTGTTGGAACATAGAGGTGAATACCTATTCAATGTTATTGTGGTCAAAGGATTTTTAAGCATTATGCAAAAGGAAGAAATCATAAGAGGAAAAACATTTTGCAAATGCGAAATAGGGAAGATTTTTGCCTGCCTTAAATGTCTGACATTTAAGGCAGGCAAAAAGGGAATATACTTTATACTTTATATATAAAGAGCTCTTGTAAATTGTTTTAACATATCCAAATAGATAAAGAACAGGAATACAAATAAACAACTGAAGACAACTGACCACACAAAAAGTCAATAATAATGTCAAAAATTATTTTTCACAGTAATAGGAATAGAAAAACAATAACAAGAAACCATTTTGCATTTTTCTAAATGACATACATGTTTTAATATAAAAATATCTAATACCAGTGAGGATGCAAAGAATGGACATTAACATGATCTTGGTGGGATTATAATTGAAGAAAAAGCTGTTAGAGAAAAATTGGGTTATATGTATCAAAAACATTAAAAATGCATGTGTCTCTTTACCTAAAAATTCTATTTGTAGGAATTTATGAACATCTATCATTAGAGAGAGAAGTTTATAAAAATTTAACTCCATGGATGCATATTACAATGTTGTTTATCATAGAAAACAACTGGCATTTTCTAAATGTGCATCAGGTGAAATATTACAATGTTGTAAATACATGATGACATATTATACAACATTTATAAATGATGTTTAAGAAAAATACTGAATTATCTGGAAAGATATTCACAATATTTTTCACTGCATTTTAAAATTGGGAGAAAATTACAAAATATATACCTAGTTTGTTCAACTATCAAGTGTCTGCTGATAATCTCTGTATTTGTACTATATTTGTACTAAACCCAGTTTGGCATAAAATACATAATTTCCATTATTCATACACACAAACACACATAAAGATATAGAAAATCATACACCGATATGTCATCACAGATGATCTCTAGATGACAAAATTACTGCTTTGCTTTATTATGTATTTTTCTACTTTTCTATATTTCTATTTTTACAGGAATAATTATTGTTTTCAAAAGAAGAAAAAAATGAATGTGCACTGAATGGATCTTAGAGGAGGATTCCCAGCAATCATCACAATGACTTTTTCTAGATCTCTCCAGGAAGTACAGAGTATCAGCATTTTAAGTTTCGGTAATTTTGCAGCCAACCTTTTCTCATCTTGATTCCACTTATCTTATCAGTGCTGAGAGACATGCCTTCCCCAGAGAACCAAAGCTCCATTTCCGGGGCAGCAAAGTCCCCACGCTGTCCTGGAGTGACTGCACGCCTGGCAGCCGGGTCTGCAGGCCAGTCACTGACGGGAGCCTCCCTGCAAGGCACGCATCCCCGGAAGGAGACAGAAGTCTTCTCGTAGGGGGATGGCCTCCCAAACCCTGTTGTCATTCTGCCCTCTTCCTGTTTGTGCCCCACTTTCCCACTCTGGGGTTTCCCTGGTGGCTCAGCTGGTAAAGAATCCACCTGCAGTGCGGAAGACCTGGATTCGACCCCTGGGTTGGGAAGATCCCCTGGGAATGGCTACCCACCCCAGTATTCTGGCCTGGAGAATCCCATAGACTATATAGTCCATGGGGTTGCAAAGAGCCGGACACGACTGAACGACTTCACTTTTCCACTCTGACACCGATTCTCTGATGCTCCCCTCCAGACTCTCTCCCATTCACCCTGTCTTCTTCACTTCAGCCCTTCTTGACGTCTCACCAAGTAGCGGTTTCCTAAGGCCATCTCCTGACTCCATTTTCCCTGCTTGCACCTGCCACTATTCCCAGATCAATCCTCTCTGTAAAGCACAGGAAGCTCAACTTGGGGCTCTGTGATGACCTGGAGGGGTGGGATGGGTGGGGGTGGGAGAGAGCTCCAAGAGGGAGGGGGTATGTGTATACACAGAGCTGATTCACTTTGCTGGAGAGCAGAAAGAACAACACTGTAAGGCAATTATACTCCAGAAAATATATATATATGTAAATAAATAAATTACTTCAGTGGGGCATTCTTCCACTCACAATCTCTGAACTTATTTTATGTGTGAGAGGCAAACATTCTATCTTATTTAACCCTTTGTTGAGTTGTGTTTTCTGTTCTATGCAGCCAAAGAAAATTGCAAATGATAAGCCTCCTTGAGTAAGACAGGACAAGGTCGTCTCCCTCCCAAGCATGCTTATAAAACAGGAGTTTATATATATGCCGTCTCAGCATGTCCTATCGGCATTCTTTTTGTAGATTTCTTCCCACTCTATATCCTACCAATTCTATACCCTACCAGCACCTGGCACAGCCTCTGCCATGCTCCAACTGTGGGCTCAAGACATTCTGTCATTCGGGCTACGGCAGGACATTAAATGTCCTGATTGGCACAGACAGTAAATGCTTTAATGACGATGGAAAACATGAATGATATGAAACCATGTCTTATGTTACTGCCAATCACTTCGGCCACTTTGGCCACCTGATGTGAAGAACTGACTCACCAGAAAAGACCCTGATGCTGGGAAAGATTGAAGGTGGGAGGTGAAGGGGACGACAGAGGATGAGATGGTTGGATGGGATCACCGACTCAATGGACACGAGTTTGAGCAAGCTCTGGGAGTTGGTGATGGACAGGGAGGCCTGGTCTGGTGTGCTGCAGTCCATGGGGCCACAAAGAGCGGGACATGACTGAGCGACTGAACTGAACTGAACTGAATTACTTAGAGTCCTGGGTGCTATACACTGCCTGTTTTTTTCTACAAGGAACTTAAACATTGCTACCCGCTTCTGCAGAAAGCAATGCAAAGGGGGCAGGGGCAGGGCGTCCAAAGGCTGCTGGACTACAAGTTTTAAGAACTGTGTTCCATTTGTGATTCTGCTGCTGCTGCTGCTAAGTCACGTCAGTCGTGTCCGACTCTGTGTGACCCCATAGACGGTACCCAACAGGCTCCTCTGTCCCTGGGAGTCTCCAGGCAAGAATACTAGAGTGGGTTGCCGTTTCCTTCTCCAGTGCATGAAAATGAAAAATGAAAGTGAAGTCGCTCAGTCATGTCCGACTCTTAGCGACCCCATGGACTGCAGCCTACCATGCTCCTCCATCCATGGGATTCTCCAGACAAGAGTACTGGAGTGGGTTGCCATTGCCTTCTCCATGTGACTCTGCTACTAACTCCCAAGTTAGTCTGGTCGCTTCATCTCATACACCTGGAATCCGCTTCGAATGGCTTCACCAAATTGTTCAGACTTTCTCAACAATAACCTGGCCATGTGCATTAAGAGTCTTAAATACAGGCATAATTATCCAACAAAGAGTAAATGCCATTTAAACATTTATTCCACTTGTAAGAATCCATCCTAAGGAAATAATCAGTCTTTCAAAGACTTTATGCACTAGCTATTTAATACAGCACTATTTTTAGTAGCCATCTGAGTACCAATGAATAGAAAATTGGTTAAAAAGACAATGTCATATCCATAAAATGTAATATTTACAGCCATTAAACATCATGTTTATGCAAAATATTTAGAGCCATGCAATGTTTAGGATACAATATTATTCTGGAAAAAGCAAGATATAAAATTACATATGAAACATAAATGTGTACATATACATATATACATATGTACACTCAACCCTATTTTGCAAACATATGTGCGTGATTATACATATAGCTGGAAGGAAACTTAAAATATGAATGATAGACTTATTGGTGATTTTTCATCTTTGTACTTTTCTAAATTCTCTATAATATACATATATTGACTTTAAAAATGTTGAAAATTAATGTATGATTATCTTGGAACTCTCAGGATTTACTATTTATTTTTATTTACTTTTGGCATTTTGAGATTTTACATAATATACCTTGTTTTAAGTAACTAAGTAATTTCTGACACCCAGATACTCATGCACTTGATTTTCCAGAAGCATTGTTGCATTATTTCTTAGACAATTTTTTTCTACCTTTTTCTAACTAACTCTAGACCAGCATTATTAAGACTTTTAAAAATTACTATTTTGTTCTTTTTTGTCTCATTATTCTACTTTCTGGAAGATTTCCTCAGCTTACTTTTCCAAGTCTTCCACTGAGAGTGTTTTATTAGTTGATTATTTTCTTAGCAGTTACTTGATTTCCAAGAAATGTTTAGATCTATTTACTTTTTAAAGAAATGTAATAGCTTCCTTGATCAATTAATTTTTTAAATAACAATCTCATAGAAGCTTCCTAAAAATTATTGGAAAATTTACTACCCAGCACTTCAACGCCTAGTGCACCACACTGGAAGTGTTTAAATACCACTGGAATTGTAAGTTGCCTGTAGATTTTCAAGTCCTGACGCGCCCAAAGCCTTAACCGTAACCTAGGTGTTTTGTGAAACAGATAATAGATGGTCTGTGGGAAACAGGAATTCTTAAACTGCATTACCGAATGAAGATCCTTTCATTGAGCTGAACTCAACTTGGGGCAACCTGGGAGACAGGATAAAATGACATGTTTCTGTTGTCCCCCAGTAATCCCTGCCCCTACACCCTCTCTGCATCTAATGACCATCTGTATTTCAGAAAGTTGGTTTAGGAAGAACCAAAAGGAAAGACAGACAACATCTTAATGAGCAGAGAGGGGAGTTTGCTTTTGTCATTGCTCTTTCCAAAGGAGGGGGAAAAAAAAAAACCAAACTCTTAGCTCTGGTCTGTATAGACTAAGTCTACGCACTAAAGGTGTTGGAATACCTTTCTGTCGATCAGGGTTTCAATCCCAGATCTGTGTCAGCAGCAGAGTTCCTGAGTCAGAAGCCACGCTGAGTGGTGCCCGCCTCCTTCGGTCAGTGCACCTTGGAGAAGAGATGCTTATCTTGACAGCTGGGATCATCTTCCCCAGGGAAGGCATGCTACTGCACAATGTGGCATATGGTACAGAGAGGGTCGGATGCCCCCGGACTTGTCCATTAGCCTTCCTAAAGCTGATAATCCCATAATAAATTCCCCCCAAAATGGTACCAGGACCTCCAGCAGTCTCAAGAAGATCAGGATCATGTGAAGCTAAAGCTCCAGGCCCCGTTAGACAAGTGCTTACGGCAGTGGCAGCTGTCTTGCTGCTACTTCCTCCATCTGCTGAAACAATTCTTCAGCCGAGCCTTTACCACTGACTCATTAAAGCCGAGTTCCTCCAAGGTGATTCAATCTGGGCATATGGTCTTGATGAACACATCTTCCAACGTGCTCAGCTCTTCTGGAATAAAGTTTGTGCGTCTTCAGTGAGCACACCTTGGCTTTACTGACTTGAGGTCCTTTGGGAATGCAAAAATTCAATCAGCTGAATCCTCTGAACCAGTGACTCCTGAGTCACTGTTAGCACCTCAGTTTAGGGATCATTGTTGTTGTTTTACAGTTTGTTAATTCTCTTCCAGGTAGGAGAATTTTACATAGCCAGGAACTTTTCACACGTCATTTTTCAAGCAGCTCCCTTGGAAAATACCCATCAGACAAGCAAGGTCCTGAAGCTTCCCCACCTCCAGCCCCACCAGGGTCATGGCCTCTCTGCCCCATGGCCCAGTCTTCCAGCTCCTGGTATGCAAATCTGGCATTCTTTCCTGCTAAAACAGACTCCTGAGGCTCAGCCTGGGGGATTAGACAACCCCTTGCCCTCTGAAGAAAAGGGCAAAATAAATAATAATTGAAGATGAAAGGGATTTTCACAGTTTCAACTAAGGCTAAGAAGATTACATGTATTCTAAGCCTAATCACAGTGGTGGCTTTATTGCATCTGGGTTCATGGTGAGGTCACAAGTCACTGGCAGCAAACAGGGGCCGTGGAAGAGTAAGAATTAAGTATCAGTATGCAGTGTCTGCTGTTTGCTAATTAGCTAGTGCTGCCCGGTATTTATTATACAAGAAGTTAGCAGAACTAGGAAAAACAAGATTTGGAATGCTGGGCTGACAAGCATTATTAAAAGGGTTATAATTACAGGTCCGAGCAAAGGAAGGAGTGGTCATTTCCGCTGAAAGAAGGAAACATACATAACAGATCATTGCTATTGTTGTTCAGTCACTAAGTCGTGCCTGACTCTTTGCAACCCCATGGACTGATGCTTGGGGCATACTAAATGTGGAGGCCAACAATAACTCTTAATTTTGCATACATGATTCTTCAAATTCCACCAAAAAGATAAATTCCTGGGTCAAGTCTCAGCTCTAAAACTCACTTGGAATATGACCTTGAACTGTCATTGGATCTCCCTGAGCCTCAGATTCTTTAGCAGTAAAATGTGATGAATATTATCATCCTCCCTGGTTCTAAAAATCAAATCACATAAATGACTAAGCAACTGTTTAGGAAATTGAAGAGATCACTATACAAAAGTCAGTTATGACTTCTTCCTAGCGCTCTGTTATAAGACTAAATACTATAAGACTAGCTATGATGTTTATCCCGTAGGGCTAAAAGAACTCTAAAGCTCATATATAAATCTAAAAGACAAAAAGAATTCAACCTCCCCTAAGAAAGCATCACTGAGCCCTGCTAAAAGTGATTCCCCAGCTGCTCTGAAAGTCTAAAACGCATGCTGCTTTTGCATCAAGAAGACCTGAGTTTGAATTGCAGCTCTATCACTCTCTACCTGATAATCACGGGAAATCACTGGAGCCAAACTGCCTGGGTTCATTCTGTTGCTGTCATTTGTTAGCTGTGTGACCGTGGGCCAGATACATAACCTCTCTGTGCTTCGGTGTACTCCCTGTAAAACGGAGATAAAACTAGTACTCCCTAGTAGGGTTGTTCTGAGTACTAAGTAGAAGAATGTAAAGTATGTAGAGTAGGTGCTCAAAAATCTAAACTATTATTGCTTAATAAGCAATAGTTTTCTGAACTTCCTTTCACCAATCTGTAACATACTATTATCCATTTTATGAAGGAACATAATATAATTACCAAAAAGAAAATTTATTTTTGGAGAGTTACTGCTGTTGCTGCTGCTGCTGCTGCTAAGTCGCTTCAGTCGTGTCCAACTCTGTGCGACCCCATAGACAGCAGACCACCAGGTTCCCCCGTCCCTGGGATTCTCCAGGCAAGAACACTGGAGTGGGTTGCCATTTCCTTCTCCAATGCATGAAAGTGAAAAGAGAAAGTGAAGTCGCTCAGTCGTATCTGACTCTTCGCGACCCCATGGACTGCAGCCTACCAGGCTCCTCCATCCATGGGATTTTCCAGGCAAGAGTACTGGAGTAGGGTGCCATCGCCTTCTCCGGAGAGTTACTAGTAAGTCATAAATGCTTCTGCTAATACATATATTTAACGTTGAATTTTCACTCACCACTCAGAGACAAATAGTAGTTACATTCCTAAAGGTTCATTTTCAGAAAGTTTGACAAGTATCAAAAGTAGAAAAAATAAACCAGCCATAATTTCATCATCTAACACAATTACTGCCAACATTATATTGTGTGTTATTTTATTATTTATTTCTATTCTTAAAATGTATATTTAATATGTAGGTATATAAATATAGTTATAATGAACTATATATGTACCTTGATTTCTTAATTTTACTTGTTTACATAATGAGGATTTCCCTCATTTCAAACACTATGAAATAAATTTTTTTCCCAAACAATCATAGATCGTTGTCCTTTAAAAGTGTATCTAAGATGAAGCTTAGCAAATTATCAGTTCTCAACCCCAATAGAGCTTGTTAAGTATAACTTCACTTGAGTCTTAATGAATTTTTTCTTGACTTTTATCATATTGTGTAGGAAGTGATATATCACAGGAAATGGCATGTTAGGAAAATATTTCCTTTTCAAGAGATAATACAACATCTGTCTTTTTAAAAAAATATTAAATAAGTAGTAATAAAAATAGTCTTCTTTGGCTTTATAAAATTACCTTTCATATATTTTGGGAATTCATTCAAAATGTGAATTTCACAAAAAAAATTAATGAGGCCTTTGAACATAATTTTTAGCACGTGCAAATTTTCTACATCTAATTATACTTAGTATTTGGCACTCTTTATCTTGAGTGCCTCAAAGCATTTCACACATTTTAATAAAGACAAAGTTTTTTAAAGTACAGATTTAATTTGGGGTGATAGTCAACAAATACATTCTACAAAAATATCCTTTTTAAGATGCTACCTGTAATATATGATAATATATGATATACTCAAATTCTAGAGCACTAAAATGAATACTCTATTTCAAGATGAAGATTTGGCAAATGGAATCAAACAAGCCTATTTATTTTCATTATTCACCTATTATAATTATTTATTAAAATGAAATAGATCCAAATAGTAATTTTTTATCAAGTATGGTCAATTAGATAAATGAGTAGCTTTAAAAGCTCTACTAAATCCTCATGCTTTTCCGTCTTCCATTAAAATGTTTTGCTCTGTCATCATTTTAACTTTTGATTATTATTTTGGATGTCTAATTGCTCTCTACAGTAACTCCTCTGTAACATGTCTGGGAAGTAACACTAGACCATCAACCCAGTTGGACAGTGATGTGTTACTTTTGGAGTTAGAATTAAAAAAACCAACTATGCAGTATCTAGGAAGGAAAGAAAGTACATATCTCATAAGTGAAATTTTTATCTATAGTCTCGATTAGATACTTAAAGGGCATATAATCTGCGCTGTTTGCGCTGATGACTATTTGTTGGAATTTCAGTTTAACCTTAGAGGATGGAAAGTTAGCCATTAGCATGTTTAACTGGAAAAGGCAGGTAGAAAATTAGGGTGTTGGAAAAGAAGGAAGGAAAACAGAAAATGAGAAAGAGAAAGAGAGAAGGTGAAAGAAAGTAGAGGGAAGGTGAGAGAGAAAAAAAGAAAGAGGGAAGAGGGAGCATTTATTATGCCCCATTCTGTGCCAAGCGCTTTCACTAACACTGTATCATTTAGCTATTAATCTAACCTTGAAATAATGGTATTATCCACACGTTTACAACAAAGAAATTAAAGCACAGATAGGATAGCTTAATTTCACAATTAACACAATTTGTAAGTAATTAAGTTGGAGGTTAAACTCAATAGTATCTAACTTCAACACCTTATTTCCCCCCCATGCTTATTTTCCACAGCACCATTCTAGAAATTGCCTAAATGCTCCATGAGCTTTTCTCCTTTCTGATCTTTGGAAGTTGCTCAGTCTAGCTTTTTTCCTAGCACAGTGCAGAGTCTGATACACAGTGGACATTCAGTAAATATTTGTTGACTGAATTGATGAATGAATGAATGATTCCCAAAAGCAGAAAAAGGAAATGGGAAAATGAGTTTCTCTTCTTAATAAGGAAGCAAAGGGAGGCAGACACCAGTGAGCTTCTCTGTTGACAAAGGAGACAGAAGGAAGCAGACACCACAAAATGAGAACTGTGCTCAGTTTTATTTTGGCCTTGAGAAGTAAGATTGTTTGAATTTAGTTTAAGACCTGAGTTCAGATTGGGTATTACCAAGAAGTGTGGCCAAGACTCAACCGATCTCTCAGCCGGGAAAAGCAAACAAACAAAACCCTGGAGTCAAGTTTGAACCAGTGACTAAGCTGTGGGTTTTCTTCTGCTCTTGAGAAGTTCAAAGATGTGGTCGTAGATTCTGAGAACTTGAGACGCCGTATGGACTTCCAGGTGGCTCAGTGGTAAAGAATCTGCCTGGCAAGCAGGAGATGCAGGCTCAGTTCCTAAGTTGGGAATTGAGGTCGGGCTTGCTATTTCCTTCTCCTGGAAATGGCAGCTCACTCAAGTATTCTTGCCTGGGAAATTCCATGGACAGGGAAATCTGGTGGGCTATAGTCCATGGGGTCACAAATGAGTCGGATATGACTTAGCAAGTAAACCACTACCAGGGGAGCATCACACATCGAATTTCTACTAAGAGATTAACTCTCAGATAAACATGAATTCCGAGTGTTCTTCAAACCTGGAATTAGCCAGCCTCCAAACTCTTGTGTTATGTATTTTGAAGCCTCATCCCATGGACTAAGCTGAATCTCTCAGGATGCAAGCCTGATACATCAGATGCTTCAATGGGAACCCAAACATGAGACATTCTAACTTCTTTACACAAATAGATAACTGGGAGGCATCACAGGGTGTTTGGTTTGTTAGTTGATATTAATGGAAAATTCTTCTGGCAACTGAACTGTATTAATTACAATACTTGGCATAGCAAGTTGTAGAAAACCCCACTAAAACTCTTCAGCAATAGAAAGAATGTTAGCTAACACCATTGAAAAATCCAGTGCTATTAATAAAATGAACTTGATTGAGTAGCTCAAGGATGTCAAGAAGGATTTCACTTTTTTGATCTTCCTACTCGACCTTCCGCAGTTTTGGTTTATGTGCAGAAACTGGGTAGCTGCTCACCAAAGTTTTTGCTTTCTCCTGATGAGGCAAGAGGACTGTATGATTTCCTAGCCTTCCTTACAATTAGGTTTGGTCATGTGACTGTGTTGCGGCCAAGAAGAAGTGGCATAAATCTAATAGCTTGTGGAAGGAGAAAGCATGCAGAAGCATGCAAAGGCTACACATGGCCATGAACCAATATTAAAGATATGTTGACCACACATGCCTCAGACACAGACAGGCTCCAAAATTTCATGAACAGAAAAGAAGTATGAAATCTATGTACCCCCTGAGAAAAAACTGCTCCTCAGGACAGAATTTGGGCTGTCACCATACCATAAAAGAGAATAGTATTGAAACATGTATATTACCATATGTGAACTGGATCGCCAGTCCAGGTTCGATGCATGAGACAGGGCACTCAGGGCTGGTGCACTGGGATGACCCTGAGGGATGAGATGGGGAGGGAGGTGGAAGGGGCGTTCAGGATGGGGAACACATGTACACCCATGGCTGATTCATGTCAATGCATGGCAAAAACCACTATAATATTGTAAAGTAATTAGCCTCCAATTAAAATAAATAAATAAATAATTTTGAAAAAAAAAGATCAGGAAGGATAATTAATAAGGAAGCACCTCCCAGAGGGAGGAGCCAGGGCCTGCAGAAAGCAAAAGATGAAAATGTTCTTTTCAGAAACTAGAATAAAAGTCTAATCAAAGGACCTGCCCTATTTGTTAGGGGAGAGGGGCCTCCCCGTGCCTGCTGGCAGAGCATTTATCAATGCTATGGGCCACAGTAGAATCCCACTCTTTTCCTTTGTCTGAACGGACTCTGCTCCAATACTTTATGTTGGGTGGGCATGGGAAACAGATAATGTATTTTTTGTTTGTTTGTTTCATATCCTGCAAGATAATTAGAGGTGCTATTCAGACTCAGTGGAGAAGAGCAAGCATCACTTGAAGATCATAAATTCATGGATGACTGTCTTCCTTGACACAGAATAAGTGTCTTCTATTTTGTGGAAGGAAGGATAAAATAGGCATTTGGTGTCCATAAAAATGCAACGTGGCAGAAACTGGCTAGACATTCACCAAAACCCATTTCCTTTTTCTGTTTGACTATAATGTCCCGTTAGCCTTTCTGTCAGATGTGGCCATGTGATCCATGTCTGGCCAGGGAGACGTCACAGATGTGAACAACCCCCCTTCAGACCTGACTCATAAAAATTACCCACATGTGATCCTTTGTATGTTTTCTCTTTCTGCGGCTTGACGGAAAAGAGCACAGAGATCCTGCAAGCTTTGTGTTGAGAGCCGAGGAGCCAGGAGCTGTAAGGAGCTGGGGCACTTCCACTTCTAACTGAGATGGAGTTAAGAGACTAGATTTACCCTCCTTCCCAAAGCAGTCAATGAACAGGACAAGATATTTGAAACAATGGTTTTCAAGGCATTGGTCATAGACGTTAGGCAGTGAAGAAGTGTGGTCATTGAGAAGTTAAGCAAGATCAGCCCCATCCTTCCAACCCTGGAGAGAGAGGTGCTGGGACATGGCTCAGGGAGTGCGACTTCAGGCAGGGCCCAGCACACTGTCTGGAGGAGGAGTCAGAGATGGGACTCTAAGGGTACCTAGGCAGCTAGAGTTCACAGGATAAAGCATCATAAAGGGTAGAGCGGCACAGAGAGAGAGCCCTTGGGAAGTGTGCAGAGGGTACCCCTTGAGTGTTCAGCACAGTACTGATCAGCACGTGTGAGGAAACTATTTGAGTCTGGAAAAACAATGTTCTAGAAGGAACACTTGGAGAAGGCAATGGCACCCCACTCCAGTACTCTTGCCTGGAAAATCCCGTGGATGGAGGAGCCTGGTAGGCTGCCGTCCATGGGGTCGCTAGGAGTCGGACACGACTGAGTGACTTCACTTTCATTTTTTAGTTTCATGCATTGGAGAAGAAAATGGCAATTCACTCCAGTGTTCTTGCCTGGAGAATCCCAGGGACAGGGAAGCCTGGTGGGCTGCCATCTATGGGATCGCACAGAGTCGGACACAACTGAAGCGACTTAACAGCAGCAGCAGCAGAAGGAACACTATCTGGAACTCACACAGGGCTGAAATTAGTGTCTCTTCTCAACAGCTAAGGCTTCCCTGGTAACTCAGAGGTTAAAGAATCTGCCCACAATGTAGGAGACCTGGACTCAATCCCTGGGTTGGGAAGATCCCCTGGAGAGGAAAACAGCAACCCACTCTAGTATTCCTGCCTGGAAAACTCCATTGGCAGAAGAGCCTGGAGGGCTATAGTCCATGGGGTTGCACAGAATCCAGCTAGGCTGAAAACCCTCATAATTCATGGGAGTATTAAGTAGTTTTCAAAGGAGTCTTGTCTCAGCAGTGGGACTAAATTAGCCCGAAACTAAAGGCTCTCTCATTGTTCTTAACAAATAATAAAAGTAAAACCTGAAAGAATAAAACTGTTTCTAACTAACGCAAGACCACCCCAGAACAAAGCTCAACGATGTTTATGTGTGTGCGTGCTCAGCCACGTCCGACTCTTTGCAACGCCATGGACTTTAGCCCGCCAGGCACCTCTGTCCTTGGAATTTTCCAGGCAAGAATACTGGAGCAGGTGGCCATTTCCTACTTCAGGGGATCTTTGTGACCCAGGGATTGAACCCACCTCCCTGTGTCTCCTGCATTGGCAGGTGGATTCTTTACCACCTGGGAAGCCCCAACAATGTTTATAGGAACACAAAAACCTTGTTGGGTGCTGGCAATTTTTGATTGGATGTCAGCAATAAAAAACTTAACTGATGTAAGTGAGGAGCAAACCTGTACTGTATTTGAGCCATTTCTGTGTCTTTGTGTGTTATACCTAATATACCTTCCTATTGGGCCTGGTTACAAGATCTCATGATCCTGCATTAACTAAGGCTATCTCTTTCTTATTCATGTCCAATGAAACCGACTATCTTTTTCAGTAGCTTCCATAGAGAATTTTATTTCCCAAATCCTCCATTAACGTATCACATTTTATTAGTCTAAGTTGATTCATGGTACAATATCTAAGTGAATGATGGTCGATGCCACCATAGACAACTGTGCATGTTACACCTTGAACAGGGGCACTCAACCAACGGAAAAAATGTGGGTTGAAACCAGCTTGTGCTCTGTTTACCAGACCATGCAATCTGGTGCTGGGCTGCCTTCACCTAGAGAAGGGGCACCTTTCTCTCATTTGAACAAAGCTACCACATAGCCTCGTGTAGACCCTGATCTTGGTGATAAAGCAGAGAGACTCTAGTAGGAAAAGGGAAGAAAGCTGCATGCTTTCTAGGGATCGGGGGAACCAGAACACAAGACACGGTTGTTAATATTTGTTATATTTGCTATCATTTGCTATATTTCAATATATCTTTTCAAATATCCTAAATGAAAGGAATCTCACTTATCTGAAATCTTATACAATTTTATCTGATAAAACTTTCTTGGAATGTTCGAGACTTTCTACCTTTAAATATAGCTAATTGCACACATGTAGGGCTTCCCAGGTGGCTCAGGGAAAGAACCCACCTGCAATGCAGGAGACGTGAGTTTGATCCCTGGGTTTGCAAGATCCCCTGGAGGAGGGCATGGCAACCCACACCAGTATTCTTGCCTGGAGAATCCCTGGACAAAGGAAAGCCGATAGGGTCACAAAGAGTTGGACACAACTGAAGCGACTGAGCACGCATGCATGCACACATATACCAAGCCATGGATAGAACACAGAGAGAGCCAAGGACTGAGGACTCCATGGCACACCTCTTGTAGGACCAAAGGAGACAAGGAATTCTTTCGGCCAACACAGGAAAAGCTGGTATAAGGAGAAAGAGTTTGAGCAAGTGGTATATTTTGAGTGGAAAATACTTCGGTGGCAAATGCTACTATGCCATCTTTCCTTTTCTTGAGACAAGAAATAAAAGTGATTTCTTCAGTGTACAGCGTGTTGTACCCAACAATGACCAAGACTGAGAAAATGCCTTGATGGACGCAGTATCCAAGCAGGTCTCATAGACACATCAGTGACGTTTCATTAAATCTGGGAGACCAAACATAGAATAAAATAGATCATCTAGCAGCTGTGCCAATCTTTTTTGGCACAAAGGACTGTGCTACCGTGGAAAACAATTTTTCCATGGATGCGGTGGGGGTGGGGGACGTTTTCGGCATGATTTAAGTGCATTACATTTATGATGCACTTTATTTCTGTTATTATTATATCAGCTCTACCTCAGATCATCAGACCTTAGATCCCGGGGGTTGGGGACCCCTGATGAGAACCAAATTAAAAATTAATTCTGTTCCCTGGTTTGTTTTTGGATGTATAATCAGTTTGGTGCTGTGACAGCTGAAAGTTGCCATAACATCATGTTAACAGGTCATGTTGAACTCACACTGTTCTGTGCCTGAATAGTAAGTCCAAGTTGCAAGCAAATGCTTTGGGCAGGTCATTTGTGTCAGCTTACCAACTTATACAAGTTCATTGGCAGTATGTATAGTTGTAAATAAAAAATGAAGAAATGTTTAAAATGGTCCTTAAAATGTTCCAGTGTTGTACTCTATAATGCAACATTACTGGCCCACTGAAATCATGTTTTGGTAGTTACAAAAATGTTCTATTAAACATTAAATTAAAATGATAGGAATAACAATCAAAAAATAATCTGAGCAGTTCAAAAGAACAAAATCAAGTACACAGAAAGTAAAACAGACAGACAACCAACAAGGACCTACTGTATAGAACAGCAGACTATACTCAATATTATATAATAACCTATAAGAGAAAAATATGAAAATGAATAGACATATAAAATCGAATCACCTGCTGTACATGTGAAACTAACATGACATTGTAAATCAACTATACTTCAAGAAAGAGTAAATAGAGAAAAACACAGAAAGTAAAACAGCAAATGAGCAAGTGCATATTTGTACTATGAAATTCAATATTGGCCTTTAAATTTAAAAGATGACATTACCTATCCCATTCAATTAATATCTTAATTTTAATAAAATGTTATATTTATATATGCTCTGTTGCTCAAACTTGCACCATTCTTTGCAACCCTATGGACGATGGTTTGACAAGCTCCTCTGTCCATGGGATTCTCCAGGCAAGAGTACTAGAGCAGCCTGCCATTTCCTCCTCCAGGGGATCTTCCCGACCCAGGGATTGAACCTACATCTCTTGTGTCTCTTGCATTGCAGGCGGATTCTTTACCACTGAGCCACCTGGGAAGCCCACATGCATATAACTAATCTATAAATGTGTTTTGATATTTTAGTTCTAAAAGAGCTAGTGAATTTATACCTGTTCTTAAGCACATTTTATTAATGCTATAATAAAAATAAGTTAAGACAACGCTAGAAATCCATGGAAATATTTTCCTTTTAAGGGAGGAAAATACTTTACTCAACCCACTCCAGTATTCTTGCCTGGAGAATTTCATGGACAGAGGAGCCTGGTGGGCTACAGTCCATGGGGTCACAAAGAATTGGACAGGACTGAAGCAGCTTAGCATGTACAACACATTCTTTACTCAAGTTTGAGAAGTAATCTTACATAGAATTTTTCCTTAAGTAAACATGTAGCTAGAGGGCTTGTTCTACATTTCTGAAATTCTCAAGCCTGCTGGGAAAAGTACCAGAAAATATGGAATCCAGGAGAAAGAGGTAGAAGAGAGTTATGAAATGGAAATATGCCACCCAGAAATTCCTCACCCCTCAGACAATTAATAAGAAACCCTCTGTAAATGGAGACACCTCAGAGGCATCACTATGACTTTCACTCTACCCTAGACTTTAGGTGCTTTAAGGAAGTTTTCTGATTCTTCACTACCTTGTATTCTATTTTATTTCAAACATGTGTATTAATTTAAGTAAATTCCAAAATTAGTCAAAATTAAGGAAGTGGCAGATTAGTCCATAAACCAAACATATTTCAACTTAACAAAGTTTCTTAATTGTGTTCCAAGAGCAGTTACAATGCTAGGTGTCATGAAAATGAAATAATAAATCCTCACGAATAATCACTAATGGAAATAGATATAAATAAATAGTAAAATAGCATGAAAAATTTAAATACATATGTATACATGTATATGGGATTCCCTGGTGGCTCAGATGGTAAAGAATTCACTTGTAATGCAGGAGACCTGGAGAAAGGAATGGCTAACCAGTCCATCCTAAAGGAGATCAGTCCTGGGTTTCATTGGAAGGACTGATGCTGAAGCTGAAACTGCAATACTTTGGCCACTTCATTCGAAGAGTTGACTCATTGGAAAAGACCCTGATGCTGGGAGGGATTGGGGGCAGGAGAAGGGGATGACAGAGGATGAGATGGCTGGATGGCATCACTGATTCAATGGGCGTGAGTTTGGGTGAACTCCAGGAGTTGGTGATGGACAGGGAGCTGGCGGGCTGCAATTCATGGGGTCATAAAGAGTCGGACACGACTGAGTGACTGAACTGAACTGAACTGAACCACTCTAGTATTCTTGCCTGGAGAATCCCATGGACAGAGGAGCCTGGTGGGCTACAGTCCATGGGGTCACAGAGTCAGACATGACCGACTAACATTTTCACATACACGTATTTGTTTTAGATACACACACATACACATATATCAGGGGACAGAAAGGTTAACTTCAGAATGGTAGCAAGAGTGTGTGAGAACAACAGGAACTAGGTTAGAATTTCAGGGAAAGAAGTGTCCTGGGAAAGTGAGCTGATGATCTCCATTCATTTTCCTGCTAAGGGCATCTGTGCATTGTGACAGCAAGCTGAGGCCTGGGGTTAGCCCAAACCTATGGCCTCTGCCAGGGAAAGAGACATCAGAAAGCTTTCAGCAATCATGCAGGGCTGGTGTAAAACAAACTGGGAACTTGAGGGACCTCAGAGGCTACAGGGATCTTGCCCTCCATTTCCAGTGTGCTGGGAGAACTGCCCACAGCACCAATTCTCTGACACCAGCTGGGTGCCATATTGCTTGCTTGCTAAGTCGATTCAGTCCTGTCTGACTCTTTGCAGCCCACCAACCCCCTCTGTCCATGGGATTCTCCAGGCAAGAATACTGGAGTGGGTTGTCATGCTCTTCTCCACGGAGTCCTATAGTTCAACTCAGTCCTAACACTATCGACTGGGAGATAGCATCAGATTCCACAGGTTATGGACTCAGTCCCCAACCACCTTAATATCAAACAAATTACCTGATTAAAAAAAAGAGTCAGAGGGCCTGGATAGACATTTCCAAAGAAGACATACAGATAGTCAACAGGTAGATGGAAAAATCCTTAACATTGTTAATCATCAGATCAGATCAGATCAGTCGCTCAGTCGAGTCCGACTCTTTGCGACCCCATTAATTGCAGCACGCCAGGCCCCCCTGTCCATCACCAACTCCTGGAGTTCACTGAGACTCACATCCATTGAGACAGTGATGCCATCCAGCCATCTCATCCTCTGTCGTCCCCTTCTCTTCTTGCCCCCAATCCCTCCCAGCATCAGAGTCTTTTCCAATGAGTCAACTCTTCGCATGAGGTGGCCAAAGTACTGGAGTTTCAGCTTTAGCATCATTCCTTCCAAAGAAATCCCAGGGCTGATCTCCTTCAGAATGGACTGGTTGGATCTCCTTGCAGTCCAAGAGACTCTCAAGAGTCTTCTCCAACACCACATTCACAAGCTGGAATCAAGATTGTCGGGAGAAATATCAATAACCTCAGATATGCAGATGACACCACCCTTATGGCAGAAAGTGAAGAGGAACTAAAATGCTTCTTGATGAAAGTGAAAGTGGAGAGTGAAAAAGTTGGCTTAAAGCTCAACATTCAGAAAACGAAGATCATGGCATCCGGTCCCATCACTTCATGGGAAATAGGTGGGGAGACAGTGGAAACAGTGTTAATCATCAGGGACATGCAAATCAAAATCACAGTTCGTTATCATCTGACCCCTAACAGAACAGCTATTATCACAAAGACAAGAAAGAACAAGTGTTGATGAGGATGTGGAGAAAAGAGAACCCTCATACACTGTTGGTTGGGATGTAAGTTGGTACAATCACTATGGAAAACAGTATGGCGTTTCCTCAAAAAACTAAAAAACAGAACTACCTTATGATCCAGGAATTCCACTCCTGGGTATTTACCTGAAGAAAATGAAACATTAATTTAAAAAGATGTATATACCCCTATTCACTGCAGCACTGTTTACAATAACCAAGATGGAACAACCTAAGTGTCTCTCCATAGATAAATGGGTAAAGAAGATGTGGTGTATATACATACAATAGAATATTACTCAACCATAAAAAAGACTGGCATCTTGCCATTTGCAGCAACATGAATGGCCCTGGAGGGTACTGTGCTAAGTGAACTAAATCAGAAAGGGGAAAACTAATAGAGTGTGATCGCACTTACGTGTGGAATCTAAAAAACAATACAAACACACAAAACAAAATAGAAACAGACTCCTAGAGAACAAACTAGCGGTTGCCGGAGGGAAGGGGGCTGGGGAGTTGGAGGAAATCGGTGAAGGGCTTAAGAGGTACAAATTCATAGCTGTAAAATAAGTAAGCCACAGGGATACATATACACACTCACATATATATAATTGACTACACAGGGAATACTGCTGCTGCTGCTGCTGCTGCCAAGTCGCTTCAGTCGTGTCCGACTCTGTGGGACCCCATAGACGGCAGCCCACCAGGCTCCCCCGTCCCTGGGCTTCTCCAGGCAAGAACACTGGAGTGGGTTGCCATTTCCTTCTCCAATGCGTGAAAGTGAAAAGTGAAAGTGAAGTTGCTCAGTCGTGTCCGACTTGTAGGGACCCCATGGACTGCAGCCTACCAGGCTCCTCCATCCATTGGATTTTCCAGGCAAGAGTACTGGAGTGGGGTGCCATTGCCTTCTCCCATAGGGAATACAGTCAATAATATTGTCAGAATTTTGTATGGTGACAGATGGCAACCGGTCTTACTGAGGTGATCGTTGCATAAGGTTTAAAAATATTGAAACACTATTCTATACACTGGAAACTAATATAATATGGTTATGTTAATTGTAAATCAATTAAAAATGGGAAACATAGGTTTATTAATAAATAGGGTTGGAAGAAATCTGAAGACGATGCCCAATGCACTAAGGTGTAATTCTTCCTCTTTCTTTCCCAGTCAGAATGCAAATGAGTGGGCCATGACTTTTAGACAATCCATTATGATTTATTTCTTAAAATCATTCCTTGGATATTTTGCTTATTATTAAGCCAACAATATGTTAAACTGAGAATTTTCTCAGTATTGTCTCAGGTTAGAGAAACAACGCAATATATGTCAACATTCACTCCCCTAAAATTTCAAAGGAATTCAAACTACCTATGCAGATCTTGCCAACAATGTGACTAAAAAGCCACAACCTCCTGAGATGAGGTTGAAGGATGAGAGAAATATTGAAGGAAAACAGTTGAGAATGTTATAATAATTTTTCCTCACCACTTGCTCTTTTATAAGGGAAAAGATGTTCTTCTCTTTATTTCAGGTAGGTTGTGAAAGGTTTCAAGAAACCATTTATAGGGACTTCCCAGTGGTTAGGAATTCTTCTTGCAAAGCAGAGGACGCAGGTTCCATCCCTGGCTGAGGAACTAAGATCCCACACTCCGAAGATCCATGATTGCTGAGCCCGCATTCCACAGCCGAGAGTCCATGTCCCATGGTGATGCAAGGAATCGCCGCAACTAAGAGCTGACGCAGTCAAAGAAATAATTAAAAAAACAAAAACACCACGTATGCAGCTTGGTCTGCATCCCTTTGGGCTTTCCCTGTGGCTCAGCCGGTAAAGAACCCGCCTGCAATGCGGGAGACCTGGGTTCGATCCCTGGATGAGGAAGATCCCCTGGAGAAGGGATAGGCTACTCACTCCAGTGTTCTTGGGCTTCCCTGGTGGCTCTTCAGCTGGTAAAGAATCCACCTGCAATGCAGGAGACCTGGGTTCGATCCCTGGGTCGGGAAGATCCCTTGGAGAAGGGAAAGACTACCCACTCCAGTATTCTGGCCAGGAGAATCCCATGGGGTTGCAAAGAGTCAGACACGACTAAGCGACTTTCACTTTCACTTTCATGCATCCCTTTGAATAGGAACAAGACGCTGTGCTCCCTGTCCTTCATGTTCTCTGCCTGCCTTTCATCTGTTGGAAAACGTTAATCAAAGAATAAGTGAATCAGAGAAGTGAGAACATTCAGAAAAGAAAACAATCAAAGGAGACCAAATAATAGTAGTTTAGTCATTAAGTCAAGTCAAGAACCTGTAGTTCCTTCTCAAAGGCTATAGATACTATTCTGAGCCATATCCTGTGAGCTTTCTTGTAGATACTGGAATCTCCATCAGGCAAAAAAGCTAACTACATGATGATCAGGCTGTGGCCATGACATACGCTGTCACAATTTTGAGAAATGGCCTCAAGAAAAGGAAACAAACTGATCTTGGACCTGAAGATTAACTGTACCTAATCAAGATAATGCTGATCAGACAACTACATGACTAATTTCAGGATGACGGGCAGAGCTGACTGTGCTGTTTCTGCACGGAGCCCCCTCCCTCAGACTATAAAAGCTCTTGCCCACTGACTGTCAGTGAAGGGGGTCAGCTTTTGGACAGGAGTCCACCCTTCCCCAGGCTGCCAGCATCCAAAATGAAGCCAACATTCATTCCTACCAGTTTTGCCTCATTCTTGAGCAGGAAGCAGCCAGACCCCACTTTCTGTTACACCTTGGAGTTTGCAAAGAAATGCCTGAGAAATCGAAAATGAATAGGCTGGGACTATTGTCCTAGTCTCAGAATGAAATGTGCTATCTACAGGGGGAAGAAGCTTAGTGTTCACTGATGTCAGAAGATTTGTCAAGAAGCCAAGAAAGACTGTATAATAGGGAGCCAGTCTGAAGGATTCTTTTTTAAAAAATAAACTGTCCAAGAGTCAGCCTTGTTATGAACATGTTTATTAGGTGCATAAACATAAGGGTAAGGATCAGACTTCACTGCTGGGCCAGAGTTTAAGAATCTGCCTGCCAGAGCAGGGCACACAGGTTCTATCCCCGGTCCAGGAAGATTCCATATGCCAGGGAGCAACCAAGTCTGTGCACCACAGCTACTAGGCCCAAGCATCCTAGAGCCTGGGCTCTGCAACAAGAGGAGCCACCACAATAGGAAGCCCGCATGCTCACTGCTACAACTAGAGAAGGCTTGTGTGCAGCAACGAAGGCCCAGAGCAGCCAAAAATCAATAAATAACGTGAAAAACAAAACAAAGAAGAGAGATAGGGATCATTCAGACAGCCAAGATGAAGATGTTACCAACATCAAGGGTGAGGAAGTCAAATGTCCTTAACTGGGAAATCTCCAAGGAACTCATAATGTACTACATAAAGGGGAAAAAGATTTTTAATATCTACCATACCCAGAGAGCACTAGCTCCTGGCTAGGAGCATACAGTTAAAACCTAATATGCCCTGAGTGTATCCTCTTGGTTTCCTCCCGGTGCCAATCCTCGTCTCAGGAATCACCACTAGTTAAGAGAAGCCCATCGTGTTTCCTGCTTCTCACTGTGATGGAGATGCAGGATGGAAAGAGGAATACTTTAGTTTCAAATGGATTTCAGAGTCAGTCTGGACATTTCAATTACTAGACTGAGAATGATCTTGGAACTCAAGTGATGCTTTATTATCTGGGAGTGACTGGAATGGTCAAGACATGATCTAGTTTTCCGGTGGAACAGGTAAGAGATAGCTTCATAGAAGTCTTTCGGATGGGTGCCAGTCAAGGGGAGACTGCTGACGGGTCACAGACAAGCTAGAAGCTGATCAATTCCATTTTCTCTTCCAGGGAACACACGAAAAGTAATCCCCAGCTTCTGTTGTTGAGTTGAGGTCATGTGACTGGGATCTGGCCAATAAAAATGTGAATGGAGATATACTACTAAGTCACTGTTGTTATTTACTCCCTAAGTGTATTTGTCACTCTGTTGCGCCCACTTCTTTTGTGACCCCATGCACTGTAGCCCACCAGGCTCCTCTGTCCATGGGATTCTCTAGGCAAGAATACTGGAGTGGGTAGCCATTCCCTTCTCCAGGGGATCTTCCCGACCCAGGGATCAAACCCGGGTCTGCTGCATTGCAGGCAGACTCTTTACCTCTGAGCCACCTGGTTTAGTTGCTAAGTGGTGTCCAGCTCTTTGCAGCCCCATAGACTGCAGTATGCTAGCTTCCTTATCCTTCACTACCTCCTGGAGTTCGCTCAGATGCAGGTCCATTGAGTCAGTGATGCTATCCACTCACCATCCTTTGTCACCTGCTCTCCTCTTACCCTCAGTCTTTCCTAGCATCAGGGTCTCTTCTAATGAGTTAGCTCTTTGCATCAGATGGCCAAAGTATTGGAGCTTCAGCTTCAGTCCTTCCAGTGAATATTCAGTGTTGATTTCCTTTAGGACTGATTAGTTTGATCACCTTGCAGTCCAAGGGACTCTCAAGAGTCTTCTCTAGCTCGTTCAGCCTTCTTATGGTCCAACTCTCACATCTGTACGTGACTACATAGCTTTGACTATAGGGATCTTTGTCTGCGACGTGCTGTCTCTGCTTCTTACTACACTGTCTAGGCTTGTCGTAGCTTTCCTCCCAAGAAGCAGGCGTCTCTGCACTTCATGGCTGTAGTTACCTTGCATCTGTGCTCCGTTCTTCAGTTGTGTCTGATTCTTTGCGACCCCATGGACTGTAGCCTGCCAGTGTCCTCTGTCCACAGGATTCTCCAGGCAAGAATACTGGAGTGGGTTGTCATGCCCTCCTGTAGAGGATCTTCCTTATCCAGAGGTTGAACCCATGTCTCCTGCATCTTTTGTATTGCAGGTGGATTCTTTACCCACCAAGCCACCCGGGAAGCCCCTGCAGTCACCGTCCACAGTGACTATTATGTAACCCCAGCTGTAAACCACTCCAGTGATTGATTCCCATTCTAACTCATTCATGGCCATGTGCCATGTGGGGAATCATGCTGCATGATGGGAAACCAGTTTCCCTGAGTCACTGCTTGGAAGCCAGCACTTCCTTAAGATCTCCAGCAGGTCACCTGACCCTAGGCAGACGGAAACATGAATAAAAAATAAACCTTTTGTTTTTTTTAATCCACTGTGATTTGAGTTTGTTTTCTCCAGCAGCTAGAATTAATTACCCTGATGGATACACAGCACAACTATCTCTCCACAAAATTTTGATAATGTCAGCAATTACATGCAGCAATTCACAACAGATCGTGATTAATCAGTGAACGGTAACAGTAAGGAGAGAATGGTATTTCCTTGGAGAACCAAGTATCCAATAGTCTCTTACCCTAAAGCCAGATGCGACTCACAAAATCTGTCCTTTGGTGGACAAGGCTAGGACTATGGCATCAGGCTGTCGTGTGGAGAGAGGAGTGTGTGCGTGCTAAATCTGTTCAGTCGAGTCTGACTCTGTGACCCCCTGAACTGTAGCCCGCTAGGCTCCTCTGTCCATGCGAGTCTCCAGGCAAGAATACTGGAGACGGTAACCATGGCCTCCTCCAGGGGGTCTGCCCGACCCAGGGATCAAGCCCAGGTCTCTTATGTCTCCTGCATTGCCAGGTGGGTTCTTCACCACCAGCCAACCGGGAAGCCCCGGAGAGAGGAGTAGTGTGTATCAATCTGAGGTCCACAGGAATAGGTAAGACCACCTGAGAATGTTAAACTCTAATGCCAAAGCTTAGTTATGCGTGGAAAGAACTGAAAGAGCAGCTGCGTGAGGATATTGATTCCAAAGTGAGGGGAACGGTCCTTCTCAAAGGAAAGCAGGGTGCTTGCCTGGATAGCCCTACTGCAGCAGGAACAGAAGTACAGCGAAAGGGGCACGACTCACGGCGCCGGCAGCTTTCGGTGCCCACGGAGCAACCAGAGCTGCAAGGACCACGGGAAGGATGTCGCAGCTTCCAAGGGCAGCGGGAGGGAATCCGAGGCTTCAGGGACCCGGGAAAGAAGTGGGAGCTTCCAAGGACAGCGATCAAGAGGCGGCAACAAAAATAACAGATTCCAAAACAAAGGCCCGAGGCGGCATTTTAATTAAGCATTCGAACAGTAATTTGAAGTAGAGGGTTTATTTGGCAAAAACAGAACTATGTTCAGCAACATGGAACTGAACATTATTTTTCATCCAAAGTTAAAAGCACATTGTATTTCCTTCCTGACCACTTGCCCAGTCCCTATCTCTTAGAGACAGATAAGCTTTATCTAAATTATTTATCGGATTGATGACTGTCATTTATAACTTTGTTGCTACTTCTGTCTTGGGTATTCCTTTGGAAAAGCTGTATGGATTCATGACATTCTAATGTATTGTCTATAGATTATAAGATAAAGTCAAGCACGTATCTGCTGATACTTTTTAAGTTGACCTGTTTTTATACTTAGAAATGTCTCTTAATAGTAGGCTTCCCTGGTGGCTCAGATGGTAAAGAATCTGCCTGCAATGAAGGAGATCCCTATTCGATCCCTGGATCGGGAAGACCCTCTGGAGAAAGAAATGGCAACCCACTCTGGTATTGTTGCTTGGGAAATCGCATGGACAGAGGAGCCTGGCAGGCTACAGTCCACGGGGTCCCAGAGTCAGATATAACTGAGGGTCTATCACTCACACTCAGTCATAAAACAAGATTAACTCCTGGTTTCTCAGTGGGAAGAAGAAAGTACTAATTGAGAAGAATTTGGTTAAGCACAAATTTGAGCTGGGCCTGGAGAGGTGAGTAGGATCTGATGACACAAAGAAGAATAGAGAGTGTATTCTTGGAAACAAGTGCCCAAAAATGACTGCAGACACAGGACCAGTGTGTTGCTAGGATAGAAAATGGACTAGTAATTTAATAAGATAGATTATTATATTTAGACCATGGATATTAACAGCAAAAAAGATGAAAAGGTATACAGGAAAAATTTTAATAATGGATTAATAAGATAGCATAACTATTAGATGATTTCCAGGAAAGTATATTGAGAGCTTGTTATGTGCCAGTTACTGTATTAGGTTGTTCATATTTCATATAATTCTTATAATCCAGTGAGGTATGGACTTTGATTAATTCCATTTTATAGATGAGAAAACAGAGGCAGAGGAAAACAACGTAATTTGACCTCAAGTCATAAGCATAGTGAATATAACATCCAGTATTCAGACACAAGTTGGCTAACTCGTAAATACTCTTAACCACTATACTGTATTTTAAAAATGAGAAAGAATATTAGAGGCAGCGAGTAGTGAAAGAACTAACTTTGAAATCATAAAAACTGTGGCTTGAATCTTTTCTCTGTTATATGAAATCTTGGGCACATATGCAGAGTTCCAAAGAATAGCAAGGAGAGATAAGAAAGCCTTCCTCAGCAATCAATGCAAAGAAATAGAGGAAAACAATAGAATGGGAAAGACGAGAGATCTCTTCAAGAAAATTAGATACCAAGGGAATATTTCATGCAAAGATGGGCACAATAAAGGACAGAAATGATATGGACCTAAAAAAGCAGAAGATATTAAGAAGAGATGGCAAGAATACACAGAAGAACTATACAAAAAAGATCTTCATGACCCAGATAACCACGATGGTGTGATCACTCACCTAGAGCCAGACATCCTGGAATGTGAAGTCAAGTGGGCTTTAGAAAGCATCACTACAAACAAAGCTAGTGGAGGCGATGGAATTCCAGTTGAGCTATTTCAAATCCTAAGAGATGATGCTGTGAAAGTGCTACACTCAATATGCCAGCAAATTTGGAAAACTCAGCAGTGGCCACAGGACTGGAAAAGGTCAGTTTTCATTCCAATCCCAAAGAAAGGCAATGCCAAAGAATGCTTAAACTACCGCACAATTGCACTCGTCTCACACGCTAGTAAAGTAATGCTCAAAATTCTCCAAGCCAGGCTTCAACAGTACGTGAACTGTGAACTTCCAGATGATCAAGCTGGAATTAGAAAAGGCAGAGGAACCAGAGATCAAATTGCCAAAAACCGCTGGATCATTGAAAAAGCAAGAGAGTTCCAGAAAAACATCTATTTCTGCTTTATTGACTACAACAAAGCCTTTGACTGTGTGGACCACAACAAACTGTGGAAAATTCTGAAAGAGATGGGAATACCAGACCACCTGACCTGCCTCTTGAGAAACCTGTATGCAGGTCAGGAAGCAACAGTTAGAACTGGACATGGAACAACAGACTGGTTCCAAATCAGGAAAAGAGTACATCAAAGCTGTATATTGTTACCCTGCTTATTTAACTTATATGCAGAGTACATCATGAGAAACGCTGGCCTACAAGAAGCACAAGCTGGAATCAAGATTGCCGGGAGAAATATCAATAACCTCAGATATGCAGATGACACCACCTTTATGGCAGAAAGTGAAGAAGAACTAAAAGCCTGTTGATGAAGGTGAAAGAAGAGAGTGAAAAAGTTGGTTTAAAGCTGAACATTCAGAAAACTAAGATCATGGCATCTGGTTCCATCACTTCATGGGAAATAGATGGGGAAACAGTGGAAACAGTGGCAGACTTTGTTTTTTTGGGCTCCAAAATCACTGCAGATGGTGACTGCAGCCGTGAAAGTAAAAGACGCTTACTCCTTGGAAGAAAAGTTACGACATACCTGCTGCTGCTAAGTCGATTCAGTCGTGTCCGACTCTGTGCGACTGCATAGACGACAGCCCACCAGGCTCCCCCATCCATGGGATTTTCCAGGCAAGAACACTGGAGTGGGTTGCCATTTCCTTCTCCAATGCATGAAAGTGAAAATTAAAAGTGAAGTCTCTCAGTCGTGTCCAACTCTTAGCAACCCCATGGACTGCAGCGCACCAGGCTCCTCAGTCCATGGGATTTTCCAGGCAAGAGTACTGGAGTGGGGTGCCACTGCCTTCTCCGATGACATACCTAGACAGCATATTAAAAACCAGAGACATTACTTTGCCAACAAAGGTCCATCTAGTCAAAGCTATGGTTTTTCCAGTGGTCATGTATGGATGTGAGAGTTGGACTATAAAGAAAGCTAAGTGCCAAAGAATTGATGCTTTTGAACTGTGGTGTTGGAGAAAACTCTTGAGAGTCCCTTGGACAGCAAGGAGATCCAATCAGTCCATCCTAAAGGAAATCAGTCCTGGGTGTTCATTGGAAGGACTGATGAAGCTGAAACTCCAGTACTTTGGCCACCTGATGCGAAGAACTGACTCATTTGAAAAGATCCTGCTGCTGGGAAAGATTGAAGGCAGGAGGAGAAGGGGATGACAGAGGATGAGATGGTTGGATGGCATCACCAACTCAACGGACATGAGTTTGAGTAAACTCTAGGAGTTGGTGATGGACAGGAAGGCCTGGCGTGCTGCAGTCCATGGGGTTGCAAAGAGTCAGACACAACTGAGTGACTGAACTGAACTGAACTGGGTACATAAAACGTTCTGAATCTAAATATTTTTTAATCAAGATATCATCTTGATAAGTATCAAGATATAAATAAATATCATCCACCTTTATTTTTTAATTAAAGAGAGCTCCTGTATACAGGGTGACATGTACAGTAAATAGAGCACAGTCGGGTGATTCAGTGCACAGCAGCTCTTATGATAATGCAACATCATATGGGGTGGAAAGAAGACTATGTATTTAAATTCAAGATACTTTTTATTCTGCAGTTGGAGAACAGAGATAAGCATGCCTAGAAATTGCCCAACAGATACTTGGTATTTAAAGTCAGTTTAATAAATGACAAGGCCCTAGTGTACAGCACAGGGAGCTATATTCAATATCCTGTGATGAACCATAATGGGAAAGAGTATGAAAAATGATATATGTGTGTGTGAGGGAATCACTGCTGTAAAGCGGAAATTAACACAATATTTAAACCAACTAACACTTCTGTGGCTGCTGCTGCTAAGTCAC
Organism: Bos mutus; assembly: GCF_027580195.1. Classification (NCBI taxonomy): domain Eukaryota; kingdom Metazoa; phylum Chordata; class Mammalia; order Artiodactyla; family Bovidae; genus Bos; species Bos mutus. The sequence continues at coordinate 6,678,363 of NC_091645.1, read as the reverse complement.
TTCAGTCGTGTCCAACTCTGTGCAACCCCAGAGACCGCAGCCCACCAGGCTCCCCCGTCCCTGGGATTCTCCAGGCAAGAACACTGGAGTGGGTTGCCATTTCCTCCTCCAATGCATGAAAGTGAAAAGTGAAAGTGAAGTCGCTCAGTCGTGTCCAACTCTCAGCGACCCCATGGACTGCAGCCTATCAGGCTCCTCCGTCCATGGGATTTTCCAGGCAAGAGTACTGGAGTGGGGTGCCATTGCCTTCTCCGAACTACACTTCAGTAAAGCTTTAAAATTTTTTTTTAAAAAGTCAATACATTTAAAAATAAAATTAAATTAAAAAAAAAAAAGTCAATACAATCTGAATCTGATTTTGGGGTACTAGTAGGGCATTCAAGGGGCACTGCCTGATTACATTTACAGAAAAAATGATTGGAGCTCGGGATAAAGGTGAGTGTTGAAACAACAGCCACCTATATAATGTGCTAACTGAGTTTCTTAACAGCGGGTGAGCTTTGTGAGAAAGAGGTGTAAAGTGAGGACACTGGTAGCTGTTAGATTGTGAGAAATGAAATGAATCTAGGAAAGAACCATTAGAGAAACAGTAACTGTGCTTTGTTACACTTAAATAAAAAAAGTGTTTGAACTCCCTAAAGAGAAATGGGACAATCTAACGAGGATTGTCTTTTATTTGGAATACCAAGTGTCAATATAAAAAGATTGCTGAAGATGAAATATTTGTCACATACAACCCACAATGTGAGTTCACATGTGGGTAATATTTTTTAATGGTATTTTTAAATAAAAAGTTACCTTTCTCTTTCCTTGAAAATAACTGGTAAATTAGAAATGTGGTTATTCATTCCTACTTATTATCATGCAAACACTTTAAATAGCTTCTTGTGTTTCTATTGGAGTTTTTTTTCAGAATAGCAAAATGAAAAAGAATTATTTTCATGAAGAATTTAACTTCCCAGGTTGCACATTGGTAAAGAATCCACTTGCCAATTCAGGAGACACAGTTTCGAACCCTGGATCACAAAGATCCCCTGGAGAAGGCAACCCACTACAGAATTCTTGCCTGGGAAATCCCATGAACAGAGAAGACTATCAGGCTTCAGTCCCTGGGGTCACTGAGTCAAACATGATTTAGTGACTAAACAACAACCTACTCAAAAGGCAGGAAGAGATTCCTTTACTGCAAACTCAGTGACCACAAGAATCTAACTCATTCAAGATGGAAGAACTAATTCAGTTCCTGCTGCTGCTGCTTCTGCTACTAAGTCGCTTCAGTCGTGTCCGATTCTGTGTGACCCCATAGACGGCAGCCCACCAGCCTCCCCCATCCCTGGGATTCTCCAGGCTGTTCATTTATAAGACTTTCCAAATTGTTTTTTATGAAATAAGTTAAGGTTTTATCCAATGATTAATACACCACAGGGATAAACTGATCCTCGGCGTTTGGAGCAGATCTTTCTTGTCTTTGAAGAGTATCACAGATTTTTAAGAGTTTGTTACCAAGGGAATACAGTAGAGGGAAAGTATATGCATGCATATTAAGTTGCTTCAGTTGTGTCCAACTCTTTGCAGTCCTCTGGATGCAGCTTGCTGGGCTCCTCTGTCCATGGGACTCTCCAGGCAAGACTGCTGGAGTGGGTTGTCATGCCCTCCTCCAGGGGATCTTCCTGACCCAGGAACTGAACTCGCATCTTATTATGTGTCCTGCATTGGCAGGTAGGTTCTTTACCACTAGCACCACCTGGGAACCCCAGCCCACAGACAGCTAGGATTTTGTTAGATCCTCGATGTCTTCACTTACCGTCAATTTTTGAGAGAAAAGCTTGGAGAAATCTCTCTCTGTCATGTTTTGTATTATCATTCCTATAGTTTTTCACAATGTGTACCACCAAGAAGCTATCAATCATTGGATAAGAGATTCAGACTCTAGTTCATTTAAAAAAAAAAAAAAAGACTCCTTAGGAGACTCAGCCATATTTTAATAACAATGAAATAAGAATAGAACTTACTGAATTCTAATGATATATCAGTTACTGAACTAAATGGTTTATCACACACCTCAAGTTTGTAGGCATCATGGTGTAATGAAAAGAGCTCAAGTTTTAGGGTTAGGGTCAGGTAAGTCTGAGTTCAAAACTGACTTTTGACTCAAGTATCTGGATGCGTCGAGCAAGTTGCATAAACTCCATGAGTCTCAGTCCCTTATCTCTAAGAAGACCAAAATATCTGACAGGTGTTATATGTGTAAAATCTCTTCTAGAGCACTTGACACATAATATGTGTTCAATAATTACAAGCCTAACGACAGACACACAAGATTTATCCATGCTTTGAATAACACTGTCCTAATATTCCTCACCACGAGGGCTTAGCTTCACAGAGGACAGACTATAAATGACTTTCAGAACACTAAAAGTTAGATTTGGGTACACATTAAGGTTGAAACAAAAGATGGAAATTGCTGTTAACACTGTGCCTTGGTTACAGTTGAAAACCTAAGTCAGGTGACCTGCTGCTTGCCTTTGGACCCTCAGGGCAGCTACACAGGCACAAATTCATCTGTTCTATCAGCCCTCTCCAGTTTCTTCACCCCCCTCATCAGCGGCACTTTGAAGATCACTATCAACATTATCTTCCTTAGCTCTTCTGATGTTCGATACACTCATAAGACACATCACAACCCTTCCTGCCAGATATGAACAAAGCCTTGAAATCAATGAGTTTTTTCACAAAACTTTTTGGAAAACCATCCTCTGATAAGCAATTAATAGGTTGTCTCCTGACTGGGGCTTCCAGGAAATTAGGACTAACATTTCATGGGCATTTTTTAATGTTTTTGTTTTTGATCTGGATCTATCTGAGTATGTTTAGAATCTCACAATAGTGTTTCAAAGTGTTCTGTGTATAGGCAGGCTTTGTACATCATTCATTAGCTATGTAGTTTTAATTGTTTTTCTAATCACTTTTTTGCTGGTATATAAAGTGCAAATTGATACTTGTACGCCGAATTTACTAAATTCACTTGCTAATTCTTATAAATGGTCTGGAGATTCTTTTGGATTTTCCACATCTATAATCATGTTATCCACAAATAATGACAGTATTTTTTCCTTTCCAGGACTCACACCATTTGTCCTGACTGGATCTCCAGTATATTGTTAAACAGAAGAGATGAGAGTGGGCATCTTGACCTTGTTCCTGAGCTCATGATGCAAACTTCAAAGATTTTACCTTTAATTGTGACGTATACAGTAAAGGTTGGATAGGTGTTCTTTAGCATATTAAAGAAGTTTCTTTCTAGTTCTAGCAGGCTAAGAGTTTATAACATGAATGAGTGAGGAGAGGTATCAATGCTTTTCTCTGAAACTACTGAGATTATCATATGATTTTCTTCTTTATGTTCTAACTATAGTGAATATTTTTTGAATATTGAAACAATCTAAAACAAACGTACCTTAATCTCACTTGATTCAGTTACCAGCTAATACAATTTAGGGTTTTTGAATCTATGTTCATGAGAGATATTAACCTGACATATTTCTTTCTTATGTTTGCATCAGATTTTATTATCAAGATTATACTGGCATTGTAAAATTGGAAGTATTCCTTCTTTTTTTATTCTCATAAAGTTTAGCAGAAGTTGGTGTTATATTTTCCTTGAATGTTTGGAATAATTTACCACTTCTGGTCAGGACGCAACAGTTAGAACTGGACATGGAACAACAGACTCGTTCCAAATAGGAAAAGGAGTACATCAAGGCTGTATATTGTCACCCTGCTTATTTAACTTATATGCAGAGTACATCATGAGAAATGCTGGGCTGGATGAAGCACAAGCTGGAATCAAGATTGCTGGGAGAAATATCAATAACTTCAGATATGCAGATGACACCACCTTTATGGCAGAAAGTGAAGACGAACTAAATAGCCTCTTGATGAAGGTGAAAGAAGAGAGTGAAAAAGTTGGCTTAAAGCTCAACATTCAGAAAATGAAGATCATGGCATCTGGTCCCATCACTTCATGGGAAATAGATGGGGAAATAGTGGAAACAGTGTCAGACTTTATTTTTTGGAGCTCCAAAATCACTGCAGATGGTGATTGCAGCCATGAAATTAAAAGACGCTTGCTCCTTGGAAGAAAAGTTATGACCAACCTAGATAGCATATTCAAAAGCAGAGACATTACTTTGCCAACAAAGGTCCGTCTAGTCAAGGCTATGGTTTTTCCAGTGGTCATATATGGATGTGAGAGTTGAACTATGAAGAAAGCTGAGCGCCGAAGAATTGATGCTTTTGAAGTGTGGTGTTGGAGAAGACTCTTGAGAGTCCCTTGGACAGCAAGCAGATCCAACCAGTCCATTCTAATGGAAATCAGTCCTGGGTGTTCATTGGAAGGACTGATGCTAAAGCTGAAACTCCAGTACTTTGGCCACCTCACGCGAAGAGTTGACTCATTGGAAAAGACTCTTATGCTGGGAGGGATAGGCGGCAGGAGGAAAAGGGGATGTCAGAGGATGAGATGGCTGGATGGCATCACCGACTCGATGGGCGTGAGTCTGAGTGAACTCCGGGAGTTGGTGATGGACAGGGAGGCCTGGCGTGCTGCAATTCATGGGATCGCAAAGAGTCGGACACGACTGAGTGACCGAACTGAACTGAACTGAACTGAAACATTATCTATGCCTGGAGTTTCCTTTGTGGGAATGTTTTTATTTTCAGACACATTTCTTTACTAGTATAGGACTATTCCATTTTTATAATACATCTTGTGTATGTTCCAATAAATTGAATTTTAAAGTAACTTACTCATTTTATCAAAATTTTACTATTTTTTTGCAAACACCTTCCATTACTTTTTATCATTTTAATTTCTCTCGTAGCGAATAAAGATGTCAGCAATTTTGTTCCTGATATTTGTGCTCACATTTAATCTTCATAACAATGCTACATAATGAGTATTATTATTTCTCACCTTTACAAAAGAGTAGGAGTAAAGGAATCCTGAAGACCTAAAGCACTATCAGTGTTTAATTAGCTGGAAAGCACAGAGCTAGGACTCAAAGCAAGACCTGTAGCCTCAAAAGCCCATATTCTTTAAAAACACATCATACCCCCCTCAAACGTACGCAGTAGTCATGGTTATACTGATTTCAGTCCTTTTAGAAAAAGAAAAGGCATATAAGGGCAGTGCTTTTGATGAAGCAAATGAAACAGGAACAAGATAAATTTACTTTTCTCCGTCTCCAAACACTCGCACATTTGACATCAGTGCTGTGAATCGCTTTCCACTTAACATGTGCAGTTACATCCTCTTCCGTTTCTTTGACGAGCTCCTCCCACCCTGTTAGAAAACGCTAAATTATCCTTCAAGCACCAGCCTCTATTCTGTGAAGGATTTTTTCCTACTCTATTCTCCTACAGTATTCTGTTATTGCTTCCATGAAGGATTCCTTAACTCTCCCAATAAAATACATGTCTCTGTTATATTACAACTGTAGTTACTGGGAAAAAAAAAAAAACCTTTATTATAGATCTTATATTTATATTAATATCATGAGTATGTTTATAAACATCTGCCTCTCCTTCTGACTTACCAGTCTCTTGAGGGTGATAGCAACCGTGTCTCCTGGATCTTTCTATGTCCCTTGGTCAACAAAGGAGGTGCATGGTGGAAACATCTCCATCATGTTATTGGCCTAAGTATTTTGACATGCTTTTCTTACCTCCCCTATGAACTTTTCTCTCAAGGATTCCACCACAGTAGAACTCTGCTTGGAATGCACTGACTGTGGTCTCTATGTATGAAATCTCTCCAAAGTAAGAATAGTTTACTCCCATCATTTGAGGCTGCAGTTCTGATACTGGTGTGCATGCTGTGTGCTAAGCCACTTCAGTCGTGCCTGACTTTGCGACCCTGTAAGGTGTAGCCCGCCCAGCTCCTCTGTCCATGGCGTTCTCCAGGCAAGAATACGGGAATGGGTTATCATACCCTCTTCCAGCAGATCTTCCTGACCCAGAGATCAAACCCTCATCTCTTATGTCTCCTGCATTGGCAGGTGGGTTCTTTACCACTAGTGCCACCTGGGAAGCATGGGTACAAAAACTGGATCACATTTTAGGTAAACACATTTTAAGTCTGCACATTTAATTAATGTATGTAGAAACACAGACATTCACAGACTCAGTAGATGTCTGAGCTGTGCTGTGCTGAGTCGTGTCCGACTCTTTGCCACCTCATGGACTGTCGCCCACCAGGCTCCTCTCTCCATGGAGTTCTCCAGGCAAGAACACTGGAGTGGGTTGCCAAGGCCTTGTCCAGGGGATCTTCACAACCCAGGGATCGAACCCGGGTCTCCTGCATTGCAGGCAGATTCTTTCTCAAAGTAAGTATTTTCCTTCTCCCCTTCTTCATACCACTCCTCCCCATTCTCCCCTGTTTTACTAATTACGAACCTACTGTGTGATGGGCAACACAAATCTATCTGAAGCCCCTCACCAAAGGCCTAAGAAAACCGGATAGAACTTAGAACTGCAATATGGGGCAAAGCCACTAGGGGGAGCCCCATAAAACACATGGTCATGTCGGTTCAGTTCAGTCCCTCAGTCATGTCCGGCTCTTTGCGACCCCATGGACGGCAGCACGCTAGGCCTCCCTGTCCATCACCAACTCCCAGAGTTGGTCATCTCGGGCCCTTATTAATCACTTTATTGCATGCTCATGCAGGAAAAGACCAAGGAGAGTGACAAGCCAAGCCCTTCATTTTCACAGAGCGGGCATCTGGGGGCCAATTAGGAAAAGAACTAAACTAGGTCACACATTCACCTTAGCGAAACCAGGCAGAACCCTGTGAGGCCCTGTCAGATGCAGAGGCCATTCCATGTACCCTGAGTCGTCTGTAGAAAAGCCATAGCCTCCAGACCTCCCCTGAATCACAAAAGAGGAGGTTCAAGCAGTTAATGATTAGGACAACAGTCACAGAATCTTTAGTTCCTAGCTGAAGGACATAGATAACAGTGTCCGATGCACATCCCTGAGTTGCTTTGCAGATACTACAGCCACCACCAAAGGGAAAAAGCTAACTGCATGGTGACCAGACTGTAACCATGACATCAGCGTCTCCATCTTGAGCAGTACTGAGTCTATGGCTTGCATAATCCCAGGAACTGGCCTGAAGGAAAAGGGAACACACAGACCCTCAAGTTGAAGGCTATGTGTGCAAACCAAGTAGCTTCAGTCGTGTCCGACTCTTTGCGACCCCGTGGACTGCAGCCCACCAGGCTCCTCTGTCCAGGGGATTTTCCAGGCAACAATACTGGAGTGGGTTGCCATGTGCTCCTCCAGGGGATCTTCCCTACCCAGGGATCAAATCAGCACCTTCTGAGTCTCCTGCATTGGCAGGCAGGTTCTTTACCACTAGCACCACGTAGGAAGCACACAGAGTTGAAGGCTAATTGTGCTTAAAACAGTCAAGATGACACTGACCAGACCACAGCACAACCAGTTTCCAGATGATTATTGGAGCTGACTGCTTTTCTGCCCATGGCCTCTGCCTGCACAGCCCTGAGACTTCCTGGCTTTTGCCTATGAAACCCTTTTCCCTCTAACTGGTAAGAGGGAGCTACTCTAGAGGACAGTAGTCCACTATTATCCCAGGTTGCCAGCTTCCTGAATAACGCATCTTACTTTTTCCATCAACCCTTGTCTCTCAAACGCTGACTTTTGAGCGATGAGCTGGGTTCTGACTCTGGATGGTAACAGTAGTAGAAACCCCAAATTAGCACCCAAAGTCTGCATTGTTGTGGGTCTTTGAATTTGCCACAGTAATCATCTTGTCATGAGAGTTATGAATGGAAAAGATGTTGTTGTTCAGTCGCTAAGTCGAGTCTGGCTCTTTCTGACCCCGTGGACTGCATCACGCCAGGCTTCCCTGTTCTTCACCATCTCCTGGAGTTTGGTCAAACTCATGTCCGTAGAATCAGTGATGCTATCCTACTATCTCATCCTCTGTTGCCCCCTTCTCCTCCTGCCCTCAATCTTTCCCAGCATCAAAGTATTTTCCAATGGGTCAGCTGTTCCCATCAGGTGGCCAAAGTACTGGAGCTTCAGCTTCAGCATCAGTCCTTCCAATGAGTATTCAGGGGTGATTTCCTTTATGATTGACTCAAGTCTTCTCCAGCACCACAGTTCAAAAGCATCAATTCTTCAGTGATCAGCCTTCTTTATGGTCCAACTCTCACATCCATACATGGATGGAAAAAACCAAAACTTTGACTAGATGGATCTTTGTTTGCAAAGTGATGTCTCTGCTTTTTACAGCTTAAATAAAAACATGATACACACAATCAATCTCCTCAGTGGCAAAGCAAAACAGTATTGGCATAACATTAATTAGCTTGTGTCCTGCAGTCATATTCTTTTAGCCAAAGGAAGTGGGCTTCATGGTCAGTGTCTGCAATAGTGTGTATTAGAATGAAGGTATCTAGGCTTCTCTCCACTGGATAATCAAAGGGATTATTTCATCACTTATTTCACCATTCTGCTTCAGCTATGGAAAGGGGTTTGGGCCGTGTGTGGAAAGGGCTGCCTGGAGCCCTTCCACTGACAAACTGTGTATTCTCAGAGAAAAGTTTCCTGCCTTCTTCTTTCATGGGGGAAGACAGCACAGACTGCTTTGCCTAATGGGCACAATCAGAACAAAAAGGTATGAGGATTTGGGATAAGAAGATTACAGGACAAAACTGATCATCATGGGTTGTCACCAGTAGCTTCTCTGCCCTTCCAATCTGGTCAGTTCCCTTTCCCCATGGTTGTCCTCATTCTACCACGCCTCTGTCTGAGAAAAGAACAGATAAGCCACAATTACACACTGCGATCTGAGGAATGGAAGTAATATGATAGGTAGGGTTGATCGCAGAGAAGGCAATGGCACCCCACTCCAGTACTCTTGCCTGGAAAATCCCATGGATGGAGGAGCCTGGTGGGCTGCAGTCCATGGGGTCGCTAACAGTTGGACACGACTGAGGGACTTCACTTTCACTTTTCGCTTTCATGCATTGGAGAAGGAAATGGCAACCCACTCCAGTGTTCTTGCCTGGAGAGTCCCAGGGATGGGGAGCTTGGTGGGCTGCAGTCTATGGGATCACACAGAATCAGACACGACTGAAGTGACTTAGCAGCAGTAGTAGGGTTGACCATGACATTAGGGGAAGATGTGATTCAAACATCTAGCAAAATCTCTGGCATACACAGAAGTGTTTAAAAAAAAAAAAAAAAAAAAAAACAGTTGCTCTTTCTATGTTGCCTCATTCCTCTCAGATGTGCTACATTTAAAGAAAAACTAAAGTGAGACTATCTTTTTATCTCTATAACAGAAGAGATTCGTCTTCTGACAGAGAGTTTTTGTGTAAGTTAAATATTTGTACATAGCATGTAATAGCTACTCTAATTAGAGATGCTCCATACCTCCACACATAAGGATTATTTAGACACTGGCATCTTCATTTTTAAAATTTGTAAATTGCAAGTAAAAGGTAAGTTAGAAGCTTCCTATAGCATTCACAGGAGAAGGTAATGGCATCCCACTCCAGTACTCTTGCCTGGAAAATCCCATGGATGGAGGAGCCTGGTAGGCTGCAGTCCATGGGGTTGCGAAGAGTCGGACACGACTGAGCGACTTCACTTTCACTTTTCGCTTTCATGCATTGGAGAAGGAAATGGCAACCCACTCCAGTGTTCTTGCCTGGAGAATCCCAGGGACGGGGGACCCTGATGGGCTGCGGTCTACGGGGTCACACAGAGTCGAACACGACTGAAGTGACTTAGCAGCAGCAGCGTAGCATTCACAGAGGATAATGTGCAAAGCAGGTCGGTGCTCTCACACTTTGTGTCATTCCATATTACAGAGAACATTTAGGAGACGTTTTTATAATCCAGTAAAATTAAAATGTAAATCTAGTAATCTAGTAAAACTGAAATAACAAAGCACTTAACTTATTCCAGGCCCTGTTTCAATTGCGATATATAAGGATTATTTTACCTATCCATTACAAGTAAATTTGTTAGTTAGGTAGAATTACCCCAATATTTCAAAAGAAAATGCCAAGACAACAACAAAAATAAATTGTGTCGCCGGTAAATGTCAGAGTTAGAATTTGATATTTTGTCTGTTTGGCTCCCAGACCTGTGCTCCTAACTACTATATACTTAGGCTCATTATTTGTTTCCTTGGACTCAAAGCTAAGAAAATTAACTACGGAAAAGCTACTTGCATATAAAGGTTTACTTATAACAGTGATAAGTTAAAAGCAAAAGCATTAACTAGATTGGAGAACGGTTAATGTAGAAGGCTCTAAGAATCTAGAAGAAGCCAACAAGTTGTCTTTCTACTCTAGATAAGTCTGAGACCCCTTTGTCTTCTCTCCATTTCCATTCTCAGAGTCTAGGGCTCTGATACCACACACACACATACATATACACACAGATAGAAATATTCCCACAGTTCCTACGTTGTAAAATCAGCTCTCCTCCTCTTGGATTTCCTCTTGCTATGATATCTATCCTGGCAGTGAATCATCTCTCCCTGACCCCTTCCCTCCTTGACTTCTGCACTTCTTTCCTCATACTTTATACTCCAGTAGTTTGAAAGCACATGCATTTCTCCAAATACACCAGAACATTCAGTAACTCAGTGCCTCCCTGCAAGCCTCACCTCTAAAAACCCTTTCTTCTTCCTCATCCCAAACTACATATTCTCCAGGTGACCTCTCCCCATTAAGGCCTTCCCTACATCACACTCCTCCCCCCTACTAGTGAGAGCCTGCCCCATAGGGCTAAAAAAAAAGAAGGAAAAAACCCAACCTAGTACTGAACACAAATTCTTGAGCTAGTCTTATAGGAGAGCAGATAAAGAACCAACTTGCTGAAATACGCTCTGCTTCTAACACAATAAAACTGGCTGAAAACAGATGGAGGAAGACGTGCTATGCTGTGCTGTGCTTAGTCACTCTGTCGTGTCCGACTCTTTGCAAGCCCATGGACTGTAGCCCAGCAGGCCCCTATGTCCATGGGATTCTCCAGGCAAGACTACTGGAGTGGGTTGTCATGCTCTCTTCCAGGTGGAGCCAATATAGCTGGTTAAAATTTGGGCCGAATAAACCTGCTTGTCCAATGGGTGACCTGTTGAAATTGAGACAGGATGGGATCTGGAGCCTGGGATGCTTTGCTGCAGTGCCCACACCTGGACAAATGTCTCCTCAAGTAACGAAATACAAACTACAAGGGACTAAAAATAACTATCTGTATGGGCAGGTGGGGAAAATTACAGACAAGATAAAAAAAAAAAGAGCAAAAAGTCCAACTCCCACTCCGGAACATCTGGGAGCAAAAGCAGGGTACTGAATGAGCCCCTGTACCACGCCACCTAGTTCAGTTCAGTTCAGTCGCTCAATCGTGTCCGACTCTTTGCGACCCCATGAATCGCAGCACGCCAGGCCTCTCTGTCCATCACCAACTCCCGAAGTTCACTCAAACTCATGTCCATCGAGTCATCGATGCCATCCAGCCATCTCATCCTCTGTCGTCCCCTTCTCCTCCTGCCCCCAATCCCTCCCAGCATCAGAGTCTTTTCCAATGAGTCAACTCTTTGCATGAGGTGGCCAAAGTATTGGAGTTTCAGCTTTAGCATCAGTCCTTCCAAAGAAATTCCAGGGCTGATTTCCTTTAGAATGGACTGGTTGGATATCTTGCAGTCCAAGGGACTCTCAAGAGTCTTCTCCAACACCACAGTTCAAAAGCATCAATTCTTGGGTGCTCAGCTTTCTTCACAGTCCAACTCTCACATCCATACATGACCACCACCACCTAAGGGGAGGGCAAATCACCTTGGACATCCTTCCAGCCTACCCCCTGGACATACCCCTCCCCTAACCCCACGTAAGTCTTGTGGTCCATACAGGATGGAAAAGAATTTCCAGACACAGAGTATTTCAGAACAGACTGAGTTCATTCAGAGCAAAGAGCAGAGATAATGAGGGTACTACAAACACAGTGGGCTGACCTCCTGACAGACCATGGTAAGTTGACCCCTTTTGTGGGTTAGTAGCCAATTTTTATTGGAGAAGGCAATGGTATCCAACTCCAGTACTCTTGCCTGGAAAATCCCATGGATGGAGGAGCCTGGTAGGCTGCAGTCCATGGGGTCGCAAAGAGTCGGACACAACTGAGCAACTTCACTTTCACTTTTCACTTTCATACATTGGAGAAGGAAATGGCAACCCACTCCAGTGTTCTTGCCTGGAGAATCCCAGGGACAGGGGAACTTGGTGGGCTGAGGTCTATGGGGTCGCACAGGGTCAGACACGACTGAAGGGACTTAGCAGCAGCAGTAGCAGCAGCTAATTTTTATAGCCTCAAGACAAGGGAAATTCCTTCTATCAAGGCAGCATCAAGTGATTGATTAGGGTGCTATACAGTGGATATTTCACCCAGTATGGAGTTGGGGAGTGGCCAGTTTAGGTCAGGGCAGGGCTCATGGCAACAGTTGCTCTGTGGTTCTATCAGTTCTGGAGATTTTTGTCCAGAACCTTGGTACAGGGCTCCAACACGTCTGTGACCTTGGTACAAGGCTCCACACTTGTGACCTTAATCAAGGGATCCACAAAGGAACCGGCTATCTGTCCACCCCTTAAAGAGTGAGCAGGCAAGCAAGGCAACATGTTTGTTCTTGCTCCTCCACCGCTGCAGCAGAGGCCCCAACAAAGCCTTGCCTGAAGTTTTTGTCTGGCCTCTGATCAATTTCTATTGATTATGGAGGCCAAGAATCCTGGTTGGTAACAGTAACACAGCCCAACTTTCTGCCTCATGCTTCATACCAACACACTTGGAGTTTGCACACGAAGACACAGGAAATCAGGTTGGACCTGTGCATGAGATCTTAGCACTTGCGGAAAACAGTATGGAGGTTCCTTAAAAAGCTAAAAATAGAGCTACCATAGGGTCCCACAACCGCACCCCTGGGCATGTACCCAGAGAAAAACATGGTCTGAAAGGATACAGGCATCCCAGTATTCATTGCAGCATGATTTACAATAGCCAAAACAGGGAAGCAACCTAAATGTCCATGGACAGATGAATGAGTGAAAAAACAATGTGGTACACAAATACGATGGACTACTACTCAGCCTTTAAAAAAGAGTGAAATAATGCCATTTTCTGCAACATGGATGGATCTAGGGATTAGCATATTGAGTGCAGTAAGTCAGAGAAAGAAAAATATTCTATGATATCACTTACATGTAGAATCTTTTTTAAAATGATACAAATGAACTTATGTACAAAATAGAAACAGACGCACAGACTTAGAGAACAGAGATGAGTGGGGAAGGGATAGTTAGGGAGCCTGGGATGGACACGTGCACACTTTTATGTTTAAAATGGATAACCAACAAGGACCTACTGTATAGCTCAGCAAACTCTACTCGGTATCATGTAACAACCTAAATGAGAAAAGAATTTGAAAAACAATAGATACATGTGTATTTATAACTGAATCGCTTTACTGTTTACTGAAACTAATGCAACATTGTTAATGAACCATACTGCAATATAAAATAAAAAGTTAACAATAACAACAAGAAAAACTTATCACTTCCTTAACCTTTATAACCACCACACCCTCCCTTTTTCTTCACAGCCCTAGAACCCAATCCTTAAATACTCACCTCATCTTGCCATCTGGGAGACAGATTTGGGATTTCTTGCTTCCTGTCTCCTTGCTTGACCCCCATGTAATAAAACCTTTTTCTCCCTACAAAAGACAGCTATCTCCAGTTGTGGGGTGGGGTGGGGGCGGGGGAAGCAACCGAACTCTGCTCAGTTGGGTAACATTAGCTGCATATTCATAAGATACTCTCAGAATCCAGTGTAAAACCCCGTTTTATAATGCAGTTATTTGTTTATATACCCATCTCTTCCTCTGGACTGTGAGCTCCTTAAAAGCAGAGACTCTTGTTTGACTTTATGACTTTCTACCCCAGCAGACAAAATAGATGTTCAATATTAGTAGCCATGATGTTAATGACAGCGATGACGATGGATGGATGAACGGATGGAGAACTGAAAGGGCATGCAGCGACAATAGGTAAGATGTTTGAAATGTCACCAACCGGAAATCTACTCTGGAGCCCGGCATGGCACGTGTGCAAACCCTCAGTCCTGTTCTCCCTGGCTGTGGATCTGTCTGTATCCAGCTGCTCAGATGGGGTCTGCAGCGGGACCACACTGAAGGACCAGAAGACCGGAGGCTGCTCAGGGCACAGGAAAACCACCCAGTGTCAGAAACCAGCAATCTTGGATTCTGCTTCTCTGAAGAACCCTGCCTTAAATTCTTAAGCAAGATTCTGTCTTCAATTAGCCTGTGATCTTGGGCAAGTCTATAATTTTCCCAAGAAAATTCTGTGTCTTCATCTACAAGAAGCATAGTTAAGGCCGGCCTGTATTTATTTCCAAGTGATGTGGTTAAGAAGCTGCTGGAGCCCGACGCCGGGCCGGTCCTGCCCTAACTGGAAACACAGGAGGTGGGAGCCGGCGTAGAGGGCGGACGCGGAGGGACGCAGAGCCCGGCCTGGGATGCGGGGATGGGGGCTCCTCAGGGACAGGCCGTGCCCTCTCCTGTGCCCCTCCTGCAGGCCCTGTGGACCTGGGCTGCCCCACGCGAGCTGACAGTGGGTCCCACTGCCACCATCAACTAGGCGTCTGTCGAGAAAGAAGGCTGCTTCCAGGAGCACGGTGAATCCACCAAGACTCGTAGGCACGGGACATCCAAAGAGTGAGGGCTCCTCGCTGGATGGAAGGAGCGCCTGGGGCCCCGCCGGACCCCGTCTGCTCTCAACAACTTCTCCATCAAAGAACGTCCCTGATGAAGAACGGGAGACAGCGCCCATCTCCTGTGCCGTAGCCGCCTGCCACGGACCGCAGGCACCGCATGGGAAGGTGAGTCTGGGCCTCCGCGGGGCCGCCCTCTGAGGGCTGCCAGGCGCGGCGTGAGAAGGGGTGCAGACGGACACATTCCTCTGGTCTTAGGCCTTCTGCGAGCCAAGAAGGGCAGGACTCCAGGGCCCCTGGATCCAGCTGTGTGAGCAGACCGGAGGATGCAGGATGCGTGGGAACCCTGGGCAGAGCTTGTCCACAGCGTGGAGGGGCAGGGCCTCTGCTGGACTGGAACTCTGCAGAGGGTAAGCGCCCTCCTTCCTTGATGGGCATTGTCACTGATCTGGTGGCCCAGTCACCAAAGCAGAATCAGGTTTTTTTTTAAAGATCAATTTAGTAATCATAAGAGATGATACAGAATCGCCCAGTTCAAAAATTAAACAGTCCAAGTTGGTGTCTGGCGAAAGCTTCGCTCTTACTTCTGCTTCCGGCACCAAGTTAAGTGCAGTTCTTAAGAGCTTTCTTCACGCATGGACAAGCTCATTCAGAACCTTTTGGGCTCTACTCTCCTTGTTTTTCCTTTTTTACAGAAAAGGTGGCATTGTATGCAAACTGTTCTGAATTTGCTTTTTTCACTTATCTAGTGGACTCTTTCTGCTTCAATATAGAGAGAACTGTGCAGCATACTTTTAAATAGCTACACATATATGTCACCAACTTAGGTTTAGCAGTTCTTTATTAATGGTGATGGGTGGGGAGCTGTTTCCGAACAAGGCCACACTGTGCCTCTCTCATTTCACATATGTGCAGTTAAATCTGTAAGATGAATTCTTAGAGGTAATTTCTGAGTCACACAGAATATGCACTTGTCATTTTGAGAAACGTTTCTATTAGGCCATGTCCAAGAGCATTCTTGGGCTTCCCAGGTAGCTCAGTGGTAAAGAATCCACCTACCAGTGCAGGACATGGAGGAAATGCAGGTTTGATCCCTGGGTCGGGAAGATACCCTGGAGGAGGCCATGGCAACCCTCTCCTGTATTCTTGCCTGGAAAATTCCATGGGGTCTGTCTGGCAAGCTACAGTCCATGAGGTCGCAAAGAATTGGACACAACTGGACGACTGAGCACGAGTGCACAAAAGCATTCTTACAGCCTTGTTTTCAAATGTTGGATTTTTTTTTTTTTTGATCTGTGGAAAATGGCACCGCAGGGAAGTTTCAGCTGACTTTCTCTTTCTTTGGGTGAATTCGAATGTCCTTTCATATATGTAAAGGCCGTGTCAGTTTCTGTCCTGTCTGTCCATATCCTTTGTCTATGTTTCTATTGGATAGTTGGTCTTTTCCTTTTTAATTTCATGTTGCATGCTAAGTCACTTGAGTCATCTCTGACTCTTTGCGACCCTGTGGACTGTAGCCCTCTGTCCATGGGGTTCTCTAGGCAAGAATACTGGAGTGGGTTACATTTCCTCCTCCAGGGACAGAACCTGCGTCTCTCACATCTCCTGCACTGGCAGGCAGGTTCTTTACCTCTAGCGCCACCAGGGAAGACTTTATTTTTGAAAGCTCTTTATATATTAGGGAGCTTAACCCTTAGTAATAAGTGGTGAATATTTTTTCCCCACTTTGTCCTTTTGGACCTGATTTTGAGAGATACTCCTTTAGCTTGTCTATGAGATGAGGGTTCAGCTCACCCTCTGGAGAACCAGAAAACAGTGTCATCCAAGAGAACTTTCATGATAGTAATGTTTAATACATGTGGTGTCCAGGAAGGTTGCCACATGTGGCTGTGGAGCCTTTGAAATATGACTAGAACAACTGAGAAATGGAATTTTTATTTAATTAATTTATATTTAAATAGCCACTTATGGCTAATGGTCACCCTTTTGAACAGTGCATTTCTAGAATGTATACGAAACAACATCACAAAATGTGTTGCCACAGTCTGTACTGTAATTATTGTTACATACCTTCCCAGAGTTAAAAATATATTCGCCCACCCAAAGAGAACAGAATTACCATCTCAAGTCACCTAGGTGTGACTCAGCTGAAAACTGCGGTCAAAACACAGACTGCCAGTGAAAGCAAATTGAGACCATAGGGTGGCTCAGTGGTCAAAATCCCCATGCTGATGCAGGAGACACGGGTTCAATCCCTGGGTCAGGAAGATACCCGTGGAGGAGGACGGGTATTCTTGCCTCTTCTGTATTCTTGCCTGGAAAATTCCTTGGACAGGGGAGCCTGGCGGGGTTCAGTCCATGGAGCTGTAAAGAGCTGGACACGACTGAGGGACTGAGCACGCACCCCAGGTACACAGGACCTGAGTTTGGGCTGAGTTTTGAAGGCTGGGTAGGAATTGAGCACAGAGATAGGAAGGAGAGAGTGACTCCAGGAAGAGAGACCCATATATGAGACAGCTTATTTTCCAGGGACCACAGAGGACTCTGCATCACCAGAAAATCAAAGGGCCGGGGGTCTTAGAAGTGCAAGCCTTGAAGCTGGAGAGCTCAGCCAAGGCCTGAACTCCAGATGGAGACCTCCGCAGGGTCTGGCAGGCCAGAGTCAACTCGCGTTTGTCACAGGATTGCTAAAAGCTTCAAGGGGATGATAAACAGGAAATCCTTGATGCAGCGATACCTGGCACACAGTTTGCAAGCCCAAAAAAGGAGAAGCACAAAGCTTTTTAATAGGCCAGAGAACTGCTCAGGTTTCCATTATAGTAAGATACCATGCCCTTCAGCCTGGAGAAGAGTCCCTTTCCTGAGACCTGGGAGCTGGGGGAAGGACTGAAGTCCCTACTTTCTTGTTTTTTTCTTAGCAACTCTTACTGCCACTGGAGAGAAATCTGCTGGGTCTGATCTGAGACCAAGTCTCAGATTTCTGACCTTAACTCAAAGGGGAGATGTGAATAGAAACCCAGCGAGAGGCAGGGGAACACCGCTGTCTAGAGCTCGGTCCTCCTGCTGTCCTCTCAGCCTTGCTCCAGTGGCCAGAGGCATCAGGCTGCTCCTAGGGGGTGCTGGACAGTGGAGATGGGACAGAGGACAGACAGGGGTCACGCTGGTGATGAGTCCTGGCCTGAAGATTGCAGCGGCCTCCCACTGGGCTCCCAATGGCCACTCGTGACTCCCCCAGAGGGCATTATTGTTGATCCCCAAGGGATACGTAAGAGTCCCTTGGCTAGCAAGATGAAACTAGTTCATCCTAAAAGAAATCAACCCTGAAGATTCATTGGAAGGATTGATGCTGAAGCTGAAGCTCCAATACTTTGACCACCTGATGCGAAGTGCTGACCCACTGGAAGACTCTGATGCTGGGAAAGACTGAGGTCAGGAGGAGAAAGGGGCGACAGAGGATGAGATGGTTGGATGGGATTACCGACTCAAGGGACATGAGTTTGAGCAAACTCCAGGAGCTGGTGATAGACAGGGAAGCCTGGTGTGCTGCAGTCCATGTGGTTGCAAAGAGTCAAACATGACTTGGCGACAGAACAAGAGCAAAGGGATGTGACCCCTCAATGGGTCCTTTGCTGGAAGTCGTAAATACCAATCAAACAAAACCGGGCTCCATATGGCAGAGCAGAAATGTCATCATTGAACTAGGACTGGAGAAGGGAGAGCTCTGCTCTGAAAACACCTTGTTCCCAAAGGGAGGGGAGAAAGGGAATTTTAAAGGTGTAGGAGGCAGGGCTCAAGCAAAGGGGCAGAGATTTTCAGGGGCAGCCTGGGGCAGCTGGGGCATGCACAGTCTTCCAGGCTTCTTTGCACACAGCATGGATTGTGCCTAACAAAATACAAAAACCACCTTGAGGGGAGATCCTAGCATGGTAGTCAGCAAAAGTAACTTGCAGACACCTCCAGGCCTTACTTGTGCAGGCAGTTCTGTGATCACTGCATGTCTTTTTAAGAACAGCTGCAAAACATATCTGTCAAATCCCAGGTGGTTTCGGAACAAACACAGAGGTACATCAAGGCAAAGATCCTTTAGGTCAAAGAGGCTGATGCAGATGACAACATCTACATGGATATTCTTCTTAAGGAAAAAAAATAAAAACCTTCTATTTTGTAGGTTAACAAACAATGTTGTGATAGTTTCAGGTGAACAGCAAAAGGACTCAGCCGAAGGCAATGGCACCCCACTCCAATTCTCTTGCTTGGAAAATCCATGGACAGAGGAGCCTGGTGGGCTGCAGTCCATGGGGTCGCTAGGAGTCGGACACGACTAGGCGACTTCATTTTCACTTTTCACTTTCATGCATTGGAGAAGGAAATGGCAACCCACTCCAGTGTTCTTGCCTGGAGAATCCCAGGGACGGGGGAGCCTGGTGGGCTGCCGTCTATGGGGTCGCACAGAGTTGGACACGACTGAAGCGACTTAGCAGCAGCAGCAGCAGCAGCGTACATATACACGTATCCATTCTCCCCCAAACTCCCCTCCCATCCAGGCTGCCAAATAACAATGAGCAGAGTTCCCTGTGCTATACAGTAGGTCCTTGTTGGTTATCCATTTTAAACATAGCATACACTGATATTCTTTAAAACAAACAAACCAAAAATATATTACATAGGAACACACACACAGCCAAAAGGGAAAGATACATTACATGGTTAACTGTAGTCATTTCTAAATAGTAAAAATGGATATTTTTTACTTTCCATATTTCTATCACTTCCAAAATGTTCTTTGATGATAGTCTGTTTAATTTCACAATAGAAAAATAATTTTTTTTAAATAAGGAAAAATGGGAGAGAGAGAGGAAGCAAGTAAGTAGAAAAAGGCAGATATAGCAGCGTTGCACACATTTCAGAATGCTAAGTAAATTATCCATCAGTTTACTGAGCTTGCTTTTTTTCTTGTGTAATAAAAGTCACCCATATATCTCCCGTTTATAGCCAAACTCAGTTAATTACAGCATTGTTTGTGGTTGCTTCTGGGCAGGGTCAATATGAGTAATTAGATCTTTTAAAGTCTTTAGAAAGTTACTCTCATTCCTCTTGAAACACTGCATCGATGTCAGATGCAAACGTGGGTTAAGAAGGAAACACGATGAGTAACATGGACGAATAACATGATCCCAAGGTCAGTGGAGTGAATAACTGAGGCACTTAAAAAGAAAACTCAGTCACAGTTTATCATCCCTGAATAACCAGGAACAATAACTGTTTTGGAATTATTTAGAAAAAAGTCTCAATTCTGAGGTCTAACAAAGCCAGGTGCAGTAAAGAATCATACACTCTTAGAGCTAGATGGCCCCTTGTTGTTGTTTAATTGCTAAGTCATGTACGAGACTCTTGCAATCCCATGGACTGTAGCCCATCAGGCTCCTCTATCCATGGGATTTCCCAGGCAAGAATACTGGGTTGCCGTTTCCTTCTCCAGGGCATCTTCCCAACCCAGGGATCAAACCCTCATCTTCTGCATTGCAGGCAGATTGTTTATCATTGAGCCACCACGGAAACCCAGATGGACCCTTAGGAGTTGTCAGACTTTGCTCTAGCACTGAAAGCTTTTCTTAAGTCAACTCTTAAATAAAAGCTCAATACCATGACCTTTGGGTAGTATGCAGAAAAAGCAGGAGCTAGAAAACAAACCTGGGCTCGAATTCCAGTTCCATCATTGGGCCAAGTAACTTGACCTGAACATCTGCTTGCTTGTGAATTAAATAAGGATGATTAATACTGACTTCAAAGATTGGTTGTGAGAACAAATGAAATCACAGCCTCGATATGGCAGGTGGTATTGGCAAGCGGGGAGGTGGTGTAGTTTGTTAGTCCTCTCAAAACCAAATAGTATGGAAATGAATTTGCCCCTTGGAAATTAAAATTGGGGCTGACATATGCAAAATCACTGAACAAGTCTGAATAATTTACAGTCCAGCAGAACTGTTCCTGTCTGATTGAATTTATTAACATTTAAAGGAAGAATGTGAAGCTCAGAAGGAGGTGTTGAGTATCTTAGAGGCATTCCACTTGTAAATATTTTTCATAGGAGTTTTGCATTTAGCCAATAATCTCCTCTTTGGAAAAGACCATGATGCTGGGAAAGATTAAGGGCAAGAGGAAAAGAGGGTGGCAGAGGATGAGATGGTTGGATGGCATCATGGACTCAATGGACATGAGATTGAGTGAAGGACAGGGAAGCCTGGCGTGCTGCAGTTCATGAGATTGCGAAGAGTCAGACACGAGTTAGCAACTGAACAACTCACAACAACTCCATGTCCTACACATAAGGAGATCCCCAGTGTGGAAAGGTTGGAGGGGTTTCCTGCCAAGGAGTTTAAGATTCTTGTTTTCCCAGGCACTGTCGCCCTTACTTGCAGATGTGATATCAGGGTGTCTGAGTCTAATGCTTTTAGACCTTGGGTGCCTCCGGCTCCCTTTGTCCTGATCCCATGCCTTCCATGCAACCTCTGCTGCTTATTTGGAATCTCATGTGGGTCGGCCTCTGGCAACAGTATGCAGTGGTCACTTGGAGGTTGAGTATTCCAGTCCCTGTGGCCTTTATTTCTAACGGTAAATTCATGAGTTGGTATTTAAGTTTTATCCATCCCTTCTATGAACGTACTAGTTTTGACCCTGCCTGAGAGATGAATCTGCTCTTTTTGCTGGTAAGATCACCAAGGTCTTAGATTGGGGGAAATGTACCAAGGCAGTAAGTTTTCTCTAATGAGGGAGACCTTAGAGCCTAGGTGACAGCCGCCTTTGATGGGACAACCCAATGTCACTGTGTGGCCACATTAAATATTCTTTAGAAAAATAAATAAATAAATAAATAAATATTCTTTAGTTTTATTAATAGTTTCCATGTTAGTCACTCCAGAAGTGTTCATTACCTCCCTTTTCTATCCCAAGGAGTTGTCTGTGGTTGGATACTCCCTGAAGTAGTCTGAGACAAATACTTGTGGGCAAATAATATATTTGGGAGGTGGTCCTGGGAAACCCCAATAGCAAAGTGGGGGCAGGAGACAGGAATTGGAAGAAAGCCAGTAAGGTTTACAATAATAAGCAGATCAATGTTGAGAGCAGATGGGACTCACCCAATCCCAGTGGGAACTCAGGGAGACAGTGGAGGGCATGGCACAAGGTTACTCACCCCCCGTTCCCAGGGGCACGGGAGAGGTGACTGGATCCTTTCATTCCCCTCTCTCTTTGCCTGACGTTGTTTCCTGGTGCATCAGCCCATGGCACTTCTGGTCGTTAGGGGCTGGAACCTAGAGAGTGCTTTCAAGTGGGAATCACAAGGGTTTCCAGTAGAACTGTGTAGGCATGTGCTAGCAAAGGGGAGTGCCCAGAGGAGCAGGATGATGGATAGGGCAACAAATGGTGTCTGCTGCCAGAGGTAAGCCATGGAAGAATAAAGCACAATTCTTAACTCCCACGTGCTGATGCCAACTGGTAGTAGAAGCGTGCGTGCTCAGGCATGTCTCAGACTTTGCAACCCCAAGGACTATAGCCCACCAGGCCTCTCTGTCTCTGGGATTTTTCCAGGTAATAACACTGGAGTGGGTTGCCATTTCCTTCTCCAGGGGATCCTTCTGACCCAGGAATGGAACCCACATCTCCTGCATTAGCAGGCGGATGCATTACTACTAAGCCCCCAGGGAAGCACAATAATGACTAGACATCATTCTAAGATAATCCAGTTCACTCAGATCGGTAAAAGCCACCCAAGACTCTTCTCTGTTGATTAGGATCTGGTTCCCCAAAAGACACTGGAAGGAAGGAAGGGAGAGCAAATCTGCTGCTGGCTTCCATTTCTCTGCATTCTCTGTGATTTGTTTCTTTGCACCTAATGATGAAAAGCTATTCTATCTGCATCAAGGTATCCAGAAAGTGAAGCTGCATTTGGGGCACATTATACATGAGGAATGATCCTTATGCGGTGAGTACAAAAATTAGCTGCAGAATTATTCCCTAAGCCCTTACCAGGTACTCCATTAGCAGTACCTAATTGAAAGTAAAACATGGTTTGCTACACTAAAAGGCTAAAAGTGAAATACGACAGAATTTAAACCAGCAGATATAAATGCAGCACCTAACTGTAAAAAACGAACAAAACAAAACAAAGACTGGAAAAATCAAATACTGAGGAAGAGCTGCCTCAAGCATATCTCACCTAAAGTGATGAGTAAAATGATGACTGTAGCAAGTTACTCCCCCACGCAATGCTAAATCACCATGCTACAGCCTCGCCTTCCATTAACATTCCGTTTCCGTGTCAGCAGAAATCAAAGCGTTGGGGTCTGCCAGCTGACCCCAGTATCACTCAGGCAAGTTGATGGGTTTAGTACACACGTCCAAACTTTTCAGTATTCAAAGGGCAAGTAATATTGTGTTTATTTAAATGTGTGTTTTATTTAAGATCCACTAAAGACCTCCAACAACAGACTGGTTCCAAATAGGAAAAGGAGTTTCTCAAGGCTGTATATTGTCACCCTGTTAAATAAACAATAAATTAATAAATTTAATAAATAAATTTAAATTAACTTATATGCAGAGTACATCATGAGAAACATTGGACTGGAAGAAACACAAACTGGAATCAAGATTGCCGGAAGAAATATCAATAACCTCAGATATGCAGATGACACCACCCTCATGGCAGAAAGTGAAGAGGAACTAAGAAGCCTCTTGATGAAAGTGACAATGGAGAGTGAAAAAGTTGGCTTAAAGCTCAACATTCAGAAAACGAAGATCATGGCATCCGGTCCCACTACTTCATGGGAAATAGATGGGGAAACAGTGGAAACAGTGTCAGACTTTATTTTTCTGGGCTCCAAAATCACTACAGATGGTGACTGCAGCCATGAAATTAAAAGACACTTACTCCTTGGAAGGAAAGTTATGACCAACCTAGATAGCATATTCAAAAGCAGAGACATTACTTTGCCAACTAAGGTTCGTCTAGTCAAGGCTATGGTTTTTCCTGTGGTCATGTATGGATGTGAGAGTTGGACTGTGAAGAAGGCTGAGCGCCGAAGAATTGATGCTTTTGAACTGTGGTGTTGGAGAAGACTCTTGAGAGTCCCTTGGACTGCAAGGAGATCCAACCAGTCCATTCTGAAGGAGATCAGCCCTGGGATTTCTTTGGAAGGAATGATGCTAAAGCTGAAACTCCAGTACTTTGGCCACCTCATGCGAAGAGTTGACTCATTGGAAAAGACTCTGATGCTGCGAGGGGTTGGGGGCAGGAGGAAAAGGAGACGACAGAGGCTGAGATGGCTGGATGGCATCACTGACCTGATGGATGTGAGTCTGAGTGAACTCCGGGAGTTGGTGATGTACAGGGAGGCCTGGCATGCTTCAATTCATGGGGTCGCAAAGAGTCGGACACGACTGAGCAACTGATCTGATCTGAAAGACCTCCCCACCTACCCCAAGTCATAAGAAATTCAATACCAGTTATTTGGAGGACTGGAGGGGTCCCTTTCTCTCTTCTCATGTGTGATACAGAACACCTGCAGAGCAGCAGGGAGGGAGGCAGGGCTCACAGAGATCTGAAATGGTGTCTACCAGACTTCATAGTCTTGAGCCAGGAAAAGTGATCATTGTAGACCTGTCTCTGCTGTGCTTGCTCCTTGCAGCTGTGTGATGCCTTGAAGGAGTAGAGGAGTCCCTACCTATTCTGACCCAAACAGTAGCGGAGTGTCCTTGTCCAGCTCTGGGCCCTGGAGGGCAGCTCTCTGGGGACTCCAGGACCTCAAAGCTAAATTGAGCTCCAATGCTTCTTCGCACAGTGGTCTCAGCTCACAATGCCCAGCCCTGCTTTCCCTCTAACCCTTTCTCCCAGATCCCACTGGCTATGGGTTTCCCACTCCAGCCCCACTCTCAAAGTCAGAAGTGCTCTTCACTCCTGTTTTGGACAAGATAACCGAAAGGCATCATTAACACTCATTAGCCTCTTCCTTGGTTATTTCTACCTTCTCTCTCTCTCTCTCTTTTTTTTTTTTTTTGCCCTGTAAATATGCATATATATAAACATAGACTCAGGACGAGAGGAGAAGTAGAGAAAGTGACTTGGCGATTAGGTGGTTGGAAGGGTCACACATTTCCAAAGTTACTCACCACAACTATAAAGCACAGCAGGTTTCAAAGGCATCTGAATTATTAAAAGCAGCAGAAATAAAATTTCCAGCCTAGAATTCCACCAGAAAGTTTCAGCAGTTATTTTCGTGTACGCACAGGGGCTTCTGAGAAAATTGTCCTTGCCTTGATCTCCTTGGTTGTCACTCTCATTTCATAGGCATCTGATTTCAGACAGTCTTTAAGTCCCAGACTGCCCCCCCAAACCCTGATTCTCATCAGCAAAGATTACTGTAGTCAGACTATACCATTCATGTGATACTTAAAGACATAAAGAATTCACAGAGATTTTTCTTTCAGATGTCATGGCTTTGAAGTGTGTATTGTATTCCCCCAAATCCTCTCATTTTGATTTATATACAGTTAAGCTCATTTTATCTACAGTGCAGTGAGTGATACTTCTGTTGGTTCTAAGATCATTTGAAGATTCTCATTGGAGGCTTTTCTGGTTCTCTGAGATAATATATATGTCAGCAATGTTTAACATTTGTCTAGTGCGGTTATTTTCAATCTCAGGGAAGAATTGCTAGAGGAGTTTGTTGAAAATGTAGATCACAACCTAAGATTCTAATTCAGTAGGTCTGGTATGGGCCTCAGGAATCTATATTTGTAAAAATGACTTTCAGATGCAGTGAGTTATAAAAAGATATACTTCCTGTAAAACACTTATTTGATACCATCTATGTGTCAGACAGTTTGCTAAAAGCTTTACCAGCCTTATTTTATCAAACCATTACATCAATGCTGTGACAAAATATATTACTAGCCTCATTTTATAGATGAGTAAACAGGGGCTGAAAAAGAGAAATTGAAACTTAAGGTTATTAAACAAGTTGGCCACCTCATGCGAAGAGTTGACTCACTGGAAAAGACTCTGATGCTGGGAGGGATTGGGGGTAGGAGGAGAAGGGGAAGACAGAGGATGAGATGGCTGGATGGCATCACTGACTCAATGGACGTGAGTCTCAGTGAACTCCAGGAGTTGGTGATGGACAGGAAGGCCTGGCATGCTGTGATTCATGGGGTCGAAAAGACTCGGACACGACTGAGCGACTGATCTGATCTGATCTGATAGGTTAGATCAGAGATTCAAATTAAATTATACATCTACATGGTTGCAAGACCCAAACTCTTTCAATTATATTATATTATAAAGTAAATTCTAGTGTTAAAAGGATATTTCAATTCTAGCAAAAATGGCAGTTCCCTACTAATCTAATACGTTTTTTTGGGGGGGGATGGGGAGCATGCTGCACAGTTTGGGACCTTTTAGTTCCCCAACCAGGGATCGAACCTAGGCCCTTGGCAGTGAAAGTACCAAGTCTTAACAATTAGATCAGCAGGGGATTCCTCCTACTAATATTTCTTAAGTTAAAAATTAATCTGTTCTTTAGCCATAATTTATGAATTAATCAAGTAAGGTTGCATACATGTGTGCTAAGTCGATCCAGTTGTGTCTGACTCTTTATGACCCCTTGGACTGTAGCCCGCCAGGCTCCTCTATCCATGGGATTCTCCAGGCAAGAATACTGGAGTGGCTTGCCATTCCCTCCTTCAGAGGATCTTCCCAACCCAGGATTGAACCTGCATCTCTCTCTTTTTTTTTTTTAATGTTATTTTATTTTTAAACTTTACATGAACCTGCATCTCTTACGTCTCCTGCATTGGCAGGCAGGTTCTTTACCACTAGCGCCGCCTGGAAAGCCCCACATAAGGTTATGCCATGATCACACACAACCCCTGGAGAGCAGTGACTTAATGCAGATTCCTTTTCACTTACAATCCACACTCATCTTGAGTTGTGCTGGGAGCTCTTTTCCATGTTTTTTTTACACAGGGGCACAAGGTGGCAGAGCCACGACCATCTGGAATGTCACTGCTCCCTGTGGCAGGAAGGGGCAGTAAGGCAGAAAGGAGACATCTCTTCTGGTTCCATTCCATGGACCCAAAGCAAGTGGCATGGCCATGCTTAACACTCGGTGGGTAGCAAAGTCTATTCTTCTTTGTGTTCAGAAGGCAGAGAGCTGGAAACACGTGTAAACAGCACAAAGCATCACAGATGGACTGGAAACTACCAGCCGTGGAGAAAGAAGATTTGAGTTCAAATTGTGACCTCTTGATTTACTAACACTATGACTTTAACCAAGTGAGTAGATTTCAGTTCTTCATTTCCTAAACAGGTAGAATAATACTTACGCCCTATGGTGGTACATATGTAAATATGTACATTCAAACAATTTCATGCCTGAACCATAATAAATAACGCTTTCACTAAAACAACTGAGCTATCGGGGCTTCCCTTGTGGCTAAGCTGGTAAAGAATCTACCTGCAATGCAGGAGACCCAGGTTCGATCCCTGGGTTGGGAAGATCCCCTGGAGAAGGGAAAGGCTACCCACTCCAGTATTCTGGCCTGGACAATTCCACCCATGGGGTCGCAAAGAGTTGGACACGACTGAGCAACTTTCACTCACTCACTCACTAAAACTGAATTAGAAACAATCACTTTTCTGCCTACAGTTACATATCCACATACCAATGATGTTTCTGATTCACAGAGTTGTTACTTTATTTGCACATTTAAATTCAGAGATGGTGTCTAATGAAACCTGGGAAATCGTTGCATAGGGCAAATTGAAGCCAGTTAACTTGCTAGTGTAAGAAGCTATCCTCGGCTGGGTTCCTCAGTACACAGAGTCTGGGGTAAAGACTTAATCTGTAGGAATGGCACCTGAAAAGGGGTGAGAGAAGTTGGACTGGGTAAGAAGAAGGCTGACTGTGAGGCAGGAATTATGGAGTGTCTGCCCAGCAGCTGGGGAGTTGAGATGGTCCTTCAAGGGCATTCTGGATCGTGGCAAGGGAGCCAGGCCTGACTTTGGCCCAGGTGGTGCTCTTATAGGGAAGTTTCTGGAGAGGGACTTAAATAAAAGCCCTCACCAGGGGATGCTCACGGCAGCTGGGGAAACTAGAGAGCTCAGGGCTTCAGAGCTGAATCTAGGGCCCTGAGTAACATGACAGGGGAGCAACCTTTAAACTTTAGCCTGGAAATGGAACAGGCTATAAAACTGAAGACCCCCGCCTATGGCTTATTATTTCTCATTAAATTGTGCTTTCACTTGAAGAGTGAGTTAGGTGAGGTTTTTTATGTTTAATATTCTAATATATAAACAATGAACTTTATAGAAAAATAT
This sequence comes from Bos mutus, assembly GCF_027580195.1. Classification (NCBI taxonomy): domain Eukaryota; kingdom Metazoa; phylum Chordata; class Mammalia; order Artiodactyla; family Bovidae; genus Bos; species Bos mutus. The sequence goes on along the minus strand of NC_091645.1, from coordinate 6,650,167 downwards.
GTCATTGGCATAGAACCTGAATCACTTTTCTCTTGCCTCTCTGTTGTCCCCATCCAGGAATCATTGGCCTCCCAGGGACCATCCCACCTAACATCAGAATGTTAGGTCTAATGTCAGAAAGGAGCTTATTCTCATGACAATCACTTCAGAAACAGTTCCTAGAAGGCAAACATTCTTATTTGGTCTATTTCTACTTAGGCTGAAATATTTTCCAAATTTGTACTTCCTAGACTGAATATCAGATTTCCCCCAAAACTTCTTAGAGATGTTTCTATGAAGCATAGACATAAGATAAATATGATGGACATGGCTGGATGACTTGAAAAGTTGACAGGTTGGGGAGTAGACTTAATAATTCTTTTTCAAATAAAACAGATGTATACCAAGGGTTACAAAACTGCACATCTTAAAGATTAAATAATATTCTTTAAATAAGATGGAAAGGAGTGTTTAAATCTATACTAGAGCATTCAAACCACATAGATATATAAGTTAATTCTGCCATGCCTTTAAGGGGGCATCACTGGAAAAGCTTGAGAAGCCGACTCTAAACCTTTACTCTTTTCCCATTATTGGCTGATCATGTTTTCAAATTTCACAGTATTTATCCTGAAGAGACATGTCGCCAGCAATTCTTTCCTTGTAAATAGAACAAATAAAGGAGGCTTATTATTTCTGTAGAGCAGAAAGGTGAATGACAACATACCGTATCCTTCAAAGGGGCTTTGTGTCAGCAAACTCAGCGACACTCCAAAGAGATAGGAAGAACTCTCCATGTCAAAGCGTCTTCCAAACTAGGATCACTGTGGAATGTAAGTGAGAATAAGATATGAAATAGTGTTTGTCAAGCATTTCCCACAAGCTAAAAATCTTTTCACAGAAGTTATCCCCTGTCATCTAAGTTTCAAGAAATGTTTCTTACCCTGATCTGATGAATGAAGAAACTGAGGCTTAGAGAAGTTAAGAAAATGGGAAAGAGTTTAAACTCAACTTTGCTTGTCTTCAAAGCAACTTTGCTTGTCTTCGGCTCATGAATCCCTGTAAGCAAGCTGTTGGCAAAATGTTAAATTCTTTTGACTAACACGGGAGAGGTAGGGAAACTTGTCTGGGTTCTGGGATTAGACAGATGTTTAGGTCTTGGTTCTACTGTGTACTAAGTCTATGACATTTGGAAAGGACTTAATATTTTTGAACATCAGATTTTTTATCTAGAAAATGGAAAATAGCAGTGTTGAGTTGTTAGGATTGGAGTGATATATAAGTGCACAGCAGAAATCAAATAAGTAATAGTAATTTTGTTATATATTATATTTGAGATACATAAAACAATCTTCCAGGAGATTCCACATGTAGTTTTATATAATTCCTTGAATGATGAATTCAGTGAGTGTGTCTAAATGAATGTGCTACTCCTCCTTACCACTCTACTTAGAAAGAAACCTGCTGGAGCCGTGGCAGTCACTCGGGGACCCTGGGCAGGGGAGGGAGACATTCCGACTGAGAGACCCCACGTCCGTGTAATTCAACCTGGCCTGAAATGCCTATGCTTCTCTCAAGCAGTTGGTGAGACACAGTTCATCAAGTATCCTCCTTCATTTTTCCTAAAGAAGACTTGGTAATAATAGTCCCAGTATAATGTTACTGTTTCTTTCTCTTTTTTTTCAAATCTTCCTTTTTCACCTGACCCATTTTTGCGTGGGATATTTTCTCCACCAATTGAGTCAGTTTTAATTAAAGCTGATATTTCTGGGGTGCCTTCCACATGCTCCCTGATGAGTGTGATATAAATGGACACAATAAACAGACCATCTAATATTGATAGAGTCTACAGCTGCATCTGCTAATTAGGGCCAGTAAAGGGTTTGGGGGCAAGAGTTCCCATGTGACATTGTTTAATTAAAGCCTTTGTATGCCCTACTCAGAAGGGTGAAAAATATTCCACTTAAAATGTACTGAAAACAAACACAGCCTTTAGAATGCTGAACATTCCATAACAGTCTCTCCTGGGCTCCAAGAAGGAAACTTTTAAGTCAAAGTAATATTTTCTCTTGATAATGCATATCATGCTGCTGTTTTAATTAAACTAGATAATTTATTCCATTTCCCAATGCGCATGTTTACATAGAAGTAGGTCCAGCCAATAAGCTCTAAGAGGGGAATGGGTTCAGAGACAAGCCAGGAAGGATTGGGGCAGGGGTCAATGTGCCTAGGGGCACGCTGAACGTCTTGTATATCACCCTGCAGATGATAAGCCGACCTTGATCAACAATATACATGTTTGCTCTCCATAACAGGCTGAGCTGTTTACTGCAGATTTTTAGTCATCTATTGTAGGTCAAGGAATAAGATGCATTGTGCTAGGAGGACACAGGAAGTGTGGAACTGGAGATTAGGAGAGACAGGAAATGTGGATTTCAGTCCTGACTTTGCCTTGAATGTGGAAAATTATTCTTGAAATCTTAGCTGCTTTATCTTGAGAATTGGAAGTATGGCTATTTGGGGAGGACTTTAAGTTACCTGATTTTAAGACTTCCTTGTTTCAATTTCTCAATCTTTAAGTAATCAAAGTACAAAAACTTATATTAACAATAAATTGGTAAATTGTGCTGTCACAATATATTCTAAGGTTTTTATCAAGCTGCTTTCAATTCACTATGAAGAATTTAGATTATCAATGAGATGTAGATATAGGGAATGAATAAATAGAAAGTGTTGCCTATCAGAACCCTATACTAGGGGAAAGATGTTTTTTGCTGCATAGGTAGAAATCTCCCATCTATACAGCTGTCCCTACCTCATGATTCCATTCTATATTTGGCTAAAAACAATAAATACCACAGTGTCTTGATGCTAAGACCTTATTCCTTCTCCACATTTTAATGTTTCTGAAATCAAGACATTTCTCAAAATCAAATCCAAAAGGGCTAAGCCTAAATTGTAACCTAGCTGTCATTATCTACAGGCCTTCCTAGGTGGCGCTAGTGGTAAAGAATCCACCTGCCAGGGCAGGAGAGAAGAGACGCAGGTTTGATCCCTGGGTCGGGAAAATCTCCAGGAGCAGGAAATGCCAACTCACTCCAGTATTCTTGCCTGGAAAATCCCACAGAGGAGCCTAGCGGGTCATAGTCCAGGGAGTGGCAGAGAGTCAGACACGAATGAGTGACTGAGCACTCTATTCTTAGGAGCACAAATAAGCTCTGTTGTGTGTGACAGGAGAAAACTTCATCTGATACTCATTTAAATTTAGTTACTTGCACGATACCATGGACTACATTTCAACTTTTAAATTTGGAACCCAACTGTGTGTGTGTAGTCAGTCATGTCCATCTCTTTGCAGCCCCATAAACTGGAGCCCACCAGACGCCTCCGTCCATAGAATCTTCCAGGCAAGAAGGCTAGAATGGGTTGCCATTTCCTCCCCCGGGGATCTTCCTGACCCAAGAATTGAACCCACGTCTCTTGCGTCCCCTGCACTGGCGGGAGGATCGTTTATCACTGGTGCCACCTGGGAAGCTCTGCTAGTTAGATAAGGAGAACAAACAAATCTCCTCTGCAGAAGAATTCTAAATAATTTATCTACATACTTCACCCTCAAAAAAGTGAAACGTAACTCCCAACTCTTACGTGTGGGTCGTGTGTATCTACTTCTCTCTGAAGAGTGAAGTATGAGAAGTGGTGAAAAGAAGACCTTTACTGTGGAGAGACCTGACAACCGCACCCTCGGCCAGGTGGCCACAGTTAACAGCGATCAGTCATGTTGACTGTGGATCCTCCGTATAATATCATGAAAATGGCATTTACCCTTGGAATCTTCCTCCACAGAACCCATAAGCCCAGTTTAGCCAGGAAAATATATCAAATAAATCCCAGCTGAGGGACAGTCTATGAAATACCTACCTATATTCATCAAAATGGTCAAGGTCATCAAAACTAGGGGAGGCTGAGAAACTGTGAGAGCCAGTGAGGGCCGAAGGAGACGTGATCGCTTCATGTAACGTGATATCCTAGAAAGGACCCTGGAGTAGGAAAAGACAGTGGGTAAAAATGAAGGGACTTTGACTAAGGAATTAAAGTACAAACTTTAGTTAATAGTAATGATCAATATTGATAAATGTACCATACCAACATAAGATGATAATAACAGGGGAAACTGGCTGTGGGGGTAGATGAGAAGTCTCTGTATTATCTTCATGATTTTTCTATAAATCTGTAACTATTCTAAAGGGAAAAAGGTTCATTTTAAAAGCAAATGCATCAAGGGGATTATTGCATTTTTGAAGTCTTTTGTTATCCCAAGAGATATTTCCTAAAATGTATTTCTACTTATTACATGTACACTTACTGTTGAAATGTTAGAGTCATGTTTTTTAAAGTATTTTTTTTTTTTCAACTTCAGGATCATCTGTAAGAGGTGAAAAATTAGTACAATTATATATTATTGCTTCTTCCTTTCTTCCAACCCAGGTTTTAATGTTTATATTATTACACTTAAAATATTTTGGGAATTCCACTGGTTCAAACTATGCCTTTCACTGCCAAGGGCCCAGGTTTAGTCCCTGTTTGGGGAGCCAAGATCCACAAGCTGCTTGGGACAGCCAAATAAATAAATAAATTATATAATAAAGTGAAATATTTTATGTTTATAATATATAAATTCTGTCCTGTAACAATAGCCTCTACAGATGTTTAACTATACTTCTGTTTTTAAATAATTCAGTGCTAGCACTTTTATCCTATTTTTTTCATTTCTGATATTTTTATTTTAAATACATCTGTACATACTCCAGATCTCACTTTCAAGTTGTTTTTTTTTTGTTTGTTTTACAATAATAACTGATAGATTTCATATTTCCTGAGATCTGGGATGCTTGAAAATATCTCTGGGTAGTTTTATATGTCAAGAAATTATAGCTAGGTATGAAATTGTTGTGTTGCACTTTTTAATCAATGCTTTTATCTATATATTTTTAATGCAAACCATATATATGTGTGTTGCATTAAAAAATAAGCTTACATTATTTTCTTAACTGATTCTGTTAGCCTATTTGTATCTATGTAGCTAAATAACTTCACCTTTTGCAGTATCACAGAGTTTAAGGGTAAGACTTTTTACATTCAGAATTCAAAAATCCTATTGAATCAATTTATTTGGAGTTGCAAAGAAAAGAAAGCTAGAATAAGGGAAGAGATAAAATAAAATAGGTGATATGAGGGGAAATGGAAAACTCAAAAGAGCATGACTTTGTTTTAAGCCACCAGCAGTTATTGAGTGACTAGTATTCTGTTTAAAATATGACTGTCCATATGGAAGTCTAGAAATTAACTCTTCTCCTGACATAAAATTTGAGAACACTTTGTATGGGGCCAAGCAGAACAAAGGTTTCTAATGGGAACTGGTGGATGAATGCCGACAACACATTTACAGTTACGATGCCCGCTATCCCTGCCAACCTGGAGCACAGCCTCAGTGCCCTGGGACCTTGGCTTGTCCTAGCATTATTATGATTCTTTCTGAGACCTTATCAATTCTGTATATTCATCCCAGCACTTATCTCATCAGTAGTATGTGGCCCACCTATTAGGCATATGAATTAGTCATGGAGCACAATATTCCAGGGACTTAGAAATAAAAACTCATGTCTAGAATTGGAGGCTGCAAGTCCACTTCAAGTAAGTTTTCAGTATTATGGACAGAAATTTTTTCAGTAGCAGCTGCTGTATGTGTAAATATAAAGAGACCAGGCCTCTATCATCCATTGAATTAAGTGGTGAAAGATGAATAGGATCTCGTGAGGTTCAGAATAGGCTGTCCCTTTAAGTGCCCTTTGGTATACAGAGCTGACATTTGTCTCTTGTCCTCTCCATTACAAAGCGAATTCCTTGTTCAAAGACCATCCATCACACCAGAGACTTTAATCCTCTGAATTCTCCCTTACAGTAAGTTAGGACTTTGTCCTTTACACACAAAAAAAACATCACTTTAGACAAAGTGGGAATGTGCTATGAGGACACAGGGTAAATTAAGAGAAATTTTAGTCCTGCTTTGTCTCTAGGAGATATTGGAGCCAAGATTAGAAAACTGGATGGCCTGTCATCTCAGCTCTTGTTAACAGATATTCTCATTTTTGTTTTCACTCTCTCTCTAACTTAATGTCCTGTGTTTACATCATCAAATTCATATGAAGGAATTACTTGCTGTATAGAATTTGAATAATATATGATGGAGAAGGATGATAATGAAGATGAATCTACTTATTAGTCTGAAAATCAGAATAATATCTCTCAATAGGATTGTTATGAATACTGGACAAAATTACATGTGGAGAAATCCAGAAAAGTCCCTGAGATATACTAAATTGTAAATAAAAGTCAGATAAGGATCCAAGCATCTTTGGCAGCCATGTTTTTGCAGCCAAAGATGGAGAAGCTCTATACAGTCAGCAAAAATAAGACTGGGCTCAGACTGTGGCTCAGATCATGAAATCCTTATTTCCAAATTCAGACTTAAATTTAAGAAAGTAGGGAAAATCTCTAGATGATTCAGGTATGACCTAAATCAAATCCCTTACAATTATACAGTAGAAGTGACAAACAGATTCAAGGGATTAGATCTGATAGACAGAGTTCCTGAAGAACTATGTTCGTGACATTGTACAGGAGGCAGTGATCAAAACCACCCCCAAGAAAAAACATGCAAAAAGACAAAATGGTTGTCTGAGGAGGCATTAAAAATAGCTAAGAAAAAGAAGAGAAGCTAAAGGCAAAGGAGAAAAGCAAAGATGTACCTATTTGAATGCAGAGTTCCAAAGAATAGCAAGAACAGATAAGGAAGCCTTCCTCAGTGATCAATGCAAAGAAATAGAGGAAAACAACAGAATGGGAAACACTAGAGATCTCTTCAAAAAAATTAGAGATACCAAGGGAATATTTCATGCAAAGATGGGCACAATAAAGGACAGAAATGGTATGGATCTAACAGAAGCAAAAGATATTAAGAAGTGGCAAGAATACACAGAACTGTACAAAAAAGAGCTTCATGACCCAGATAATCACAATGGTGTGATCACTCACCTAGAGCCAGACATCTGGAATAAGAAGTCAAGTGGGCCTTAGGAAGCATCACTATGAACAAAGCTAGGGGAGGTGATGGAATTCCAGCTGAGCTATTTCAAATCCTTAAAAATGATACTGTTAAAGTGCTACACTCAATATGCCAGTAAATTTGGGAAACTCAGCAGTGGCCACAGGACTGGAAAAGGTCAGTTTTCATTCCAATCCCAAAGAAGGCAATGCCAAAAAACGTTCAAACTACCGCACAATTGCACTCATCTCACAAGCTAGCAAAGTAATGCTCAAAATTCTTCAAGACATGCTTCAACAGTATGTGAATTGTGAATTTCCAGATGTTCAAGCTGGATTTAGAAAAGACAGGGGAACCAGGGACCGAATTGCCAACATCTGCTGGATCATTGAAAAAGCAAGAGAGTTCCAGAAAAACATCTATTTCTGCTTTATTGACTATGCCAAAGCTTTTGACTCTGTGGACCACAACAAACTCTGGAAAATTCTGAAAGAGATGGGAATACCAAACCACCTGACCTGCCTCTTGAGTAATCTGTATGCAGGTCAGGAAGCAAGAGTTAGAACTGGACATGCAACAACAGACTGGTTCCAAATAGAGAAAGGAGTACATCAAGGCTGTATATTGTCACCCCGCTTATTTAACACATATGCAGAGTACATCATGCGAAATGTCATGCTGGATGAACCACAAGCTGGAATCAAGACTGCTGGCTAAATATCAATAACCTCAGATATGCAGATGATACCACCCTTATGCAGAAATCGAAGAGGAACTAAAGACCGTCTTGATGAAAGTGAAAGAGGAGACTGAAAAAGCTGGCTTAAAACTCAACATTCAGAAAACTAAGATCTTGGCATCCAGTCCCATCACTTCATGGCAAATATATGGGGAAACAATGGAAAAAATGACAGACTTTATTTTCTTGGGCTCCAAAATCACTGCAAATGGTGATTGCATGAAATTAAAAGAGGCTTGCTCCTTGGAAAAAATACTATGACCATCCTAGACAGCATACTAAAAAGCAGAGACATTACTTTGCTGACAAAGGTCCGTCTAGTCAAAGCTATGGTTTTTCCAGTGCTCCTGGATGGATATGAGAGTTGGACTGTAAAGAAAACTGAGTGCCGAAGAATTGATGCTTTTGAACTGTGGTGTTGGAGAAGACTCTTGAGAGTCCCTTGGACTGCAAGGAGATCCAACCAGTCCATCCTAAAGGAAATCAGTCCTGAATATTCATTGGAAGCTGAAACTCCAATACTTTGGCCACCTGATGTGAAGAACTGACTCATTGGAAAAGACTCTGATGCTGGGAAAGATTGAAGGCAGGAGGAGAAAGGGATGACAGAGGATGAGATGGTTGGATGGCATCACAGACTCGATGGACATGACTTGAGTAAGCTCCGGGAGTTAGTGATGCACAGGGAAGCCTGGTGTGCTGCAGTCCATGGGGTCGCAAAGAGTCAGACACGGCTGAGCAACTGAACTGAACTGAAGGATCCAGCCACCAACTATCCTGTATCCTGGGTCAATGTTAAAGTCAGATACCATTCATTAAACCTTTATTGTGTGCCAGGCACTTTTTGAACAGATTTAGGTCACTTAGCTTCTTTAATACTCTTGACATATGTATGAGATGGATGCTATCTTTATACTCATTTTCCAGATGAGGAAACTGAAATACAGACAAGTGAGTAAGCATGTAGAATCTAGAATTGAAGCTGGACAGTCTGACTTGAGGGTTTGTGGTTTTAACCTCGGTTACAGTGACTCTTGCTTGAATTTTAACCCAAAGAGAGTGGTAATCTTGTGAAGGTTTTAACCAATGCAGGTTTGGAAACAATTTGAGACATATTTGGGTTTTATAACAATCATTCAGATGATAAAATAGAAAAATAGTTCATGACACAAAGGTTAGCTTAGTATTGCTAGTAAAGAAAAAACTTACTATGCAAAAAAAAAAGAAAAAAAAATGAAAAAGATGTAGCTCAAAATAACCCAGATGAATATATAACAGATCTGAAATCATTTGATGATTTTAGAGTTTAGACCAAGGTCAACCTACATGCTGGTTTTTCAAAAAGTCTAGTTCTCTCTCTCTTTTCTCTTGTGAGGCAAAATCTAGCTTAATGGCAGGACTAAGAACTTTTGAGTTACAGATGGCATGCCAAGCCTTGGGATAAAACAGTTTCAGATGCATGAAGAGATCATTCAGGTATCCAGCACTTCCAGGATCAGATTTCGAGACAGCGCTAGCAGGAAGCATCAGGACTGATTTAAATGTCTCCAAACCACAGGCGTGTAAAGGAAATACCCACATGCTGCAAATTCTACACCTGAACAATTGTAACTGGAGGAATGCCTCATCAACTCAAAATGTTTCATCCTCCTCTCAGGCACAGCCCCAGTTTCCGTTTGTAAGTTGATGATAAAAACTTCAAATTTCTCTTGGCAATTGGCCTTTACTTCTCAATTTCTGTTCTCTCTCTCTGTCACACACACGTGTGCACCCCCACATATACATTAATGTATGTATACATTGTTGTTTAGTTGCTAAGTCATGTCCAACTCTTTGCGACCCCATGGACTGTATCCCACCTGGCTCCTCTGTCCATGGCATTGTCTAGGCAAGAATACTGGAGTGGGTTGCCATTTCCTTCTCCAGGGCATCTTCCTGACCCGGGGATCAGATGTGCAGTTCCTGCATTGGCAGGTGGAGTCTTTACCACTGAGCCCCCTGGGAACATGTACAATCTAAATACACATACATGCATAGTTTAGTGATTAATTTTCTTTTGATACCCCATGTTAGTCTGCTCAGAATCTACCTCAATAAGTGGTAGATTCAGAACAATAAGAAATCATAGCCTTTTTGTTTCTAGTAATGTTTCATAATATTTAGGCTGCTTTTATAGGACATGAAGGTATTGTTGTTCTGGCCACAAGAAAAAGAAGTCCATCTTCTCCCTCCTTGGCAATAAGCCTATATTTTAGAGGGGACTGTGATCAGATCACTTCCCTTGACTACTTCCAGATGTTATTATGTAGAATATTAACATAATCTCTAGATGAACTCCAAATATATCCCAAACCTTCACACTTCAGAATGTCTGTGTAGTTATCAGAGCTTAACATGAGGTTACATGGCAATTATTCCCCAGAGTCACTACCAAGACCCAGAAATAAAGCATGACTAAGGCACTTTAGTGAGGCAAGGTGGAAAGGTTTATTAGCTATGACAAAAGAAATATAGAGATATTAGTGTATTTTCTCTTTGTTAGATTTTTGTAGTCATATTTGGAACAAGTCATCCCAGAGTATCTTTGATTATCATGGAGACCTGCCTTGTAGAAGGTCTTCTCCTTCTTTGCTCTTATTTACTGATGTCAAGCGAGTAGCTCAGCTGGTAAAGAATCCACCTGAAATTCAGGGGAGACTCCTGTGTCAGGAAGATCCCCTGGAGAAGGGATAGGTTACCCACTCCAGTATTTTTGGGCTGCCCTGGTGGGTCGACTGGTAAAGAATCCGCCTGCAATGTGGGAGACCTGGGTCCAGTGCCTGGGTTGGGAAGATCCCCTGGAGAAGGGAAAGGCTACCCACTCCAGTATTCTGCCCTGGAGAATTCCATGGACTGTATAGTCCATGGGGTCACAATGAGTTGGACACGACTGAGTGAGTTTCACTTCCAGCAAAACAAAAGAATTCTGTTTTCCCTTCATATTCAAGGACATGATAGAGTTTATTTCACTTTTTTCTCTCCAAAACCATATTTGGATTTAAGCACAGATGAACTTAAACAATAATTTGAAGATTTATAATTAGCAGGTAGGACTATTCATATTATAAAACTAGCAAATATTTTTTGAACATCAACTTTGCACCAACAATTGTGTTAAATATAGAAAATGTATCATCTGAGTCCAGCGTTTTCTTAGAATGTAGAAGGTTGGGGAGAATGTGTGTGAAGCAAGGTGGGGAGGTTTATTACCCACAACAAAGGAACTTGTGAGCTCTCGGTAAGTACATGAAAGAAACAGCAGGGGTATGAGGGGGTGGATATGGAGATCCTTGTGCCATAGCATTTAGAGATTAATCAAAATTCCATCTACTTCCTTCCTTAAAACAAAACAAATTTTGACTGCACTGTGTGTTCATTGAGGTGCCCAGGCTCCCTGATTCGGTCCGTGGGCTTAGGTGCCAAAATCTAGACCATGTTTCGACTCCCACTGGGGCTTCCTGATGACTCAGTGGTAAAGAATCCATCTGCCAACGCAGGAGACATGGGTTTGATCCTTGGGTTGGGAAGTTCCCCTGGAGAAGGAAGTGGCAGCACACTGTGATATTCCTGCCTGGGAAATCCCCTGGACAGAGGAGCTTGGCCAACTGCAGTCCCTGATGTCTCAAAGAACTGGACACTGCTCAGCAACTAACGAACAAGAACCCCTAGGGAAAATAGAGTTGACATGAGAATCAAGGAATACTACCCCCAAACTACTCCTCCCCAAGTGAATATTCTGTCCCTTCATTTCTGGGCCCTTCCTAAGTGCTTGCCAAAGCAACCCAGGGCGGTAGGTGGTCGCCTGTCTCCCTGTACTCACTCTCCGAGAGCATTATCCTTGTTTAAATAAATTTTCACTTTACTTTCTTAACCTTTCTGCTTCTCTCCAAATTCTTTCACAACGAAGAAAGAACCTTAAATTTACTGGCAAGAGCCAGATCATATCATCATGTTTCATTGAAATTTATATATTGGACTGTTGTTTCCTTTTATTCCACCGCAACCCACCTCAGAGGCCCTTGATTATTGGACAAGCATTGGTTTATAAGGCTGCCCTTTTGACTCCTCCCTCATCAACTCCTGCTCTCCCTTCTTTAAAAAAAAGGACATAGGGTGATAGAAAGCAATATGCACAAGATTGAAATAACACAGAATTTAAATTATCTGATTAATTGAAAGACAGTGAATTAAAGCTATTGGGTTTTGACAAAGAAGAGACAGGTTATGTTACTGTCTCATAACAAAGACCCATTTGGAGGTCCCAAAGATTAAATGATATGTGGATATGGGTTAGAGGATGGTGAATTACAAGGAATCCTGGCAAAATTAATTTTCTAGGAAAAAAGAACATAGCTGATCCTAATTTATGGACCAGGACATATTCATTTATGGGCATGTTTGTAGACAACCAAGCCTATACCTGTTTTATAGTAATAGATCAATCATGGGTAGGATAATTACATTCACAAATAGTGGAGAAGTATTAATGGTAAGGAAAGCATAAATAATTCTCCAAGTCATTATTTGGCTAAGAGGGGTGTATAATTTTAGTCAGGTGCCGTTCAAGGAAGAATTATTATCTTAGTGCCTGAAACATTGCATTTCAGAAAATATACATTGACAAGAATGGGGCAAAATAGAGACCAGACTTATGTCTAAAGTTCTGGGCTCAGGTATTAGTTCTTACAAGTACTGTGAGCCAGGCTTTTGGTGTCACAGAACCTGTTATTATACCTATAAAATAGACTGCTAAACCCTGTCTTATCTCTCTGAGAGATTATTTTGCTTTGCCTGGTGGTTCTGGTGGTAAAGAATTCACCTGCAATGCATGAGACCTGGGATCAATCCCTGGGTTGGGAAGATCCCCTGGAGGAGGAAAAGGCGACCTATTCCAGTATTCTGGCCTGGAGAATTCAGTAAACAGAGGAGCCTAGTGGGCTACAGTCCACAGGGTCACAAAGAGCCGGACACAACTCAAACGACTTAGCACACGTGCATATGAACAGTACACTTCCATTCAAAAAGCAGTTATTTCACCATTCTAACTACTTGGACGGGCACAGTGACTCATAATCAGGTTAACATAATGATTCATTTCTGACATGTAAATGGTCATTAAGCGTTTTAAATCCTTTTTTAACACAGAAGATTTGAAGATCAGCTTTTGAGGCCAGAGTTTTGGGCAGAGACCAAGATAATTCGGCTGCCAGCTGCAAAGTACTACAGCCAAGTGCCAGAAACACTATTCATTTTTGCATGGGAAAATATTTCTGCCAAACCAAGTCTTTGGGGTTTTTATAGTTCTTTCCCATATGTCCCCATGAAAATGTTATTTTTCATATCTCATTTTTGAATGGGGCTGTCAGGATAACAAGTGTCAACTGTTTTCCAGGCCTGGCAAATTGATCCAGCTAAACTGAATTTAAGGAGGATGTGTATTTTAGGGAATCCTGTGAGTTCTGTCTCAAGGATAATGATGACACATTAAAATAAGCACAGGTGTTTGGCCTCCAGTTTATAGTTGGCTTATCAGGTCTGCTTCTGATAGACAACTTCATAGACAGCTCTCAGCCAAACATTCCAGAACTGGTATCAGTACCTTCTGGGGACAACAATTAGGAAAATATTTAACAACCAATCATGTTATAACTCCTGGAGAAGGAAACGGCAACCTGCTCCAGTGTTCTTGCCTAGAGAACCCCATGGACAGAGGAGCCTGGTGGGCTGCTGTCCATAGCATTGCAGACAGGCAGACACGACTGAAGCAACTTAGCATGCATCATGCATTGGAGAAGGAAATGGCAACCCGCTCCAGTGTTCTTTCCTGGAGAATCCCAGGGACAGAGGAGCCTGGTGGGCTGCTGTCTATGGGGTTGCACAGAGCTGGACTCGACTGAGGCAACTGAGCAGCAGCAGCAGCATGTTATCAGGAAGTGCCATTTTTCACTCTCAGTCATTCAATCCCATGGGGCCAGAGTAGAACAAGAGGGAGATTTAAAAGCAGACAACATTGCTGAACTCCAAGAAACTATAATGGAATATGGTCTGGGGAGGAATCACAGTTTGATCTGTTACGTGCAGGTCCTTGCCTTTGACCACATAGGAACATCTTCCTGTCCTTATACTATCATCCTGTGGGCTGGCAGAGACTCTGAGAGATGAGTCATTGGGATAGTTAGGGCTGAGTTTCTGAGAACTGTTAGGAAAGTTTTAATAGACAAAAATGCCTGGAAAGTTATATGACTGGACTTTGTCATCTGATAGAAAATACCTTTGAGGAATTCAGGCTTCCAAAAAGTAATGTTTTAAAGAAAAATTGATGGCAGTTACCAAAGACAGACACAACTGTTTTGACTTTACATCTGCCGTATTTGAGACACCACACTAAACCACTAGAATTCTATTTAGGAGTTTCAAAGAGAAAGCTATTTTCCTCATAATATTTGTCTCTCAAATACTGTGTATCCCTACCAGCCAAGAAGATTTTGCTGGGTTTAAATTTCTGTAGTCTGCATTATGAAAACCACAGGTTTACTGAATGTGCGTTTTTATACTGTGAGCCTGTCTACCTTGAAATATGCCCAAACTGGGAAGCCATTAAAGATTTTAAACAGAACTGTGACATTGTCAACATTGCTGTGGGGAGGGCAAGGCTGGAAGTAGAAACATATACTAGGAGGACATAACAGTGACACAAGTTACAGATCACGAAGGTTTAAGGCAGGTGTGCAGAGAGACAGATCTAATAGGCATTTAGAAATTAGAATTGGCGGGAGGACAGATCCAGAGCCTGGGGGGCTACAGTCCACGCGGTGGCAAAGAGTCAGACACAACTGAGCATGTTCAACTAACTGAACATCGTGGGTGAGGAAGAGGAACGACCCAATGGAATTCCTAGGTTTCTGATTTTGGAAACTGGGTGGATGAGGGAGCCAACCAATAACCAGAAGGATGAAAGTGAGCTGGCTTTGGGGATGGGAGAAAGATGATATATTCAGATTTTTGCATTTTGCACTGGCTAATGGGTTTGTATATCTAGGTACAAGTAGGAAAGGAAATATCTGGTTTAAAGCTATGGTAGGCATCATTACGACAGACCCAGTGATCGCTATCTCCTGGTAGTCAAGCTTTCTGAAATACTCTCTCCTTGAGGAATTTGCTTCTGACCAATAGAATATGGAACCACTGAGAAGGCTATTTCTTCCATGATTAGATTACAAAGATGGTGACTCCTACCTTGCTAGTACACGCCCTCTATTTCTATCATAACTGGCACACTTAGGTACACTCACATTAGAGAAGCCCATATAGCAAGGCACCAAAGACGGTCTCTGGTCAACAGATGGCAAGGGTCTAATGCCTTTCATCCAAGAACCTGCAAGGAACTGAATACTGCCTACAGTCTCTGATCTTTCAGATGAGACGACAGACCATAGGCTGACACCTTGATTGCAGCCTTGTGAGAGACCATGAGGCACAGAATCCAGTGAGACTGCACCCACATTCCAGACCCACCGCAAATGTGAGGTAATAAACCTGTGTTGGTTTAAACCACTGAGTCTTTGGGTAGTGTGTTATGCCACAGTAGATAACTAATACATGAGCTCTGGAGAGGGAGGCTAAATTGGGGTTCTTCCAGCTCATAAATAATATATACTGACTGTAAAAAAGCTCAGCTTGAGAAAAGATATAGTGATGGGGAGAAGAGGATTGTACAGAAGCTGGAGGAATAGTAAAATTGAGGACCGGGTAGAAGACTAGGAGCCTGAAAACTGCAAAGACATAGTTAGAGATCTGAAAGCTGAGAGGTGCAAAGTTAAGGAAGGCATGGCCAAATATCAAATACTGAGATAAACATTGAAAACTGCTTTTAGTAACATAAGGTGTTTTTTGCTTATCTTAATGTGAAAAATTTCAAAGAAGTGACCTGGTGGAAGGCAGATGTCATTAGATTAAGGAGAAAACACATAGCAAGAAGGTAAAAAAAAATTTCTTTGAAGAAGCTTAGGTGTTGAGAGAAGGAAAGAATAATGTGATATACTTTGTAGGATGAAAAATTGGTGGCTTTTTTATGAGGCAAAAAAGAATTGAGCATATTTATGTGATGAAGGCTTCTGGGCCACCATGCAAATTTTGATTACATTTTCTGTTATTTATAACATAGCTGTTATAACAAAACCAATAAAGGAAACAACTTTAGCCATTCATAATCCTTCTGCCCTTTTAAAGGTGCTTATATGCCCACTCGCATTTTATGTAACACAACACAGTATCATTTTTTCTACATATTATAACATAGACATTTCTTACTGTTGTCACACTGGTGGCATAGTTATTTTTAATACTGTATAATACATTGTCAAGCCTATGTACTATAAATGATCTATTTCCTATCTCCTGGACCTCTAGGTTGTTTCCAAATTCTTACAACTGTAAATAATGCTGTGATTAATTCTGCAAAGCTGCTCCAAAACAAAAACAGAGAGGCTTCCCCTAAGAGATGTTTTTCTGGACGCTTGCCAAAGCCAGCACTCCTCATGAAAAAAGGGCTCTGAGCTGAATTCAATAAAAATTTATGCAAAAATCGCAGGAACCATTTTTTCTTCTCTTTTTATTATCTCCCAACTTCAAAAGCCCAACAGCTAGGCAGCTCAAATATATAGAAAGAGTCCCTGACTGGCTTTAAACTTGCACAGGACACACAAATGTGTTCTGTGAACCCGTCCTGCGGTGATATCTTTTCTACCAACATTCCAAGGTACATGGAATACAGCAGAGAAGGCCTCACTCATTTTTCGTCTTTAATTAATTAATTAATTAATTTTACACTGGAAAGACGTTGTTACTCTTAATACCTTCCTTGCCATGTGACTCCAAGTAATAGAATCCACTCTCCCTTGGAGGGCCAGATGCACTGCCAGAAAATATCTTTCATTTGAGCTTAGAGCTATTGTTGCAAATCTGCTAAACATTAGGTTTGCCAAATCCTTCCGGAGACTAGCTATCACCTTTCTGCTGAGACACATGTTGAAAGGAGAAGCTTTCCCTGCTTGTGCAGTGGTCAGCTGAAATGCAACGCGTCTAAGACAGAGCATGTCATCCCTTTCCCACCATTTCTCTCCTGACTTAATGTCTCTCTCTGAGATCACCCTTCTTTTTTTCATCTTGCTTTAAGATGCTGAAGGCATATATTTTTAATCTCTCAGGATTTGAGCAAGTATAATAGTTACCTACAGACCAGGACCTGAAGAATCAACACACCACAAGGAAAAACACAGGAAAGACATCTTGAGGGAGGAATATAGAGTAGTTGAGCTCTGTGGTTCTACCACGTAGAGACCTGGGTTCAAACAACAACTAAATGCTCTTTGTAAGCAAAAATACTACAACCTCTCTTGTCCTTATCTTGCTCAAAGGTGTGGTGGGTTGAAATGGTGTGTTCATCTTCTACGGCAGAATTTTCTTGCACACAGTTCAGTTGCTCAGTTGTGTCTGACTGTTTGCGACCCTATGAACTGCAGCACACCAGGCCTCCCTGTCCATCACCAACTCCTGGAGTTTACCCAAACTCATGTCCATTGAGTCAGTGATGCCATCCAACCATCTTATCCTCTGCCATCCCCTTCTCCTCCTGCCCTCAGTCTTTCCCAGCATCAGGGTCTTACACACAAGGACCTCCAATTAGCATTCTATGTTCTCACTTGCTCCCCTCTTCCTTTTTTAGAATAAGGATTCATCCAGTCTCTCCTCCATCAGTCAAGTTCCCATTGGAACATATGGTTTCAGTGGGTTCCTATCAGGTGGGAGGTCCTGCAGAACGGGCTCAGCCTGTCGTCTCAGAACGGAAGGGAAGAGCCCTTCTCTGGTCTCATGACGTCAGTTAGCCTTCACTCCCTGGGCCTTGACTTTTACTACTCCTCTTGATTCTTCGAAGTTTAGCCCAAGTTCTGGAAGCTTCTGGGATAATCTCAGAATTCTCTCCATCCTCCAGAGTCAGTAACATTCATTTGGTGGCAGGGAAGAAAGCTTAAAGGAGTTGGCATGTTGTAGCTTGGACTTTCTCAGCCTGGGCACTGCTGACATATGGGGCTGGATAATTCTTCACTGGAGACTGCATCTCCTCCCCTAGTGTGACAACCCAAGTGTCTACACACGTTGCCAGATGTCCCCTGAGGAACAAAAGTCACTTCTGGTTGAGAACCAGTGTTTGAGTGGGATCCCCATGTATCAGTTGTGGACTTAAATGCACAACCCAGAAGTTGAGAGCTTTGTTTGAGTCAGGGGGAATTTTTAGGACTTCGAGCCCAAGAGGCAGCATCACGAACAACTGTGAGAGAACTCCTCCAGGGAGGCAAGGGGAGGAACCAGCTTCTATAGCAGCTTTGCAACAAAGGGCAGGTAGTCGGTACATCAAAAGATTATTGTTAGAGAAAAGCTAAACAGCCCAAGTTAAGGAATTTAGCACTTTTCTGTTTATGGGAGGGTTCAAGTGTCTGGGCCCACTGAAATTGTCCCTTTGATATGTACCTCAGCTATCTAGGGCCACTATTTTTGCGTCCTGAGTTTCCTTGGGTCTCACCCTAGAGAGTGGCTGCAGTATGATGGCTAATAGAGGGCAGGTGTTCTCTCCTGCCTGAGTTCCCTCTGGGCTCACCAGCTCACCGCTGCAATTGCTGATGACTGTGATGTCCTCTGTTTACTGACCTGGCAGGAAATGTTCCATTTCTCACAGGTAATGTGCTAGACTCTGTTCAGACTTTATTCACAGCCACATCCTACTTTTCCACCTTAAACTTCTTTGGGTTTCAGTTTGCTCACTTATTTTAAACGTATTTTGTACCGCATCTTTTCCTTTGTAAAGCACCTGAAAACTTAAAATTTTTTTTTTTACACAGGCAGGTAGTATGTAAATACTCACAGCTTTTTTGAAACCTGGCCACAACCCTTGATTGTAGATATTGGCATCACCTTTTGTTTTTTTATTTATTTCTTTATTTAGGCCATACCCCATGGCTTGAGGGATCTTAGTTCCCCAAGCGGGGATGGAACCTAGGCCACAGCAGTGAAAGTTCCAAGTCCTAACTACTGGACCGCCAGGAAATTCCCTGGCATCACTTTTTAACAAGTGAACACTGAAGACTATAGATCTCTGTTCAGTGACTGGACTAAGGTCTAAATAACAATCACTGGAGGAGCACAGGTTGTCTGATTCCAGAGTACATGGTATTTTCAGGACACAGTGCTCTTTTGCTTTCTCTTCATAGACCTGTTCTTTTTGCTCTGCTGAATTTCAGTCTGCAGAACTGGGATTGTGTCTACTATCTCTTGGGAATACTGTGCATATGGGGGCATAAGAATAGTTATCTAGAGGGAAAACAAGCTTTTCTCTTAATTGTCCAGAAACCCCTCAAATGAGAGAATGGGGGGGGCGCGGTAGAAAAATCTGATACTAAAAGCATTCATTTTCTATCATTTATCTTATACTTCACTTGAAACTATTCAATACTTTTGAAGCTGCAAGAAATACCTTACAGGAAACACACACACACACAAATCATCTCAATGATTACTTTAACGCACAATCTTAGCTTCCTGGCATTTCCTTCATTTCCTCAAGGGAAGGTTATTTCTCCAACTTATTTCTTTCCAATTGATTGCTAGGATTTCAATCTCTTTAGACCTTTTGCATTAGAGGAAGAAACACATCTGCTTTTTTTCCCCTCAATTTGGGCAGTTTGGAGTTCATCACAGTCTTTCCTTGGTTAACTACCTATAGAATTTGAATTTCAAAAAGCAAATTGCCTTTTAGGCTAGAAAGTTCAAACTCAAAACATAGCAGCTTCACATCCTCAAAACAGGAAAAGGAGAAGTTTAATTTCTTACTTCTGCTTTCTCTTCGTGTAGGAAAAAGGGATCTTGATATAAACGATCTTCTGAAAGGAAAACGAAGACACCAACGAAGGCGTGAGTCCGAGGGCTGTTTTACCTCCTGCCGCTTTGGTTTGCTGTCATCAAGAGGACATTGTGCAGAGCAGCCATAACGCAGGCTAAGGATTCAATTATTTCACAGTCTAGGCGATTTCAGGCAAATCCACTTTTAATCAGAACTACAGTTCAATGAGGTCAGTATTTTATAGCTGATGAAACTAAGGCCCAATCGCTAGCTAACCCATGACCAATGTACAAACTCAAGTCCATGCGCTTGCTGTCGAGCTGAAGAATTTATGTCTTAAGCTTGCCTGTCTTGGTCAGGAAGTTTCTACTTAACCATAGTCCAAAAAAAAAATCTTTATTACAGTTAATAAATATAAACATCAGTGTATTTAGAGGAAAACTGTTAAGATTAAATCTCCCAAGCCACCCCGCATGGATTAGAGCTTAGAGAACTTGCCACCAAGTGTTCAGAATAGGATTTCTGAGAACTGGAAAGGATCTTAGAAATGATTTTACAGAACAAGGTCAGCTTGTCTTGTAACATTTATATCTCTTTCTCCATTTTTCTTAATTGGGAGGCAGCAGGTACAGTAGAAAGTCTGTCACACACCGGGGTCTAAATTTATCTTTATTAGCTAGGCATGTCCAGCTCACTGAATCCATTTTTATGTTAATGACAGAGGTGGAATAGATGGCCTACCAGCTCTGTTGTTTCGTGAATCTGTTGCTTATTCTAATAGGAAAATCCTGATTAGAAAAATTGAATTGTTACAACCTTAGCTTAACCTTTAGACTTTCTTGCTTCAAAGTTGCTTGCTCTCAGCTGGGGCCTGATTTTCCACTCTGCTGTAGCCATCTAAACCTGATCGCCCGTCACAATTCTTTCCACAAAGGCAGCAGGCGAGGCAATGATGTGGTGGGGAATGTAAAACCTCAGTTCCAGAAAATCAAAATCGTCTCCCTAATTCACAAAGTTTTTGAAGATTCTTCTCTGTAGGTTTCTCTGTGCCACGTTCCTGTTCTTTACTCCCTTTAAAAAAATCTCTCTGAAACCCCTCCTCTACCCTCTCAGCAGAGTTGAGCTTGTTTAACAGAAATACATCTCAGTTGCTTCCCCAAAGCAAAAGATTATTTTACAATCTGAATCTGGGAAAAAGATGACTTGAACAGTAACTAATAATTACATACTCTTTACTGTGTTCCAAGCACAGTTGCACATGCTTTCCATTCGTGAAGACATTTAACCCCCGGAGCTCTGAGAAGTAGATACATATATCCTTTACAGTCCAAATCTAGTCAGTTCCTGAGACCAGGTTAGAAATCAGAGTTCAGTAAGTCTGAAAGGTCAGGGAAACTTCATTATCTGAATCTATCTTTGTTTACCTGCTTGGGATGGGGTAAGGCCTGACCTTAAATAAAGCAAATAATGTCATTCAAAAGTGCAAACCCATTTGGTTCCTTTATTGTAACAGCAAGGGTTTAGGAAGCGTTCACACAGGGATAGATATTTACCCCATTATCCCCGTTTTACAGATGAGGGAACAGACGCACAGGCAGGCTGAGTAAGCTGCCCTAGGTTTCAGAGCTCGTGTGGCAGAGCCAGCAATCCCTCCTAGGCACTAGAGCACCAGGGTCAGGATCGTCTGTGCTGGACTGCCCAGCTAAAGCTGTTGTTTTCTTTGTGGCCAGTGGTATCATCAATGCACATTACCACTGGAGCTTTTCTGGGAGTGTTTTGGGGGAGGCTTACCAGAATTCCCAAACTCATTTTTTTTTTTCCCCTTAGAGCTCACTTTCTCAACAGACTTTGATGATATGTTCTGATGATATGTTCTTTTGATGATTGTTCTTTTCTGATATAAAAAATTTTTAGATAATGCAACTAGCTACTTTTTGTAGTTTAACAGTTTAATGACGTGGCTTGAGGAACCATGATGTTCCATTCAGTCAACATCTTGAATTAATTCCACCACTGCACATGAAATGGTGATCTTTCTCTTGTAGAGTCACAGGAAAAGCAGACGTCTCACAGCAGAAAAATGCAAGTTGGAGGGCAGTGTAATTGGAGCTTCTGGGTGATTCTGCTTGCAATCTCTGAAAACTTGGGGCCTCTTCAAACCGTTGTTTGTCCTCAACTAATCATGCTTGTGAGACCAGACCATGGCTGTATTTAGTCCTTTAATATTTCCTCAAGTATTTAATGAATGATACGGGCCAACAATTTTCCTTCAGAGCTCAGCCAGGGCCCTCATGAGATTATGGAAAAGTTTGGACATGCTCTCCCGTGGGTCAGCTAACTGATATCCAAATAAAAACCAAAGGATGGGCTCATGTTTACAGGTTAAAGAAAATCTTAGGTATTAAGCTGATGTATCTTTATAAATTTTAGTGAAAAATGAATTCCTGCCTCATTGCAAAGTTTATTTACACATTCATATAGCAACAAGGCTAAGCATAAACTATATTCAACAAGTAACAGTAACAAAGAAAATATACCTCCTTGGAGGTCTTCCAGGTAATGAGGACTCTGGTTACACCTGCTACTCAGAGTGTCTGCCTCTTTGTCATCCTGTGGTAAAAAGGTCAAAGGTATGTGGCCATGTGCCAGGGGCCACCCTTTAAAAACAAGGCAAACTCCTGGAATATGCTTCAGTTTAAGAGCAAAAATGTCATTGTAGTGAGTTGCAATGCAAGAAGGACATGGGGTTTAAGACAAAGCTCTGAGACTTCACATGTCAATGTGAAATTTCCAAGTATGCACCTGGTATCCTCGGTGATTTTGGACCCTCTGGTGGAAAGTGCAGAGATTCAGTGTCTAAGGCACTCAAGGAGAGCCAGACTTTATCTAGGTTCTAATCAAGACTCATCATTTGACCTTGGATGAGTCACTTGCCCACTGAGTGAGCCTTAGTTTCTTTTTCTGATTAAGAGAAAGTAAGACGGCATGATCTCTATGATCTCTAGGGTTCCTGTCAGTTCTAGAAGCCTTATGGTTCTTATTTATGGTTTAGAGCTTTGACTAATTTGCCTAATTTTGCCTGATCTATCATTTCTACTGGATCCTATCTGTTTACTCAGTCTGGAGGTTTCACATCTCTGAAATATCCCTTGGAGATCCCAAGTTGCTCAGTCGTGTCCGACTCTTTGCAAGTCCATGGACTGTAGCCTACCAGGCTCCATCCATGAGATTTTCCAGGCAAGAATACTGGAGTGGGTTGCCATTTCCTTCTCCAGAGGATCTTCCCGACCCAGGGATCAAACCCGGGTCTCCCGCATTGCGGGCAGATGCTTTACCGTCTGAGCCACCAGGGAAGCCCGGAGATCCCAAAGACCTGACCAAATCTAAACTGCTAATATTCCACTTATTGGGCTATTACTGCTCAGCCAGTGAAGGCTAACCAATACCTTCAAGGGCAAGATACGCTGTAAAACGTTTTAACCAATATCCAGACTCATCAAAACTGGAGTTTCTTTTCTCTATAATCCCTGGCTCCTCAAATACCCAGGAGATAACTTTTCAGGGTTCATGCATGCATGCTCATTCACTAAGTCGTGTCTGACTCTGCAACCCCATGGACTGTAGCCCGCCAAGCTCCTCTGTCCATGGGATTCTTCAGGCAGTGATACTGGAATGAGTTGCCATTTCCTCCTCCAGGGGAATCTTCCTGATCTAGGCATAGAAATAGCATCTCCTAAGTCTCCAGCATTGCATGTAGATTTTTTACCACTGAGCCACCGGAGAACAGTTCACTAGATTTCAATTGCATATACCCCCTATTGTAAAGATTCATAATTTTGTTTTTAGTGGAGATACCCTGAAATGAGTTTTCTTTTTCAAGTATTTACATATGTGAAATAAATAAATATAACAGAAGGAGTCAAGAGTAAAAATTCTCTTAAGCACATACATAAATTCCATAGTACATATCACTTGAATATTTTTTCTTTTTTTCATATCACTTGAATATTTATAAAAAAATTTTTAATTTTAATAACCATTGTCACATTGTCTCATGATTTATACAATTTAAAAATAAGCCTGTGTGGTTCTGTCGATTGTTTTAAAATACAGCATGCGTTTGAATCACAAAATGATTAGCAAAATCCATTACTTCGTCTCTCACCATCCTCCATAAAAACCGCACTGAACAGAGTACTGAGGAAAAAGCAGACTGCTTTTCAGGGGGAAAGTGTATTAAAATTAAAATCAAGGGCACTTTTAATTGTAAAGGCACAGATCTTCACAGGAAGCTATCTATAACCTTTTGAAACTGCAGTAGCAATACCGTACATGTCTCCAGTCCCTGAATAAGGCATCTTCCCTTCCTGGCTGGCGGTGGTCACCGTGAAACCCTGCGAGGTACACCCTACAACTTAGGAATCGGGGTGGCCGCCAGCGCTATGCTTTCGATCGCACACTCGTCGGTTCCTCTGCGGATGCGGAAGTAACCGTTCTCACCCCAGCTGGTGCCCCAGCTGTTTTTAACAATCCAGTAATCCAGTCCAGAGGCCGCGTCAGTGCCATAGCCCACCAGCAGCACAGCGTGATTGGTCAGCTCGAAGGGGTTGAAAGGGTCTCGCAGCCCCGTGTGGTGGTAGACGCCCTTGCGGTAGTGGAGGAAGTCGTCGTAGACTTCAAAGGCGACGGCCATGGGCCCCTGATGGACCAGCTCAAGCTTCATCAGGGCTTCATTGCAGCCCCCGTAGAAACCGCCCACGTAGTGGTACTCGGAGGAATAGTACCGGAAGCAGCCCTCTTTCAGTCTGCATGGCGAATCCGTGCCTGTGTAGGGGAAACAGTCCTCTTCCACCAACCCAAAGTCCTGGGCATACTTTCCTGCGATGAGGTAAGGGAAGCCACCTTCACAGCCTGCGGGTGAAGAACACACAGGGTTACCACCGTCTGTCAGAAAAGGCTACAGGAGAAACTGTCCTGTTTCACGTGTTTTTGACTCCATTAATTTGTTTTTAAAGATTTATTTGCTATTTGGTTGTGACGGGCCTTGGTTACTGCGCGCAGGCCTTCTGCGGTCGTGGCGAGCGGGGGCTCCTCTCCAGCTGTGGCGGGCGGGCTTCTTATCGCAGTGCCTCTCTGGTTGGGCACCTCCCCAGATGTGGATCCTGGTCTCGGCTGTCCTGTGGCACGTGGGATCTTCCCGGACCAGGGATAGAACCCGTGTCCCCTGCATTGGCAGGTGGATTCTTTATCACTGAGCCACCAAGGAAGCCCACTATTCTTATGTCACCCCTGGAAGTTGCTCTTGGCTTAAATACCGCTCCATTCACCCTTCCATCAGCCATCTAGCTAACTACCCTTTCATCCCCATCTATCTGACAGACATTTATTTGGTCCCTGATGTGGACTCTGAAGCCTATGTAGATTCAAATCCAAAACTGTGTTAAGAATTTAATTTCCCTGTACCTCTGTTTACTTATCTGTAAAATATAGATAGCACTTGCACCTTCCTCGTAGGATTAAGTCATGTAAAAGCAATAAAAGCTTGCAATTATTGTCACTATTAAATAGGCAGACGCTTCCTCAAGGAAGTCTTCTCTGACCGTCTCCTGCAGAAAAGTCTGAATCAGGTCCCCATATCCTTCCCTCCAGTCCTGGCCCTATTATATCTCAGAGACACTGCAGGTTCAGTTCCAGATCACCACAATAAAGCAAATATCACAATGAAGAAAGCCACACAAATGCTTTGTTTTCCCAGGGTATATAAGAATTATGTTTACAGTTTACTGTAGTCTACTAAGTGTTCATGTTTTCCAAAAGAAGCAATACATACACCATAATTTAAAAATGCTCTATTGCAAACAAAACAAAACAAAACAAAACCCACTAACCATCACCAGAGCATTCAGTGAGTCATAATAGTTTTGCTGGGGGGAGGGTTGGAAGCATTTTGAGAATTACCAAAATGTGACAAAGAGACAAGAAGTGAGCAAACGCTGCTGGGAAAATGGCGCTGACAGCCTGGCTCAACGCAGGTCACCACAAACCTTCAATTTGTAAAAACACACCGTGTCTGAGAAGAGCAACACACCAAGCTATGCCTGTATACACATCCATAACCCTGTACTTTCCCTTCATTGTTCTCATACTCACTGAATTTCTATTTTCCTCACTTTACTGTAAGCTTCATGAGGTCACTCTCTTGATACTTTAGAGTCTTCGGGGCCCAGAAGTCACAATGTGGGTGTTTAATAAGTATCTCAGGAAGAATAAAAGGCTCACTGACAAATAACTACACACCAGCAGTTGCACTGGTGAACTGAGAAGCTTTCAAGCAGCCAAATCTGGGTGGGGATGACAGCATCAAACTTCCAAATGAGACGATTTCTCCCTGAATCCACTGGCTTTCTACATACCTTATATATGCCCTGTTCTGAAAGCCTACATACAAAACTTTTACATCCTTCTAGAGAGAAACTAGTGTTCATACGCTTTCAATAAGAATTAGGTTTCAGAGTGAGACCTTATTTGGAACTGAAACTCGTAGTTAGAAGCTGGGAGGTCTTCAAAATCCTAGAGAACAGCTTCATGTCTGTCCCCTGTCTATATGTAGCGTAACAGCTGCTCCCTCAGGGTTCTGACCACTCTTGGGTAATGAATGTAAGAGGCTCCAGAGAGCCCGTCCTTACTCAGATTATAGCGATTCCTGACACTGTGCTGGATGCCACAGTGAGTTCCATGAGAAAGCACTAAGTAGTGAGTGACAGGGCCAGAACTTGCACCCAGGTTTTCTGAGAGCAGACACTGTGCTCTCTCTACCCCCCATCCTGATGGTTTTGCCAACAATGGCAAACTACACACAGCTCCACAGTGCCTGAAACACAACACTTACCTTGAGCATACTGACTGCAAGACACAACCTCCTGAGGACTCAAGATCGGGGTCTGAGTGTTGTTGGTTAGTATGCGGATTCTTGCTTCCATCATCCCCATAGAAGCAAATGAGTAGCAGCTTCCACAAGACCCTGGTGATGGAAAAGGAAGACATATAACCTAAGAGACTCTGATGCCCTCAACAAAAGCCAAAGAAAACCTGAGTGGATGAATACATTAATATAGCTATATTGAGTGTTGCTGCTTTTGTTCCTAAGGATTAGCACAATAAAGGAGATTCAATCAATGAACGCTACTGACCTTACAGGCAAATCTTAAGATTTCAGCTTTTTCACTGAAGGCAAATATTACTACATGGGACTTTCCTTGAGAATGCTTTGGGAGGGAAAAAACCTCCTAACTTCTGCAAAGCACTTGACAATATTCTTAATAATGAAGAAATGATGTATTGATACATCTGCAACATTCTGAGTCATCAAGTTGAAAGAAAATTAGGGAGGAATACATACGAACTGAGCTTCTAAATATCTCTAGAGAGATGTTTTCTAAGGCAACTTGTTGGGTGGAATTAACTCTAAGAATGGCTCAAGTATAGGTGTATCATTATAGAGAGTTGGACTCAACCAGGGAAAATGTAACAAAAAGAGTAATTATTATATAATGACCAATATGGTATTTAAAGTATTCAATAAGGAAGTAAAGATATTAAAGCAGATGGAGGTAGTGAAATTGAAAATAAATTGAAAAGTGGTTGGATGGAAGTAGGGGAGAAAGGAAAAGAAAACAGCTTAATTTAATACCTGAATGCTCTGGCAAAGACAAAATGAATTTACTTACAAAGCATATGCTAGGAATATAGTTGCTACTTCAAAAGAAGAAAAACATACTGTATTATGAGGTAATTTACATAATGATATTTTTTAATCTGATTCTTCAATATGTGAGTAGAAGAAATTTATACACAGAATAAAATATGGCATGTATGTAATAAAACTAGATTTCCACTTATTACAATTCCAGGAAGAAATGAACATAATTTTAACATCTCTATTATAACATGGCCTCTTTTACCTCTGCCATTGATGTAAATTCTACATGGAGATATACTTGTACCAAAACCCCCCAAAGTGAAAGCTAGTCACTCAGTCGACCCAGGGATTGAACCCAGGTATCCTGCATCCAAGATCTCCTGCAGCCAAGACACTGGAAATTAAATGAAGTTGATATATTATTCAATTTACTAGTAACTTAAAAAACCCCAAAAAACTAACAAAACTCATTCTACATAAAGAGAATGCTGCCTTTGTTCTCTTTAATAAATCTGAATTTAGTAATTTAGTGACTGCCTTCCTCAGAAAAATATTCATAACATTACACTTTAAAAATACAAGGGGCATCGTTTTTCTCTTCTCCAAGGAAATGTTCATTCATGTCCTTCCCTAGGAACAAGGAGCACCAGGATATTCTAAGCTCCATCTCCGGCGTGCTATGCAAGAAAGTCAAAGTGTTAGTCGCTCAGTTGTGTCTGACTCTTTGTGGCCCCGTGGACAGTAGCCCGCCAGGCTCCTCTGTCCATGGAATTCCCCAGGCAAGAATACTAGAGGAGGTAACCATTCCCTTCTCCAGGGGAGCTTTCCAACCCAGGGATTGAACCCAGGTCTCCTGCATTGCAGGCAGATTCTTTACCATCTGAGCCACCAGGGAACATTCTAAACTCTACTTGAATTACTTAATACTGTTTTTCTCAAACTAAACTATGAATTTCCTAGAGTGTTTACAAGAACTCTGTCTTCTTCACCTTGATGCAATGAAGGAACTCAGTGCATCTCTGTAGAAAGAAGTCAGATTATGAACAAGCAGACACATATTTATAGCCAGGAAAGAAAGCTATTTCAATGGAAACAGTCAATATTTACTTTTAGTCTATTAGTGCCCTGTTACCCTTTAACTGCTACCATTTCTGATGGTTCCCAAAATTCTCCCCATAAACATCTCAGATTTATCCATACTGCTTTTGCTCAATTGTGACCATTAGAAGAGAAACATTTGGAAGGGGGCCTTGGAATCCATCTAGTGTACAATCTACTCACTTGACAACGCATACATGGAGACTCAGAAAGAGGCAATGGCCTGGCCAGTCACCAAACTAAAGGGCGGCAGATGCCAGCACCTAGCTGCCTCCTAACACAGGAATACCGTTTTCTTCCATTTGCAGATCCATATCTACTTTAAAGAATTCTCAAATTTCCTTTCCCCACCTTCCAATTACTCGGCAGACCAAAATTAACTTGTCCATTTTGTTTAGGAAGCCATCTAAATACTACTACCCTTAGGACTCCTCTTTCACATGATAGAAAGTCAGAGAACTAGGTGAGTGACAGTAAATGGCAAAGCCAATGTTCCTTTCATGAGACATCAGTAGTATCACAAGAGAGTCTAGAAACGATCCCAATTTGGCCATTTAGCAGTCTTGGCCCATGGCAGCCACGGAAATAACTCTCTTGGCTTTAAGTATTAAACCTTCATTATCAGCCTATCCAGTATCGTGGGAGGGACAGGCCACATGTCCATTCCAGGACTCAGAATGTGCTATTACCAGAGAAATTAGAAAGAGGGAAGGAAATAATCTTCCTCAAGCCTCTGATGTTCCCAAAAGGTCAGCTGCCAAAGTAATTAACATCTCTTCAAAAGTCAAGGCCAGAGTCTAGCTTCCAAAAGGACCCTTTTCTCTTAAGATTACAGGGCAAGAAAGAATAGGAGGGCTTTCCTGGTTAAGAATCAGCTCACCAATGCAGGAGATAAGAGTTCAGTTCTTGGGCTGGGAGGATGCCCTGGAGGAGGAAATGGCAACCCACTCCAGTGTTCTTGCCTGGAAAATCCTGTGGACAGAGGAGCCTGGCGGGCTACAGTACATGGGGTCGCAAAAGAGTTAGACTTAGCAACTAAACAACAACAAGAAAAGAATAAGAAGGGGAGTTGGCCCAGGCAGAGTTCTGGAGTAATCAAGTTTCCACAGTCTTAAAATAGATAATGTGATTGCCACATGGCTTACCTGCGTGTCAGTTCTCAGCCTTCACCTTCTAACAGTGGTGAACACACTGAGCCGGTAGTAAGGAGCCAGGATTCCTTTTTGCCCTTCCTGCTCACCCCATCAGTCAGCTATGTGACTGGGCAATTCACTTGACCTTTCTGACATTTCTTGTCATCTTGGGTGTAAAAGGAATAGGGTGGAACAGTTTAAGGCCCCTGCCTTCCAGCTTTAGTAGAAACAATAGTTAGAACAGGACTAAGATGAACTAGAGTTTTAAAGTTAGGAAGCCACTCTGCATTTCCCAATTAATGTGACTTGAAAGACACTCCCCTTCTCTCTTGAAGACACGGTAATAAAGACAGCACAACTGGGAGATGAACAAGCAAAGTCCGTCTCTTCCAATTTCCTAGCTCTCTTCCCTCTCACATGCAAAGTAGACCTTAGCTATAAGGCTGATGCTTAAACTTACCCTAACAAGTTTAGGGTAAAAGTTTATCCCTCTACCCAGGAATTTTTTTGGTTTTTTTGTTTTTCATTACTCTTAATTTGCTCTCTGAATAGAGAAAGTTGTGAGTTCCCTGAACTGCGGGTAATTTTGAATTCTATAGGACGCTGGTGTATTTAAGTTAGTGGAAACTTCCAAGTAGCCCAGTTAGTAGGAAGAGAAAATAATTTTTTTCATAAAGTACAGAACACCACAAAGAAGTCCAAAGAGGAACCTCCGTGTACCCAGTGTACATTATTTTCTCAGATATCTGAGAAGATACCACAGATGAGGGCTCAATTTAAAAGCAATGAATCACTCAAAGCCCTCTGTTTTTAAACTGCCCATGTCTATACAAACCATATTTATAACACTCAAAGAATATGGAATATTACAGACAACAAGAGCTTTTACTCAGCTACAAGAGAGACACTGTCAGAGAATCTGGGATTGGAAAGTCTGATTTCCTTCGAATTATTATCTCATCACTAGTCAATTAAACCTTTTTGGGAAGTGAGCTGAGCTAAATTTTTCCTCCAACCTTCTCTGAATGAATTTTTTAAGCGCCCTACTTAAAGCAGTTATATTGTGTCTTAATGTTTTGTTTGTAAGTCTTGCTAAGCTG
Source organism: Bos mutus (assembly GCF_027580195.1). Lineage (NCBI taxonomy): Eukaryota > Metazoa > Chordata > Mammalia > Artiodactyla > Bovidae > Bos > Bos mutus. The sequence goes on along the minus strand of NC_091645.1, from coordinate 6,619,385 downwards.
TAGTCTCTAGGACAAAGGACTGTATCATATTAGTCTTCATATCCTCAGCCTTTAAACAAAAATTCCTGACATGTTGGATACCCTATAAACACAACACAGTGGGAACAGCCATGTGCTAAGCCCTCGACAATCAACGTGTAGAAGTGAAGTCGCTCAAACGTGTCTGACTCTTTGCGACCCTATGGACTGTTGCCTACCAGACTCCTCTGTCCATGGGATTTTCCAGGCAATAGTACTGGAGTGGATTGCCATTTCCTCCTCCAGCGGATCTTCCCCATCCAGGGTCTCCTGCATTGTAGACAGATACTTTACTGTCTGAGCCACCAGGGAAGTCTACTTAATCCTCTCCAGTAAGGACAGGAAACCTATTTGATGACAGAATAAATCTTAATCCTCTCTTAACATCAAAATCTTTTTAACTGACTTTCCACTCATTTCTCAATTACCTTTAAATTTCCAATCCCTCATTTTCAAAGAAGCTGTCCCCAAGAAAGGTAGGGATGGATTTCAGGACCCACACTTTCTCTGGAGCCAAAGAGGCCAAGAATAACTGGCACAAAGGAAAGACAAAGAGATGAGACCTCCAGTGTCAGATAAAGGACAGGAACCCTGCCGTTGCAAGACTTGCCTAAAGCCCCGTATATTCAGAACACTCTCTAAGAATGCAGTGGGCATGAACTGAAGGGGTGGTGGTGAATACTGAGAACTGGCAGAGGCTAATTACTGAATTTTTAGGAAAGGGGAAGGAAAATTTATCTTTGGGTGTTATTAATTTATAATCCTTTCAGGAGACACCATCAGAATGTTTCCAGACAGCAAATACTATACCCACTTTATAGTAACAAATCAGTCCTGCATACAATTGTCTTCAAAATGAGCTTAGAAGTAATAAACCTGAGCATTGTATAAATGATTCTCCAATCATTGTTGGCTAAAATTTAGGCTAAGATAATTTGCTCTCAAGTGCTATTAGAGGCAACGTTATTAAATCTACTCATACTGTATCTAATTTTCAGAAACAACTGACAAAATGCAATTATAGTGATAATGCTGGTAAACATTCCACCGGGAAGCTGAGTTAATACTTACCATTATATGTCATATCCTGATGTAAAGTTAATTGAAAGATCCTTACGCAATTCAAAAAATCTACTTCATCAGCAAAAAAATTAAGGATTCATTTTCTGGGCTCCTATAATTAGACTAATGATGGGGGAGGGGTGGGGGGAGAGTGGGTGGATACTTAGAGAAGGATTCCAGAATAAAGAAGATACGGTGTGTGCGTATATATATACACACACACACACACAGTGGAGTATTACTCAGCCATATGAAAAGAATGAAATAATGCAATTTGTAGCAACATGGATGAACCTAGAGATTCTCATACTAAGTAAATCAGCCCTCCAGGCTCCTCTTTCATCGGGATTCTCCAGGCATGAATACTGAAGCGGGTTGCCATGCCCTCCTCCAGGGGATCTTCCCAAACCAGGGATCGAACCCAGGCCTCCCGCACTGCAGGCGTTCTTTACAGACTGAGCCACCAGGAAAGCCCAAGAATACTGAGCTGGTAGCCTATCCTTTCTCCAAGGGATCTTCCCAACCCAAGAATCGAACCAGGGTCTCCTATATTGCAGGTGGATTCTTTACCAGCTGAGCTACAGGGGAAGCCCAAGTGAATCACAGAGAAAGACAAATAACGTATGAGATCACTTATTCATATCACATATGCAATATCTTAAACTATAATGGAAAAGAATCTGAAAAAGTATATATAAACTGAATCACTCTGCTGTACACTTGAAACTAATACAGCATTCTAAGTCAACTATATTTCAGTTAAAAAAATGAAAGATTCCAACAAACCACCTGCAGAAGGAAGACAAGAAAGACTAATTTTAGCTGCAATTCTTTGCTTCTGTACAAGTCTCTGTAACCTGGAGTGCAAATGAGTTTGGCTTATATACCACTCTAATGAATATCACTAGCTATCTGGAACACATACTGAGGACACTGAAGAAATGCTGAGCTCAGCTGGAGAGATCAGGTATTACCAGTGTCTGTCAAGGATACAAAAAGAAGAAGTGTGTATTCATTAGATTTATTCATTAGCTATAGATTTTCTATTTCTTTACTAATGTAGATCATACCAGTTTCATCTCTGTATCCCCAGAATGTGAGAGCCTGGTACATAGTAAATGTTCAATAAATATTTCAGAATGATTTAATAAAAAAGAAAAAAAACAGACATTTTTTTACCTTGGTTTCGAACGGGAGTAACAAAATTGATACCATGAACATTTCTCCAATCCCAGGATGTTGGCAAATGCAAAATCTTTTTCTGTATTTCAGCAGTGATTGGTGCAGGTTTGGGCCTAGGATGGAAATAGACACTTGACATCAATGCACAGTCTTTCCTTTGAGGATGATTTCCTAACCTGTAATCCCATAATTTCAACCACCTGGCTGGCTTGGATGTAGATTCAGATCCAAAGAACACTTGTCCATCAGTGTTTCAATGTTTCTATTATACAAAAATGTATCTATTATGGACTTCCCTGGTGACTCAGACCGTAAAGTGTCTGCCTACAATGTGGGTTCCATCCCTGGGTTGGGAAGATACCTTGGAGAAGGAAATGGCAACCCACTTCAGTACTCTTGCATGGAGAATCCCATGGATGGAGGAGCCTGGTGGGCTGCAGTCAAAAATGTATCTATTATACAATGTGTCAATTATACAACTAAGTTATACAGATTGCCCATTTCTGTTTTTTTTTTAACTGTTACAATTATTTATTTTTCAATTTATTTATTTGGCTATGAGTGATCTTAGTTGTGGCATGCGGGATCTTTAGTTCCAACATGTAGGGTCTAGTTCCTCGACTAGGGATTGAACCCAGGCCTCCTGCACTGGGATCACAGTGTCTCAGCCACTGGCTACTGGAGAAGTCTCAAAATTACTCATCTATTTTTCAGGATCTAGTAATTTTCCCCTATGAAACAATACTGGTTTTATATATTGCCATTGCTAGTTTTAGTATGCCTAAATAACAGCATTCTCTTTTCATATATTTTGACCCAAAAAAGTAGATATGGGAAATTGAAGATAGCCTATAAATGTTTTAGAAAAAACAGAGGAATTACTGATGTTTGACTCTACGGAGGGTGGTGATGGTAGTCACAAAAGAAGTGAAAGGCAGAGAAATACAGGATGTAAGTAGAAGAAGGCAAACCAGGTCAATAAACAGATAAAAGACAGACATAAAGACAACTACAATGGCTTCACCACTTTCTAGCTGTGTGACACTCGTCAAAGAACTTAACATCATAAAACTATGATCACCTCCTATTACGATGTGCATAGTCATACCTACCTCTAAGCACTGTTATGATAATTCAATGCAATAATGATTAATGTGCTTAAAACATTACCTAGTCTTGGATGTCTTTAATAAGCTATTAAGCTATTATGGTGATTACCACGACCATCAACATCCATGTCTTTAAGACTAAATATGCTGGTGATACATTTAAGTAACTATCTTAAATGTGAACAAAACATTCAATTGAAGTGTTAACTTCCTTCTTCCTACATCCTATAGGCAGAGTGTTTATCCATTTATCAATGCATTTATCCATTTATCAATGCACACACAGACAGAATAAAAGCAACGTGACAAATGAAGCTCAATGGTATGAAAATGAAGTGAGTGAAAGAGGACGCTGGGTGGCGGAGAAGTGAGATTTACAGACATCATAGGCACACTGTACATTATTGGCTCTTCATCTTTGGGTCCAGATGCTTTTAAGAATTCGGAGAAAGCTCTGGACTCACTCAGAGAGATGTCCATAAACGGTACATTTTCCTCCAGTTTGAGCAGGTTCAGTTTCAGAGTTTCAGGTTAAGAATCGCTGAGTTTCTACTATGTCACTTTCAGCAGATCTAACACATATACAAAAGTGCTACTGAAAATCAGGCAGCTAGACCACAGTGTCTGGCTTCGACATTTCCCACTTCTATCTTCTTATCCTAAACCTTCTATGGAGACTTATTAGCCTTAAAAACAGGGCTTCATAAATCTATCTCTTCTCTAAAACCAAGGTGGTTGGGTGGAAAGAGAAGAATTCAAAGTTCTTCAGAAACTCTCTTCAGGAGTTCTTCAGAAACATGGCATCTGACACGTGGCAATGCAGTTGTGTCTCGGGCTCAAATCTTTCAGATAGGAGCCCTGGTCTCCCTAAGGTTCCAACACTGATCACATCTCCTCTGGGGGCTCCTCTGGATTGCTACTGAACAGCTCTCAACTTTCCGTCTCACACAGACACAGGATGACTCTTTCACTTTAGTAAATCCGGGAAGGGATACAATATGCTCCCTTTCTGAGTTTTGACTAACCAGAACATCTCGTAGACTAGTCCACTCCTTAGAATACGCTATGAGAAACATTATACAAAATTTTTTTTGAGAGAGAGTGGTAGAATTATGAGAGAATGCTATCAGTCGGACAGGCAAAAACTCCATACAGTCTCAGAGTAGAAAAATGCCAGATTATGATTATTAGTCTGCAGAAGAAAAACTTAGCAATGAATTTTATTGTTGCTCATTTGCCAAGTTCTGTCCTACTCTTTATGACGCCATAGACTGCAGTATGCCAGGCTCCTCTGTCCTCCACTATCTCCTGGAGTTTGCTCAAATTCATGTCCACTGAATAGGTGATGCTATTTAATCATCTCATCCTCTCACACCCCCTTCTCCTCCTGCCCTCAATCTTTCCCAGCATCAGGATCTTTTCCAATGGGTTGGCTCTTTGCATCAGGTGCCCAAAGTATTGCAGCTTCAGTGACAGTCTTTCCAATGAATATTTAGGGTTGATTTCCTTTAGGATTGACCAGCTTGATCTCCTTACAGTCCAAGGGACTCTCAAGAGTATTCCTTAGCACGATTCAAAAGCACCAATTCTTCGGCATTCAGCATTCTTTATCATCCAACTCTCACATCTGTATATGACTACTGGAAAAACCATAGCTTTGACTATACGGACCTTTGTTGGCAAAGTGATATCTCTGCTTTTCAATACACTGTCTAGATTTGTCATAACTTTCCTCCCAAGGAGCAAGCATCTTTTAATTTCATGGCTGCAGTCACCGTCCTCAGTGATTTTGGAGCCCAAGAAAATTAACTCTGTCACTGCTTCCACTTTTTCCCCTTCTATTTGTCATGAAATGGTAGGACTGTATGACATGATCTTAGTTTTTTAAACGTTGAGTTTTAAGCCAGCTTTTTCACTCTCCCCTTTCACCTTCATCAAGAGGCTCTCTAGTTCCTCTTCACTTTCTGCCATTAGAGTGGTATCATTTGCGTATCTGAATTGTTGATATTTCTCCCAGCGATCTTGATTCTAGCTTGTTATTCATCCAGTTGAATGCAGCATTCAGCCAGCAATGTATTTTAGTTAACCATTAATCTATCAGTGGTCTGTTTAAACAATAAAATTTGACCAAAGGACTCTATAGCTATTAAGAAAATAATCATTATATTCTCTGAATATTAGAAAATGCTTCAATATACTAAAAGAAAATAACCTATCTACACAATTTTTGAGTCCCATTAACTTTTCCAATTGGTTTTCCCACCCTTCAGTTACATCAGTTTCTCCTGCAGCAAGGTATGGCATTACAAGAACGTCGTTGGACATTTAATAAATGTTAATGGAAGGAAATGGCAACCCACTCCAGTGTTCTTGCCTGGAGAGTCCCAGGGATGGGGGAGCCTGATGGGCTGCCATCATAGGGTCACACAGTCGGACACGACTGAGCGACTCAGCAGCAGCAAGAGACTACATATGCTAAACTCAGCTATAGCTTTCAGGGTATAAAATAAATCTACCAAACTCCTGACTATATAAATTCAAAGAATGATATAATTTCCCATCAGATGCATATCATGGGGTATGTAAACTAAGATAGGAAATGCCACTTCTGGCTGAAGGCAGGAGAAGTATATTGATAAATATGTAACTTTTTTTTTTTTTGGCTGGACCTCAAAACTGAAAAAGGATTTTGAGATTTTTACCGGTGGCAAATTGATTTTTGCCAATGGTTTTTATAGGCCAGTTCAGGGGTATGTGAGGCAAAGAAAGTTTCATGAATGGTGGTAGGTGAAAGTTTTCAGTAATTTTTTGTCATATTGTTTGAAAGCAGGTCAAGGTGTAAACAGAGTTACGGTCAAATTTAGATGGTTTTGATTACCAGGCTAAATGTATTCCTTAGACAATAGGTAGTAACCCGATCACAGCTGAATATAGGAAGATGTAACTGGCAGTATTTCATAGAATGGCTAAGAATGGGGACAGGGAGGGAAAGAGATCAAAAGGACAGAAGACAGGAAGCGGATCCATCATACAGGCAAGAGACGACAAAGCCCTCAAGCCAAAGTGGAGAAATGCAAAGAGAGCAAAGCAGGCAGAAGATGCTGTGAAAGCAAAGCCCATAAACAGGGCCTGGAGAACATCAGGACATGTATGAATAGGAGAGGGGCACGGTCAGAGAAAAGATAACATAAACATCTAAGCTGGGATAACCAATAAAATAGTGAGCATCGCAAGGAGGGCTGGTTAGAAGGGAAAATATCAATCAACATATATCTTTATTCATGATAAAGAGATATGTTTTATTACCTTGGAATTCTCCGGCTATGGCCACCACCTCTCCTAATCATCTCTTTTAGGGTAAGAGTCTCATATTCCATGTATGGGGCTGCAGTCCAAGACTTCTGAATGGCATTGATAGCTTTCACAAAGTCATGGTTATATCTGTAGAGCCTATTAGAATACCTGCCAAGAAAAGTAAGATAGCTTCACATACACTCTTTACTGATATAAACAGATTCCATTAAAATAGGCATTCATACTCTGAGCTTGAGTGTAAAGTGATATAACCTTTCAGGAAGGCAACTGGGTATATCAGTCTCTATATCTCTACATTTATATCCACAGCCTAGAACTGGAATATGTCCTATGAAAATAAAATTTAAGTGAACTAAGATAACTGTATAACGATGCTCAGTGAAACACTTTTATACTAGTAATAGATTATAAACATAAATTCTAAAACAAACAATGGATTAAATAAATAATGGCACTTCGTTTGCTATACAGTTTATTCAGTAAAAATGTCTGGAAGATTATTTAGTGATATGGGAGAATGTTCACACTATATTAGACAAAAAAGCAGACTATCAAAGAAGTTGACGCAGCATGAATCAAATTTTTGTGAAAGTGTATATTTATATTGATACTATATAAAGTACATACAACCAAGGTTATCTCTGAGTGGTAAGATAGAGTCACACCTCTATTAATACAATTTCTACAATGTACCTTTTAAACTTGGCAATGATAAAAAAGGGTGGAGGAGACAGCAAAACTGTCTTCAATGTGTGTATGTGGCACAGTGGGAAAGAATCCGCCTGCCAATGCAGGAGGCAAAAGAAACTCAGGTGTGGTCCCTCGGGCGGGAAAATCCCTTGGAGCAGGAATGGCAACCCATGGCTACAGAGAGTTGGATACAACTGCGTACACAAACATCACCTTTTAAACTTTGCAATAATAAAAGAGGGTGGGTGAAGCACAGCAAAACTGTATTCAACGTACATACAGCAAGGCAAGTATTGTAACCACATGACGAACAAAAAGTTGTTCCATTCGGACAAGGTTTATATCCTCGTCACTCAGATTTGGTTCTTGAGCCAGTATCAGCAGACGCACCTGGAAGCTGGCTAGAAATGAAGACTCTAAATGTCATTCCAGGCCACCTGAATCAGAATAGACATTTTTAACAGGATTCCCAGATGATTCACAGCAACATTAAATACTGAGAGGCACTGGTTTAACTGATGCCAAATGCTTGGACAGAGATGTAAACAAATCTAATACACAAAGAGCATGTTTACAAAGGCAAAAGACTGAGGGAGTTGATCATTCATTTAACTCAAATATGTATTACACCTATGCGCCAGGTGCCAGGAATTACAGAATTCACCACATTATTTCTACTAAAAAAAGGTTCTATGACTTAAGTATGACTCCTATCCATATAGTGTATGGATAACTTCATACACTATATATACATATAAGTTATACATATAGTGAATAAGTTATACTTACTATGTTATATTATGTAAGTTATTACATATTATATAACTTATTATATAAGTTATATTCACTATAAGTTATACATATAGTGAGTGTATAACTTCCATTAACATTCAGTTATACAAAGCAAGATATACCTAACCTGAGTAACTTTAGGCATACTGTGAACTTTTCTTTCTCTTTTCATTCACAGAGAGAGATGTTCACAGAGTATTGAGATATAGCCAAATAACCTGGAAGCATTAGAAATAATAACAAAAATGTGCAACCACATTGACAATGTTTTTTAATGTTTTTATCAAAGTACTTTCCCACATTTTTCAAAATGTGAAAACAGAGAGGTACATTTATTAAACATAAAACTGTCTGTATTCTATTTCTGACAAGCTAACAAACAATAAAAACCAGCTACAGTTGTTTTTTCTTAAGACACAGGTTCAGTTCAGTTCAGTTCCTCAGTTGTGTCCGACTCTTTGCAACCCCATGGACTGCAGCAGGCCTACACCAGGCCTCCCTGTCCATCATGAACTCCCAGAGCTTACTCAAACTCATGGCCATGGAGTCAGTGATGCCATGCAACCATCTTATCCTCTGTTGTCCTCTTCTCCTCCTGCCTTCAATCCTTCCCAGCATCAGGGTCTTTACCAATGAGTCAGTTCTTTGCATTAGTTGTCCAAAGTATTGGAGTTTCAGGTTCAGCATCAATCCTTCTAATGAATATTCAGGACTAAATTCCTTTAGGATGGACTGGTTGGATCTCCTTGCAGTCCAAGGGACTCTCAAGAGTCTTCTCAAACACCAAAAGAAACACGTTTTTAAATTGCAAATATCTATTTTGAGATCTGATCATTAAGAGCTGAAAGAGATGTTGATGGTAACTTAGGTCCTAAATGTTTATTTTCCAACTGAGGCAACATAGATTCTGAGCTCTCTGGTTGTAGCTTCTTCACTAAATGAGGCAATGCTTGAAATATCAGAAAAGTACACAGTACACTGCTGCTGCTGCTGCTAAGTCGCTTCAGTCGTGTCCGACTCTGTGCGACCCCATAGACGGCAGCCCATCAGGCTCCTCCATCCCTGGGATTCTCCGTCCCAGGCAAGAACACTGGAGTGGGTTGCCATTTCCTTTATATCCTAAATGGCAGGGTGAAAAGTGAGCAGCTTCACAGGAAATGAGTCACTCAAAGCTCAAGCCAAGCAAAGCAACTTAAAATCTATGTTCAAAATGGAGGGGATGAATTGGTCTAAATCTTGAGGCGGCGGGGTGCCTCCCCAGACAAGAGCAATCCGTCCTCTTTGAACTCACGTCCCCCTTTTCTGCTGCAGAGCCCTTCACTGCCTGTGTGGCCTGGCTTTGGGTGATCTGCTCATACACACTTCCAGGGGATTTCACAGTCAAATAAAACACAAAATCTGCTACCAATAATATTTATCTTTTCCTTCCAAACTAATAAAGTTTGAAATCTCTTGTGTGGTTCACAGTGACTTACACTGGACCTGACTTAAGAAAAATATTAACTGTCTGTTATAAGCTAAATTCATGTGTTCATGTCCTAACCTTCAGCGTATCAGAATGTGACTATATTGAGACATGGCCTTTAAAGAGGACATCAAGGTTAAATGAGGTCACATGGATGGGCTCTACTCCAGTATGACTGGTATTTGTGTGTGTGTTTGCTCAGTCATGTCACACTTTGTGACCCCATGGACTAAAGGCTGCCAGGCTCCTCTGTCCCTGGGATTTCCCAGGCAAGAATACTGGAGCAGGTTGCCATTTCCTTCTCCAAGGGATTTTCCCGACCCAGGATCAAACCCAAGTCTCTTGCATCTCCTGCAATTAGCAGGTGGATTCTTTACCACTGAGCCACCTGGGAAGCTCACATGACTGGTATACTTATAGGAAATGGAGATTAGAACACTTACAGGCTGACTGTGTAGGGACAACTGTTAGCAGCCATCTGCAAGCCAAGGACAGAGCCCTCAGAAGAAATCAAACCTGCTGACGCTGTGACCTTGGACTTACAGCCTCCAGAACTATGAGAAAATAAATCTCTGTTGCTTAACCCAGTCTGTGTAATCTGTTATGTTAGCCTCAGCAAATATACTACATAAATACTAAGAACCTGAAATTCAGTTATTATTGCCTTAAGATTTATGTTAGATTAGTATCACCTATATTCGATGCAAAATAAACATATGTATCTGCAAGGATTCTGCAACATCTTATTGTGCTGTGCTGTGAAGTCACTTCAGTCTTGTCCAATTCTTTGCAATCCCAAGGACTGTAGCCCACCAGGCTCCTCTGTCCATGGGATTTTCCAGGAAAGAATACTGGAGTGGGTTGCCATTCCACGCTCCAAGGGATCTTCCTGGCCCAGGTATCAAACTCATGTCCCTTATGTCTCCCACACTGACAGGTGGGTTCTTTACCACTAGGGCCATCTGAGAAGCCCACAACATCTTATTATATGACAATAATAAAATGATTTTTCTGTATTAGAATTAGTTCAGTCACTCAGTCATGTCTCTGTGACTCCATGGACTGCAGCATACCAGGCTTCCCTGTCCATCACCAACTCCTGGAGTTTACTCAAACTCATCTCCATCGAATCAGTGATGCCATCCAACCATTGTATCTTCTGTCGCCCCCTTCTCCTGCTGCCCTCAATCTTTCCCAGCATCAGGGTCTTTTCAAATGAGTCAGCTCTTTGCATGAGGTGGCCAAAGTATTGGAGTTTCAACTTCAGCATCAGTCCTTCCAGTGAACACCCAGGACTGATCTCCTTTAGAATGGACTGGTTGGATCTCCTTGCAGTCCAAGGGACTCTCAAGAGTCTTCTCCAACACCACACTTCAAAAGCATCAATTCTTCAGCACTCAGCCTTCTTCACAGTCCAACTCTCACATCCATACATGACCACAGGAAAAACCATAGCTTTGACTAGATGGACCTTTGTTGGCAAAGTAATGTCTCTGCTTTTGAATATGCTATCTAGGTTGGTCATAACTTTCCTTCCAAGGAGCAAGCGTCTTTTAATTTCATGGCTGTAATCACCATCTGCAGTGATTTTGAAGCCCCCAAAAATAAAGTCTGTCACTGTTTCCATTGTTTCCCCATCTATTTCCCATGAAGTGATAGGACCGGATGCCATGATCTTAGTTTTCTGAATGTTAAGTTTTAAGCCAACTTTTTCACTCTCCTCTTTCACTTTTATCAAGAGGCTTTTGAGTTCCTCTTCACTTTCTGCCATAAGGGTGGTGTCATCTGCATATCTGAGGTTATTGATATTTCTCCCGGCAATCTTTATTTTAGGGTGTGCTTCATCCAGCCCAGCATTTTGCATGATGTACTCTGCATATAAGTTAAATAAGCAGGGTGACAATATACAGCCTTGACGTACTCCTTTTGTGATCTGGAACCCCGTCTGTCGTTCCATTTGCATGTATAAGTCACTCAATTCCGTGGTCCTTTATATGAATCTTCTTTAAAGCCCTCACTGGTCCATTACTTTAGAAGTATTTTGAAAAAATACTTTCTTCTCTCAGTTAAATCACCCAATGTGTTTTTCCAGTAAAGTGGTACATAACATGGCTTATGTTTCTAGGTCAAATAAAGTTAATATAATCAAATTAAATTTTCCAAGGATTAATATAGACACATCCCTATAAACACCATAAGAAACTAAATGGATCTTTCACTGACAACAACTCACGTTTCCTCGAGACCCGCAAGGCGTGCTGTGTTCACGTTCACGTTCTCCGAGGTATTTCCTGTCTTCCTTCCAGTGAAACAGGCCCAGTTCCGGCCCAGCACGTCATGGACCCAGCCAGTCATGGTCTCGTGGCAGTAACTGGTTACCTTGCCACCCTCTTCTTTATACTGCAATCAAGAGAAGGAAAAGCCCCATGAACCTGTTCTCTCTCAGGTCCGTTTCCTCGTCTCTCATTCACAGTAACGATGCCTCTTTTTCTCTTCACCTGAGGGACCAGCCTCTGTCAGCCAAAACAAAATCTGAGAGTTTCAGTCTGAGAACTATTCTAGAAGAGGAAGAGAAAGAAACATTTCTAGGATTAGCATCACTGACCACCGAGCAAAATTTACACAACCAACACTGCAAGAGAATGAAACGCAGGTAAAGAAAATAATATTTTTAAAGCAGCTGCTTTCCAAGGCACTTTGCCAAAGTCACCTCATTTAATCTTCAAGCCTCTGAGGAGAGCGGCACTAATAACCCCAACTGACCAGTGAGTAAGCGGAGGCTCACCTCAGACAGCAAGCGGTCCCTACCTACGCTAACAGAGCTGTGAAGGGGCAGAAACAACACAGCCCTGCTCACTTCCTCAGACTGGTCCACTGAGAGAAGAGGCACGCCAGCAAAATACAAAAACCTTCCAAAGAATTCAAATGTTTTCTTCCGTCAACCTCCCAACTTCTTAGCAAATTCTAAGCATGAGGGAGTTAAAATATCCTAATTATTAAATATTCTCTCCACTTTATTTCACGAACACAGCCTGTTGCTTTATATCAGTGTTGACACTGAAAAATAACTACAGCTGGTCCTTGAAGAGAGCAGGGGCACCGATAACACCATGGGCAAAAATCCACATATAATTTTTCAGTCATCCATCTGTATCCTGGGTGCTGCGTCCAAGGAACCAACCAACCCTGGCTCACGTAGTACTACAGTATGTATTTAATTTTTAAAAACCTGAATACAAGTGGACCTGTGCAGTTCAAACCTATGTCATTCAAGGGTCAACTGTATAAAGTGATAGATCTATAACTCAGATACTTTGGCTCCAGAGCCTTAAAAAAAACCCTCATATTTTAATATATCCTTATGGAGGAAGGATATATAATTCTGAATGAAAGTAGACAGCATAGAAGGAGGAAAGAAAAAAAAAAATGGATGGTAAACTTTTTTAAGAAGGGACTTGAATACAGACAGCTTCTGGCACTGACTTCATGGAACAGAAGCACAAAAGCAGTCAAAGGCAACATAAACATATGAGCACAGGCAGCTGTGTTTCAACGCTTTTCTTTACAGAGGCACACAGTAGGGTGGTTTCGGCCCACAGGATGTAGTTTGTAGACTCTTAAATCTAGCATAATGGATACTACTTTACCTGTGATAGGTGGCCTGAGTAAGGGCCAAACAGTAAATACATTAACATTTGCAGGTTATAAGGCTTCTGCCATACTCAACCCTGCCTTTGCAGTGTGAGAGGTACACCAGAAATACATAAAGGAATGAACCATAGTCTGTTCCAATTAAACTTCATTTACAAAAACAGACCCATGGTTTGCAAACCCCAAGTTTAAAGGAATGTATAAGCTGAACTACACTGAAAGGTAAAACTACCTTACTGCATCGGAGTCTTTGAATTCAAATTATACCTAGGTGTAGAGTTAAAAGGGCTTCCTTGGTGGCTCAGTAGTAAAGAATCTGTCTGCCAATGGAGGAGACATGGGTTTGATCCCTGGTATGGGAAGAAGATGGAGAAGGCAATGGCACCCCACTCCAGTACTCTTGCCTGGAAAATCCCATGGATGGAGGAGCCTGGTAGGCTGCAGTCCATGGGGTCAATAAGAGTCGGATACGACTGAGCAACTTCACTTTCACTTTTCACTTTCATGCACTGGAGAAGGAAATGGCAACCCACTGCAGTGTTCTTGCCTGGAGAATCCCAGGGACTTGGGAGCCTGGTGGGCTGCTGTCTATGGGGTCGCACAGAGTCGGACACAACTGAAGTGACTTAGCAGCATTACTCAGCCACAAAAAGGAACACATTTGAGTCAGTTCTAGTGAGGTGGATGAACTCAGAACTTGTTATACGGGGTGAAGTTAAGTTAGAAAAAGAACAAATACCATACATCAATGCATATGTATGGAAACTAGAAAAATAATACCGGTGAACCTATTTGCAGGGAAGGAAATGGAGACACAGACATAGAGAACAGACTTTGGGATACATTAGGGGGAGGGGAGGGCGGAATGAATTGAGAAAGTAGCACTGACATATAAGCACCCACCATACATAAAACAGTTGATGGGAAGTTGCTATGTAACACAGGGAGCCCAGCCTGGCACTCTGTGATGACCCACAGGGGCCGGATAGGCGAGAGGAGGGAGGCTCACGTGGGAGAGCTTGTGTGCTAAGTCGCTTCAGGCATGTCCGACTCTGCGCTATCCCATGGACTATAGCCCACCAGGCTCCTCCTTCATGGGATTCTCCAGACAAGAACACTGCAGTGGGTTGCCATACCCTCCTCCAGGGGATCTTGCCCACACAGGGATTGAACCCATGTCTCTTACAGGTCCTGCATTGTCAGGTGGTTCTTTAGCACTAGCACCACCCGGGAAGCCCCATGTGGGGAGGGGTTTTATATATAAAATTATGATGATTTGCATTACTGTACAGTCCTATACAGCAGGCTTCCCTGGTGGCTCAGACGGAAAAGCGTCTGTCTACAATGTGGGATACCTGGGTTCAATCCCTGGGTCAGGAAGATCTCCTGGAGAAGGAAATGGCAACCCACTCCAGTACTCTTGCCTGGAAAATCCCATGGACAGAGGAGCCTGGTGGGCTGCAGTCCATGGGGTCATAAAGAGTCGGACACGACTGAGAGACTTCACTCACTCACTCACTCACTCACAGTAGAAACCAATAACATTGTAAAGCAACTTTCCTCCAATTAAACAAAAAAGTAATCTAACAAGGCTTTAAGAGTTTTTCAGAGCTACCTTGTTGAAAGTGTCAGATACACATAAATGAAAAAAAAAAAAGCTAAACACAGGAGCATGTTCATCACAGAGGAAGAGGCTGGAGAAGGCTGCTTGCTTTTACACACAGTGTTGCTGGAACTCAGCCAGGGCCACTTGTTTAGAGTATCTTGACTCTGGCTGCTTTGGTGCAACAGCAGCAAGAATGAGGTGCTGCAGCAGAGACTACAAGGCTCATAAAGCCTAAAACATTACTATCTACCCTGCAAGAAAATATGCTGACCTCTCTGCTTAGAACAATTAAAAAAGAGAGAGAGAGAACCTGGGAATTCCCTGGTGGTTCAGTGGGTAGGACTCCACACGCTCTCCACCGAGGGCCCAGGTTTGAGTCCTGCTGCAGTTCATGGGGTTGCAAAGAGTCAGACACGACTGGGTGACTGAACAACAACAGGGAAATAAAATCCTACAACCTTGCAGGGTGTCCAAAGAAAAAACAAACAAAACAACCCAAGAGGTATTAACAGGAAAAAAAATTACAAGATGGTACTTGAGTGGAATGTAAATATGTTAATATGAAATATGATTTTTAAAAAATGAAAGGTAAAAACAGCCTTTGGGTGGGGTTTTCTTGGTTATTTATAAAAAAATAGCTATATAAAAAGTTATGTAAAACTTTTTAACTTTATAAAGTTATATATTTATAAAAGGTAGATTTTGTAAAGCTCATCACTTTAAAAAAATGCTCCTGTTTCCTAAGAACAAGAAACATGCCAACAAAGTCCTAGAAAAGAACATCTATGAGGGATGGTCCAGATGTTGCTAGAATAACTTTGTTCTGTCTGAGATTATGGTTAAGTTTCTTGGGAAAAAAAAAAAAAAAAACACATTATTTATATATCTTATTGGACTGCAAGGAGATCAAACCAATCAATCATAAAGGAAATCAACCCTGAATATTCACTGGAAGGACTGATGCTGAAGCTCCAATATTTTGGCCACCTGATGCGAAGAGTCGACTCACTGGAAAAGATCCTGATGCTGGGAAAGACTGAAGGCAAAAGGAGAAGAGGGCATCTCCAACTCAACGGACATGAATCTGAACAAACTCCAGGAGATAGTGGAGGACAGAAAAGCCTGGCGTGCTATGGGATCGCAAAGAGACGAAAATGACTCAGCGACTGAACAACAATAAGCCCTTTCACTTATATGTCAAATACTTACTGGTCACATAACATTTTCCAGGCATTATGCTAAGTGCTAGCCATGCACACACTGTATACTGATGTAGCACCAGACCTTAAGACAACAGGAACTCCGTGAAATATGCAAAATGTAATTAATGGAGTTATTTATCTGAACCAAAACCCTGTGGTTCAGCAAGTTAACCATGCTTGGAAAAGCCTGGGAAATTTCCCCAGCAGTGTAGATCACAGATGAAGTGACTTTCCCCACATACCAAAAGCTCAAGGCATGCAAGTCAGAAGAAATGGGCCCCGTGTGTTTCGTCAGTGTGGCTTTGTTTGCCTAGTTGGCACAGCTGGTCAGTTACAAACATGATCGCTAATACGAAATGAATTTCCCTTTGAGGGAAAGGCTGAGTTGTTACTTTGACTGGAGAAGAAGAAGGAAAAAAATCCTTAAAACATGACCAACTGTGCTAAAGATTCTTACTGTTCATATTGATCAATGACTCTATACCCTTCATCATCAATATTATGGAACTACAGGATCTTAACATTTACCTATCACATTTTATATACATTTTACAGATTACTCATAAATCTTAGAGGTTCAACAGAACATAAAGGTATAGACTCGGGGGACAGGAGAAAGATCTAAAAGAGGTGGCTGAACTAGAATTTAGAACCAAGGACTCTAGAACCAAGTGTTCTTCCCAAATACCAAGCACCATTTCTTTGTACACTCCTTCTCACAGAGTGCCAGAGAAATAAACATACAAGTCAATGGCCAAAAACACTGAGAGGAGATACCTGGAAACCACACAGGAAAGGCTTAAGCAATCTGCAAAGGGTTTTCATCTATATTATGTGAGTTTCAAAATGATTCTTTGGGATACTGTTCTCATGGGGAGAAAAAAAAAAGGAGACTTTGCAAAGTTAAATAGAGAAGATATAATTAAAGTATGAGTTCAAATGTTGTAAGAATCATTGCTTTATTATTTCCTTTAAAAAAAAAGTTGGAAATTAACTGGCTTTCATGAGTCAGATTCAAATTGTTGCCCCACACATCTTAAGGGTCACCTAAATTCTCCATCCAAGGAGAGACCCACATGGCTAAAGGTCATCTAATTTCACCTAAATTTTTACCTAATTTTTAAATTTTTCTTTCACCTAAACATTTATTTCATCTGATTTCATCTAAGAGCCACACATCTAAAGATCATCTAATTTCACCTAAATTTTTGTTGAAGATTTTTGATTCAGGGCAGAGGCAGAGGACATGGTCTGCAGGCGTGACTCCTGGATAGCACCCAGTTCTGCTTCTTATAGGCTGTGTGATCCTGAGCAAGTTACCCTCTCTGTACTTTCCGTGTCCACATCTGCAAAATCAGGATGGTGTAACAGACTGGGCCTCACAGGCTGTATTTTATAAATACTAACCCGTTTAATTTCACAGTAGCCTGTAGGGTTATTCTTTCCACATAAGCACTGTTCTCACAGTGAACAGGATTTTTGCTTATTTGGTAACTAGGACACTAGCAGTAGAAAGCAATTAGTTACCGGATGAGTGATGAGTGAATAAATAAATGAATAACAGAAAGAACAACAAATGCCAAATTCTACTTAAACAGTAACATAAGAAACTCAGAAAAGTTTATAATTAAAGTGTGATACTTTTATAATTAAAAAGGGGTCGCAGAGACCCAAGTTCTGACTCCTAGTATGACTTCAGGAATGTCAATTTTTCCTCTCCAAACCTGTCTCCTTACCTGTAAACTTAAGCTGACCTGAAAGTTCCAAAATATCCCTTCAAGCTTCCTAACTGCACAGTCTTTACATCTACGGTTTTCTTATTATTCACAAACTAGGTAAATAATTTAGACTCCCTACTTATACAGAGCATCTATACATTCTCTAAATGTGCTTGTTAGTCGCTCAGTTGTGTCTGACTCTCTGCAACCTCATGAACTGTAGCCCACTAGGCTCCTCTGTCCATGGGATTCTCCAGGCAAGAATACTGGAGTGGGTAGCCACTCTCTTCTCCAGGGCATATTCCTGACCCACGGATCAAACCCAAGTCACCTGCACTGCAGGCAGATTCTTTACCATCTGAGCCACCAAGGAAGCCCCATCTAAACATTCTAAGTGATCCAAAATAATCCTAAAAAAACTATACCTGTTTTCACTCAAGCAAATTACTAAGAGATGCTATACCCATTTATGTACCATTTTTTATACATTAATTTGATGGCATTATTTTCCATTTAAAATTTTTATTTTATATTATTCTGTAGTTTTCCCAATCTACAATAATATGGTTTTCTTTTAGAACCTGAAATCACCTTATGAAGGGTAGGTGAGGGCTGTAATACCACTATGCAGGACAGCTGTAACTTAGTAGAAAAGAGATATTTAACCCACCCTATAAGCCAAGTACTCAGTACCTTGAGAGGACCATGCAGGGTGCCCCCATTGTTTTCTTGATCTGAATATTCTCAGTATTCCTGTCATTTTTTCTGCTACTGTAAAATACATCTTACGTGATTTCTGAAAATATTACCAAGTAGGAAACTGAAGTTTTGGCCACACTATCCAGCTTGAAATGTAGTCAAAATTTTTTCTAACCATTTTCATTTATTTATATAAACAGTCTCTGAATACTGACTTGCACAAATGAGATAATTTAAGTTTCTATTCATTGATGCCAATTTCTATTGCAACAAATAGATAATCACACAAAATGTGAAGAAATTACAAATCCTAGCACTTAAGTTTAGAAAACTACTAGCATTCAGTAACTATTCATTTGCTTCTTCAAAATTATCGTTGAGTTGCCATTCTGAAAGCCGCCCTTCTTCAGTTTGCTATTCATTTTATCAACTCTTCAATTCCATCCAATTACCTAGCAATATTAACCAATTGAAAAAGAAAAGGTTGGGATATTTTAGAACTTAAGTTATTTATCCTGGATCTCATTCTCAACTGCTTTTTGACACTAAGCGTGAGAAAATCACTTACACCTTTTATTCCACTGTTTTCCTGATTACATTCACAAACATTTGAATCCTTCCTTTATGTAATGCACTGCCTATGAGAAAAAAATGCTCTTTAGTAAAAGGACTTAGCCCTTTAAATTCCCGTTCTTCCACTTAGCATTTATGGAACTTTGGACAACTCACAACTAAGGAGCCTCAATTCCACCAGCTGGTAACAGGCATATCTACTTCACTGGGTTCCTATCAAGGATAAAGATGACACTGACGTCAAGAGTTTAAAACCTTATAAAACACTAAACAAGTAACAATATAAACACTACCATCTGCTACCATGGGGCATACGAAGCCGTTAAGACTTTATTCATGTACTCTCAAACCCAACTCTCAACTGAGCAGCTGATAAAGTTTTTATTTTGTCAACCAGCGGTTTTCCAAAATGAGAAGATAATCCACTAAAATATTAGAAAATTTTATAGTTTATATTTATAATACAGAAATAAAACTGAAAAGTATATATACAAAGTATATATACAAAAGTATATATACAAAAGTATATATACAAAGTATATATAACAAAAGTATATATACAAAGTAACACTGATATGCCCACGCACTTCCAGTGTCAGACGCTCACCTGCTAATTGCAGCATGCTGCCTGTAAGACGGCTAGAACACGGCATATTCCCGCTCATGTGTGCCTGCTTAGATTCATGCACATCCAATGTAATTAACTAACTCACACAAAATGAACAAGTGGCTTCAAATAACACTTACAAGGAAAACAGGATTTGCAAATACTAATGATGTAACTGGGCTTCCCTCATAGCTCCGTTGGTAAAGAATCCGCCTGCAACGCAGGAGACCTGGGTTCGATCCCTGAGTTGGGAAGATCCCCTGGAGAAGGAAATGGCAACCCACACCAGTACTCTTGCCTGGAAAATTCCATGGACAGAGGCACCTGGCAGGCTCTAGTCCATGGGGTCACAAAAAAAAAGAGTCAGACACATCTTAGTGATTAAACAACAACACATACTGTGAAATATATAAGAAAAAAAATCTGGACATATAGGTCTAATCCATCAAGCACCATTTTGGAAAAGAATACTTTGCATGACATTAAATGATCTGATGATACACCGTTCAAGTAGAGAGATTTCCTTCCAACAACACAGAAGAACAGTGTTCACTCCACATTCTGCCCTTTGTGTTCCGTGTCTGTCTCCGCAAGTGCAGATTTGCACATGCCATCAGTCTGGAGTGTGAATAAAGCCTTTAGAACAGGCCACATCTTCCTAAACAGGTATTTCGCCAACCGTCCAGGACGGTCACATCTTTCATCAACAAACCTATGTCATTTCAAGGAATCCTTGTAGTTTTCTGCCCACTATTTCAGCTGGACCATTTATTTTAAAAGTTGAATTTTAATGAATTGTGAAACTGATAGGAAACTGTGGCAGTGGTTGCAACCAAATAATTTCTAGCATTTTACTTAAGGAATGGGCAATTAGATTTAATGTGAAAATGGAGGCTCACAGATTTATTTCCAGAGCTGAGAAGATGTCCCCTTTAAACCAAAATGTAGGTTCTAGAACTAGTTAAGAAAACAGCAATTTGATCCTCAGCAAGGTAACCAAAGTCCCTTGGCTCATTCCTCATTTACTTGCTCATAAACCCTTAAGATGTAAGGTTGGAAGAAATGTCAGAATTCATTGACTCTAGCACTGATGCTGAAGCTGAAGTTCTAATACTCTGGCCACCTGGTGCTAAGAGGCAACCCACTGGAAAAGACCCTGATGCTGGGAAAAACTGAGAGCAGGAGAAGGGGGCAACAGAGGATGAAATGGTTGGATGGCATCACCGACTCGATGGACATGAGTTTGAACAAACTCCAGAAAATAGTGAAAGACAAGGAAGCCTGGCATGCTGCTGTTCATGAAGTCGTGAAGAGTCAGACACAACTGAGTGACTGGACAATAATGACCTTCAGCTAGCGCTTCTCAAGGGGCGGGGCACAGATAACCCACAGCATCCTAAGCAGACATGAGTCCTTGGTTACCTAGGCTTTGGGGAACCACCGTAGTCACCAATAAAGCTCAGTATTTCCCGACAGCTAATTTGTGTGCATGCTCAGTCACTGAGCTGTGTCCGACTCTCTGCGATCCCATGTACTAGAGCCCACCAGGCTCCTCTGTCCACTGGATTCTCCAGGCAGGAATACTGGAGTGGGTTGCCATTTCCTCCTCCAGGGGAAGATCTTCCAGGGGATCTTCCTGACACAGGGATCAAACCTGTGTCTCCTGCATCGGATTCTTTACCACTGAGCCACTTGGGAAGCCCAACAGCTAATTTAGTTTTTAGTAATTCTGAAAGTTAGAAGTTTACTATTTTTAAATGACTTTCATTTTAGCCTCTATAGTCTCACACAAAAAATTAAAAATGACAAATAAGCAGAATAAAGTTTTAAAAGTCTCATCCCTTTTCTACAAAGTCATTCAACAAATATGGCTTGAGGGTCCACCGTAGCCTCTAAAGGACACAAAGGCAAAAATACTTTCAGAAACACAACAATGAAACAGGAAAACAACACAATGATATATGATTCAATTTTCTTTTTTTTTTTACAAATATTTATTGAAGGTCTATTATTTATCACATAGTGTGCTACACATATGGAATAAAAAGGTCAGTAACACAGAGTTGATCACTGCCCTCAAGGAGTTTAAAAATCAGAGGAAAGGACAAACAGGCAATTACAACAGAGAATGCTAAGCAGTAATCTATTATGGGTACTTCTAACACAGATACCTGCAATTTTGTACCAAGTCTTCTATAATCAAAACAAACATTAAATGCAAAATTACTCAAAGAAACCACTTTGGGAAAAAAAAAAACCACTTTGGTAGGGGTGATTTTAAATGCCTTGCTAAATATATAAACATTTGTTGCTTTGTCAGTATTTACATCCAGTCAGTTTGAAAATACACAACTCTTACAGAACACTGGAGGCATGTAACATATTTTTTAGAACAGAACACCAAAAATATACACATAGCACCAGCACCATTCCTGATTTGTGCTTCTAGAACCCTACGTAATTAATTTTTTGAAAGCTGGTATTACTTCTGAAGTCTTTGAAAAGACTAGAGAAATGTGGATAATCTTCCAAAGTTCCCAGATAAAGTTCTACATGCATTAGAATCTGAAGATATACAGGTTTTCAGTCTGGAAGAAGATGACATGCTCAAGTCATTCCTTTTACAGCAGAATGAGTACTACCAGGTCAGAGATGCCTGTCAAGTACAACTGGAACCAACATAATGGCATCCCTCCCAGTAACGGAGAGAGCTGGGGAACTGCACAGATGTGGCACCAAGAACCTGAGTGATACAGAATTATCAGGAGGGAAGAAAGTATCCAGGCAGCAGTTGGATGTACTGTTCCTTAGTATTTATAAGATACAACCTTTCCAGAACAGCAGATCAGTGCCTCTCAAACGACATAATTATCTGAACCAATAAAGTAATGATGACAACCTACCATCTAGAGAAAGATTTCTCCACTCAAGGAGTAATTCAAGGGATGCAGAAAAGTCCTCCCAGGAAATCTGAATTGGGTGGAGCCCCACGTTGCTGGTTTGCCAAGGCTGATGTTTAATCAGCTCTACACAACTGAGGAGGAAACCGGTCCACTGTGTAGCAGGAAAGAACTAAAAGGCAGCAATGGCTCTGAACAACACCTTAAGAGAAGTAAGCTTGGCAAGGGTACTTAATTCGAAGCTTATAAAACACTCCTCCAATTTGGAGAACTGTAAAAGGAAAGAGAAAGTAAATTTTTGTCTTGAATAAAGGGACCTAGGCTTAGGAAAGAAAATGAGTAGCCTCATTTGGTAAAGAAATCTAAGCTTGAGGCCAGTTCTTCTCCTAAAATTTCAACAAGAGCAATGCGGTGCATTGAACTAACATTTGGGATTCACCAGAAAATCTGCCCAAATGTGACTTGAAGTACCAGTATTTTTTTCTGAAACAAACTTGACAAATAGCCCATATCATTTTACAATTAGCAGCCGTGGGGGCTTCCCTGGTGGTCCAGTGATGAAGGCTCCACACTTCAGTACAGGGAGTGTGGGTTTGATCTCTGGCAGGGAAACTAAGATGCCACAAGCATGGCCAAAGAAATTTAAAAAAATAACAAAATTAAAAAAAAAAAAGAAGCTGTGTGAGCTTAAGCACTGTATGAGAGTAATTCTCCCTATGTGAAAACTGAAGCTAGTAATATCTACTTCACAGGACATTTGTAAGGTAAACCGTGTTAAGCTCTTAGCACAAGACTGGCATTTAAGTAAAAAAATACAGCCCCTCCCCCGCCCCAAATGTATTAATCATACCATCTTTCTGGACAGGGGCACTGCAGATCCATGATCTGCAAAAAGAGACCCTTCGGCAGTTCAGCTTATCTCAGAAAGCCCCCTCCCCCAAAACATGTCTTCCCTGGGACCATCTTCCCTCCCATAATGCATCTCAAGATATTCTGAAGCTTGATTTTCTTCTTATAACACGTGTTGGGGTTCCTCAAGGTCATTAGAGAAAGAGAAGGCACGTGGGAAGACCATTTTAACTGTGAGTAAAATCTGCATAAAATACAACAAATAATTCAAGTCCTAAGCAGTTTGAAAAAAAAAAATCACTTCAACAAAAGAACATTCAAAAGGGAAAAAAATACAAAAACAACAAAAAACCCTTGTGTTGCATATCTTTCCTTTCATTCAAAGGCCGAAGGATAAAGCCACCTAAGACTTGCAGAACTTTCTCCTTTTTCCTGCTTGGTCTTTGGTTGCTCACAGTCCAAAACGGCGGTGGCTGCTTTCCAAGGAAACGTTCGGAGGGCAGCTGCCTCGGAGGTAGGTACCAGGACTCCTCTGCATGTTAGGTGCCCTTAGAGACTCCAGAGGGACTGCAGCTGCTAGAGGCCTCTGCTAGCTGTTAGAGGGAGGCAGGTCCGCTGTGCCTCTTAGCCCCAAAGTCTGTTTTTGGCTGTGGTTTTAAAAGAGCCGCTCAACAGACGCTCTATTTAATAACTAAAAGACAATGAAAACTAGAGTTACAAGCCAACAAGGATCATACTGTCTCTTAAAAAATGCTTAAACAGATTCATTTCTTTACGTGGAAAAAAAAAAATACCAGCATTTAGTATTTCAAATGCTGGTATTTTTTTTTTTTAATGTTATTTAAGACATTCACAAAAAAGCCACTGTTCTCAAAAGCTGAATGCTTAAGCAACACGTACTGTGCGTGCAGCCAACATGCTTAAGAAGCACATGCAGATGCATTTCAAATTAAACGCTACCAAATAAGCCTAATTTGGCTTTTGAATATAGATAAGAAACAGCCTAATCTAGCAACCTAGACATAATAGCACGTATATCTTACAAATTCCAAGCATAGGCTTAATGCTACTTTGATCAATATTTCCAGGTACAAGGCCACTTATCCCATTTACAAAGTAAATACTAGGATCTATCTTTTCTACCGGTAGAAGCATCTCCCCAGTTAGGAAAAGAACGAGAGCTTTAAGACAGAATTTTATAAACCGCATTCTGAGAATACCGTATTTTTTGTGAGGAAAACGTGGTAAACTTTTGAAAAGTTTTTCTATTGTATCTCCCTCCTCAGCTACAGCATAATAAAGATTCTGAGCAGTCCTGAAAGGAAGCTATTTCACACAGTCTACACTTACTCAACTACCAGAAATAAATTCAGAAGAAAGAGCCTATTGGTTCCAGCTCTAATCTGCACTTTGATCTGTTCTTAGTGGCTGCCTGGAACCTTGAGAGCTTTACGAAACGAAGTGACACAACTTAGGAACAATTTTTTCCTGGCAGATGTGTGGCCCACTGCTGGCCCATTAAACAGCTTGAAAAATGCTGACCCAGGATAAGGTTATGGTGCTTTCATCACCTGCCCCAGTTCCCTTTTTCATATCTCATTTCCTTACTTGGGAGCTAAGTAAAAGAGGAAGGGAAAGGGGAAAGATTGCTGTATAAAACGCAAGGGACGGCAAGTCCCCATCAGCTCTTCTTTCTCACCGCCTACTTCTCCATCAAAATTTATGGATCCAGGGAGAGCAGTGATTTAAACATCTATTCTGAAAGTATGAGGAGAATGTACACAGTAAAAAAAGATCCTCTTCTCCCTAGCCAAGAGTCTGTTCTGAGAAGAAACCAGTTTAAAAAGACACAGGTGGTGTCTCATAGGGCTGAATGACAGGTATACTAATTTCTGTCATTAGGAGGAGCCACCTTTTCTACTGGGAAGGCACATCTAAAATGCCATGGTCTCACACAGGTCCCTCTTGAGTCATTTTAGGAAAAGAATGAGTAATCTCAGGCAGCACAGCTACTTCAAGGGCGTGAACTGAATTGGGGCCATCCTCTCCTTCACTGAGTCTTTACCTTTTTGGTTTCATGTCCACTTACGAGCATCACGCTTGGGAAAGCTTGTGTGTAAACAGAGCATACTAAAGTGAAAATACTGCAGGCAGGTAAGAAGCGGCAAATAAGCAGGCTCAAGCACGGAATCTGTAAGAAAACCATAATCTGTCTATTCTCCAACTCCCTCTCCCTGATGAAAAAACAAACATTAACTTGCCTAAGCCACCAGGGAGGAGGGAAGCTTGCATTTAATAAGAAAGTTAGAAGTATTTCAATGGAGCTCACCCAGTTTGTTCCTCAGATGTGGAATATCATACATCCCCACAGTTCCCAGTTGCATGAAAAACTGACTGATAAGATCAGTGACATCCTATGAAAGGTTTACAATGGAAAACTCAGTCATTACATTGAGATTAAAGCATCATCACGAAAGAAAACAAATGGCTAGGCGTCTTCTGATTCTTTTCCTCAATCCAAACACTTTAAAAAGTAAACATCAAATTATTTAAAAGAAAGACAAGACAAACACCTCATTTTGGTGTATTCAATCTATATTAAAGCAGGTAACTCTATCTCAGTAATACTCTGAAAGTTGAATTGTTACATCTTAGAAATAAACCCAGAAGTCACAACAGAAGAGACCACACGAGACTCCCAAATCCTTTGCTGTAGAAAACACATGATTTCTGGCTGTGTAACAAGCTTGAAATTTGCAAGTCACTAGCACACGAAATGGGCAAATAAATCCTCTGGTATGGATTTCCCAACATCTTTGTTTTGAGTACCAAGCTGCTTTAGAAATACTCACGGTAGAGTTTTTAGCTTACAGTTCTACTAAGACTGGTAGGTCCCAAACAAAAACTCAATTAGAAAATCAGTGAACTTTGTTTAACTATCACCAAATAAGTTTTTCAGCCATTATGAGTCTAGCTTCTATGTACTTTCTTTAGCCCTTGAGTAGTTTAATCTTCAAAATATAAACTGAGTTCATTCTCTGCTGCTCCCTTTTACCGTCTCAGAAAGTAAAAGGAGAAACAGCAAAATGTTAGAAAGCCTATTCAACTTAAGGGTATCCTTTGGAGCTGAGTCTGTTTCATACCACTTCCTTCCTTGGCAATCAGGTAGAGGACAGTGGAGAGGAGCGTTACACATGCTCATGGTAAAAAAATGGACAAAGTACACAAAAGCATAAAGAAGAAAAAATAATCACTTACCTACCCATCACAAAGTCAGTCATAATTAAACATCCTTTGTATTGTTTTGTTACATTGTGTGTTCTCATAAACGAAGTTGGTTGTTTTTATCTGCAAGTACTTTTCATTTGCAGAGATGTTGGACTTACAATCAAATGGCAATGCTATTAAAAGCTGATAGTCTTAGAAACTGGTCTGTGGCCAGCACATTATTTTAAGGGAAAACTGAATTCAAATGTCTGTAGGAAAGTTTTCATTTCATAGGCCATAAATCAAATTACTCCTTACTGCTTTACATAAAGTTGTTTCAGATGCCTAGGTATCTGCCTCGGTGAGCCCTAAATTCATTTGAGTTTGTAACCCCCCCAGAGTGTTCTGATCACTGCACCTACGGTGAAAGTTGAGTAGGAAAAAGTGTCTTCCAAAAATACAAACCCAGTGCTTCCTTCCTGACTCACACAGTGCGTAAACTTTCAGCGTCAAGATTTCCTCCCAAACTTTTATCTAGCTTGAGATCATACATTACAAGAAAACAAGATCATCCTACTCCACTGCCGATTTCTTAAGCAGTTAAAACCAAGGGGAAAAAGGCCTAAAAGAACAAATCATGAAGAATTCTGCTTACTCTCCAGATGAGGCCAGAATAAGGAGAACTGAATACAGCACGTTCCTGGCAACAAAAGTGGTGCCCCATGGCTCCAAAGTTGGAATGCAGGGAGAATGAGGTGGAAGCTGTCTGTTCTGAACTGCAGGCTGAGCTGGGGGATGAGGAGTAGGCACCGAACAGGAAACCTTGCCCGCATTACCTGCTCAACAAACTCGAGCAGGAACAACCCTAAGAACCAATTTCATGAAAGCATATCTGAAACAGGGCGAAGGGAAACAAGTGGGAGAGTCTGTTATGAGTCAGTGGAGAGACCTGAAATTCAGCTGATTCGCAGACTAACAACGGAGGGTATATCTGACAAACGTTCGTCAGATGTTTCTGCAATGGCAGTTAGTTGAGTGGATTACAATAGCAGTTAGCTTATGTATGATAGCTGAATAGTAAAATACTGCTTATATTTTGATAACTGCTCTTTTTAAAAAAGTAATTTTCATTTAAAAGTTACTTCTAAAATCGGTAGGAAGAAAAGAATCTCACGCGCCTCTGCGTACATAGGTGCCCTTTGTTGGGTCACAGCATGGTCTCCCCAGCACCTCCAGCACTGCAGGAAATACCCTAAGCTTCGGGTAAAGGCCAGCAAGACTTTTATGTTAAAAAGTGTTCCCGCCAAAGTATTTGTCCTATTATGTAAAGTCAACTCCACTTTATCATTTTTCCTAAATTTGTTAAGCTTTGCTGCTCTCCATTACTTTTCCTGTTGGATTTGCTAAGAGAACATGGCATTTTATCACTCTGGAAAGCATGTTTCTCTGGAACTACTTGATTATGTTGAGAGAAATTTTAAAACCATATACCTTGTTAATGTTTTGCTCTGCTTACTGAAATTATGACATCACATGACCTAACCACAGACGAGAGTGTCTGATTTTTCAACAGGAAAAGAAAACACATTCCTGATAATGGTTCTGGTCAAATGGACACTTTTAAAAAAATATACTGAAATCAGTAGCAAGAGAACACTCTTGTTATTTTTATTACTAATGAGAGGATGCCATTCAGAAGCACAAGATCAGGTAGGGTTCTACCCTACAAGAGAGTATACAATGACTTCCCAATTATGGTTGAGAACACTTAAAACCTTATTTGGCTTTAAAAAGCCTTTATTTACCTGAAAATAATGTTCTGAGGCTACAGAAAAGTGCGAAATCTGCTTACACCTTCAACCTAAAGAGAAATAAGAGCTGACCCTTGAACAAAGGAAGAGCACAGGGTTTGGGGCACCAATCCCGCAAGTAGCTGAAAACCCACCAATAATTAATAGCCAGCCCTCCACAAACAGGGTTCCACATCTAAGGTATCAACCAACCTTGGATTCTCATCTGCAGATTCAACTAACCTCTGATCGTGTAGTACTGCAGCATTTACTATAGAACAAAAAAATCTCTGTGTAAGTGGGCCCATGAAGTTCAAACCTGTTACTGTTCAAGGGTCAGTATGGCTGGTAGCCATACCCTCTGTCCCCACCACCTCCAGACTCCTATTCAAGCTGAGAGCAGACAAACCGATAGGAAAATATTAGTGGAGGGAAATGGCCCTTGCCTCTTTCTGATTACATCTCGGGTAATTGACGGGGTCATCAGAGCTCCGCTACCTGTTTCTCCAAGTCTACCGAAGTGAAGAATGAAAAGTCTTCCAAGCTAAATGGGTAAAACTATTTATTCATCTATTTACATACTACACCCTATCTTGTACTTATTCAGGCAACCTATTTCTCAACTGAATTCTACTTCACTTGCATGTTTTAAACAAATATTGGTTACCTGTTTTGTATCCACAGAAGAAAAAGGAAAGGGAGAAAAAGGGAAAGGAGGGGCAAGAGGGTACATGGGAAGAATTGATTCGAATCTCTCTTTCATGGAGCATCAAGTTCACAGGCACTGACTCCCAACCTAAAAGCCAAGAACTTTTAAAGGACTGTAACAGAGTACCCGCAAGAGGTCTCCAAAGCCCTAGACCTATCAAAACGTAGATCAAGAATTATACTCAGATGGAATCACATTTACACACTACCACTTTAAAAGCTCATACAGATACTCTTAACAATTTTTAAAAATATATAGTATCTATAGGGTGATAGTATCTAGGGGTGGTGATAAAAAATATTTAATAAATGGTCAAGCATGGGCTTCAACTAATACAGCAGACTGCTGGCCTGCCAGTGGCCAGCACAGATGGACTGGTTCCCACCAGCTAAAAAGCAGATAGCCAATCCAGGTGAGAGGAGACAATTTTTCCTGTCTCTCTTTTCTTTTTTCATATTAAGAAAGGGTCCTCATAGTTAAAAAAAAAAAAAAGTATTGGGCATTATGATTCTAAGACATTTGACTCATTACATCACAACCCACATGAGGAATCACAATAAATTTAGAAACTCGTCTTTTGCTGGTTCTTTGTCTTTCCTCATCTTTAACAGACTCATTCCCTCATGTTTCCACAAAATCCTGTAATTGCTTAACTCTTACCATTTAACCGGTTAACTCTTACCATATGTTTTAAACGCTATCGACACTATCCCTTGATAGAGTCTCTATTTATTAACCTTTATTTATAATAAGAAACAGCTAGTCTCAGGCTTGTGGATTCAACTTAGTTAAGCCATTTAATACTCTGCAAACAGAAAGGATATCTGGGATGGACTGCAGTTTGTGCCCAACTGTTTTACCCTAGAGCGTGTCTGCAATTAGAAGCAGTGTGTAAGACTACCGGAATGGACATCAGTTCTTCCCTGGTGAGAGAAGAAAACCAGCTGGGCTGGTGGGGCTACCTTTTACTTTAGCCCAAGGGGTAACTCCAACGCTCTCCATCTCTTTGAGCTTAGTCAAATAAGTTATTCACATTAATATATTTAGTATATGACATTATTTCAATGAGTCATTCAAGTCAATTTCTTAGAGCTAACAAACAATGATAAGAGGGACAGTATAATAACCTCAAGAACAATTTATAAAATTCCTATCTTTCCTACAGATTCATTAGGAAGCCAAGTAACTAAGCAATCAGAAATAAAGGTGTAGTAATTAAGAAAATAAATTAAGTATTTAGTCATACTTACCAAAATGTAAATTTAAATACAGATGGATTGCACACAAATATAGATTTGATGTGTTTTTTTTTTTTAAACCAAAGTCATAATTTTAAATAAAGTGGCAAAATTACATCATTTAATTTCTCCTTTGAAAAACTGGTACAATTCTTGTTATCTTCCTGATCTAAAGTTCAAATACTGAGGGTCTCCCTATTAGAATAGTCTTCAGATACCAAATCACTGGAAATAACGAATGCATATTCCAACAAAACTTACCTTAAAAAAGGCGAACCACTTGTAGTCATTCAACACAATCTCAAAGCCTTGATTGTAAATGATGGTGAAATGGCCGGAATTGCCAAAGTCATCATATGCTGTATCCAACTTCTTGAGGTGCACCACCACTTTTTTTTCTGGGGGTCCTAAAGAAAAGAAAATACACAACAAAGGAAAGTTATTTGGACTTCGATGGGAGGTCGTCTCATCTGTAAGTTCCATTATTTTTAAGCAGCTTTCTTTTCACGCTGCTGAATACCAGGGATCTGGCTTATGAAGATATCAGAGTGTGCTGTGGCCTCTTTCTGAATAATCCCAGAGGGGTCTCAGGCAAGCCTGTGAAGTGAAGGCTCAAAAAGATATATTAAGTAACCCATCACGTAGAGACCCCCAAAAGTGCAGCCACTACCTTCCCAGAGGATCCAAGCACTAAAAAAAAATTTTCCCTGAAGAAAAGGAGAAATAGGGAATGTTGAAAATGAGAGACAGAAATGGAGAGAAGACAAAATGGTAGTCAAAAAGTGGAAATATAAAAACATCTGCTATCAGGTCATAAGAACAAAGGACAATGATCTCTTCAAAGAAGAAATGGGGTATCTTTCTCCAAAATGTCTACAAAGCTCAGAATCTCAGAATCTCAATCCTTCCAGTCTTCAGCAAACTCAAGGTTTTTATCCTACATAACTAATTTATATTGATAGGAACTAAACTTTTAACCTTCAGAAAATGGGGACTCAGATTTGTCTTTAATGATTAGATTAAGGTCAAAGTATGGTATGTGGGCAGAGGCTGCCTGAAAAGGATTCTGCCTGTCCACTCTGGAAGCTTCCACACTGTACACAAATTTTCCATGTTTCCTATTACTGCTCTGAAATAGGAGATTCCAAGGGCTTCTCAGGTGGCACTAGTGGTGAAGGCCAAGGCAGGAGACGCACAAGAACTGGGTTCGATCCCTGGGTGGGGAAGATCCCCTGGAGTACGAATGGCAACCCACTCCAGTATTCTTGCCTGGAAAATTCCAAGGACAGAGGAGTCTGGCGGGCCACAGTCCATGGGAGCTGCAAAGAGTTGCATGGGACTGAGTGACCGAGTGCACACAGGAGATTCCATGTGACAGAACAAAGCAAATCCTGATCTCCCTTCTGCTTTGGACCTCCAAGTTCAACTTTTAAAAGAGAACATGATTATAATGCCCCATATTATGAAGTGCCACATAGTCATTTGGAGTTGGACAGCTGAGTCAGTCTGTTCAGTGACAAATGAACTGGCAATCTTTGTTCTGTTAACAAGGAAATTGTGGCCAAGAGCTTTGCTCATTCTGCAGAAGCCACAGTGTGGTAAGGGTCTGAGAACAAGACCCAAGACTGTGTTTTTTTCCTCTCCCTTCTCCCTTTGTCCTCAGGATAGCAGTGTTATCTGAGACCAGATGAAATGTTCTAGTGTGTTCAAATGTTGTTGTTCAGTGACTCAGTCGTGTCTGACTCT
Source organism: Bos mutus (assembly GCF_027580195.1). NCBI lineage: Eukaryota > Metazoa > Chordata > Mammalia > Artiodactyla > Bovidae > Bos > Bos mutus. The sequence goes on along the minus strand of NC_091645.1, from coordinate 6,587,257 downwards.
TTGTGACCCAGTGGACTGCAGCAAGCCAGGCTTCCCTGTCCTTCACCATCTCCCTGAGTTTGCTCAGATACAAGATACTGAGAGCCTTCCGTGAGCTACACATTGTGCTTGGCTCCCTGCATTTCAAATTACTGGCTAAAGAGGTATTAAAAAAAAAAAAAAATTGTATACTACCTGCCCTGCAATACATGAACCCATCCTGCAATGCATGAAACTGTGGAGGGGTACCATACCAGAAGCTTTCTCAGACTAACAGCATCAACACAAGTCCAAATCAAAACCGCTGGGCATAAGGGCTCTTTTCCACAATCAAATAAAAGGAGAAAAAGTTAACAGCTATATTCTCAAGAGTCTTTACGCTCATTTTTCACTATCACAATGAAATACTGAGGATTGGATGGGGAGATAAGATTGCCTGTTCTCAACTCTCTTCCAAACAAACAAACAAACAAAAAACAAGAAACAAAACTCAAGGGAGAAAAAAAAAAGTTACTGCAGAAAGTGTTGAGGGCCCAAGGAAATAATCAAGACCACGTGAAGTTAGAAGCGCTCAGCCTCTCCACTCTGACATCGCCGCCCTGGAGCGAGAGGGGGCGCTCGGGGGGACCCCAAGTCCAGCCAGGACTTCCTGGCCTCCCGCCAACGCGGGGCGGGGGAGTGGGGGGTTCGCTGCGGGGACAAGGGCACAGGGATCGAAGCGCAGGAGCCCCGGGCAGACCCAGGGAGGAAGCGGGTGCCCAGGCGCCAGCGGCTTACCCATCACCGAGCAGTTGACATCGCGCTGGGAGCCGCTGGAGCCCACCTGGAAGACCCAGGTGCCCAGCAGGTCGGGGTAGGTGCAGTTGGCAGGCGTGTCCCCGCGCACGGAGCCAGCGCCATAGACGAGCAGCAAGAGAGCGACGAGCCGCGAGCCGGACCAGGGACCCATGCCGGCAGAGCCGGGAGGAAGCTGGGGCGACAGAAAGCCGCGGCGAGCCGGGCGAGACTGCAGCCACCGCGGCCGCGCGCGCCTTAAAGTCGGCAGAGGGGCCGGAAACGCGGCCCGGCGGGGGTGGGGCCTCGGGCGGGGCTAAGGGTCGCGCCCGGGAGTCGCTCCGCCCCTCAGGTGGGGCTCGGGGCGCGTGGGTCACGCGGGGGCCGCCGGCTCTGGGGTTCGGTTGCCCGAGGACAGCTCTCCGAGGGCGGGAGAGTCACCGCCGCTCCGTGGGCGCCCAGGACGCGCTCCTTCGCTCCTGGAGGGGTAACGGAGGGAGGCAGACTGAGAATAAAAAAGAAAAATAAAAGGCCGGGGGCCGTACAGAGTCAGGCCTGCGGGCGAGGGGAGACCGAAAGTCAGAGAGAAGCGGGAGCCAGGTGCGGAGGCGGCGGTGAGGGGCTGGCGGCATCCAGGCTGGGAAAGAGGTCCAGAGCACGCGGTCTAACTAGGGCAGCTTTCCTTACTTGCTCGTCGTCCCCACTTAGTCCTCACTCAGTTAACTTTTTTTTCCCTCATAACTACTTTCTTTACCTGCGACCACCAGCACACTCCCACCCACCCCCCAGCTGTTTGAAAACTGCTCTTCCTTCCTTTTCCCAAAACTTTCTCTGCCTTTTTTTTTTTTTTTTTGCTGGATTTTGTCGGTTTCCCGTTAATGTTCTTGGCCTGTTGTCTACAGGAGAATTCAGTTGTAGTGCAAACTTGCAGTTTTTGTGTACTAGTGTTTTGTTTTTTTTGTCCTCCTGTTAATTTTATAGGATTTAGTTGTGCTCACGCGCGCTGGCAAACGCATACAGGCACTGAAGCTCTTGTTTTACAACTGAAAAGGTTCAGGCCCAGAGAGAGGAAGTAACTTGCCCTGGATGAGGAAGGTAGCTGGTGGGAGAAAGCCGGTCTTGTGATCAGGTTTCAGAGTGCCAGTCTGATCGCTGGTAATTATTAAGTAGCACGATTTCCAGATGCTTCCTTGTTCAGTTTAATTATCACCCTTTTCTGTGAGAGCTGCTGTCTTTCCTGTCTGTTGTTGGAAGTCGGGGCTCCTTTCCTGCACAGAGTGTTCTAGGCGTCAGGTGATGAAGAAGACAGACTTTCCTGTGTTCCTGCTAGGGCACATTCATTTTGCCCTCATTACACTGGTTTCAAATAAATATTTTTATGTCCACCTTTTCCACCAGATTGAAGGAAGCAAGTCCAGATTATACACCTTTGTCTCCCTAGATAATGGCTTGAAAAAACTAAGGAAGTGTCCTAAGGTGTTAAAGTAAATTCACTTAATAACCTTATCTTGGTTTCTAGGCCTGAAAGCCAATTTCAATTTGGCAGAAGGTGTTGCTGTTGAAAGCTCAGAAATGAAAATGCTCTCTAATATAGTCACAAACTGCAAAGGCATGGGTGGGGCTAACACCCTTCTTCCAGGTTTTATTGCCATTTTCTTAGGATGAAAAGCTGACAGCATGAATTAAACTAGCCCATTTACTGTTCAGAGATAACACTCTGACAGAGAAACAGCATTCCTAATCTCTGAGAAAATGTGCCATTGGTTGTTAAAATACTAAAACTTATATTAGATCATCAGTTATGAATTGAATAATCAAGTTGAAATTTTCTTTGATCGTGCAAAGTAGCACAAACAATTGTGAAAAAAGTTGAAAACACATCTCTAGTCAGTGAATAAATAGGAAAGAATCTTGAAGACTTCTTAACCTAATGGATTTGTTTTGCTATTTGGAAATGAAGATCCAGAGATAATAATAACATCGCATTGCCAGTTACTAAGATTTAGGAATAAACCTCAGGTACTTTGACTTTCAATTTAGTTTATTTCCACTAATCTAATAATTCTCAAACTAGTCCTCTCTCCATTAGCAGGGAAAAAAACTAGTGATTCTCAAATTGATCAGATGTAAAGTTTTATTTTTATAACAAATATTTTATAGAGACCTTTTGCTAATTTGAAATGAAATTCATATATAAGCTTATTTGAAAAGTACCGATAATATGAAAGACAAAAAGATATTTTAAAAAATTAAAATGAAAACAGAGGGAAAAAAATCTCATTGATATGACCACAGAAAGTAAGGGCAAAAGGTGTAAATATTGAGGAAAAGATATTTTAGATAAAGTTTAATACAAACACCTGTATTTCATTACCTAAAATGCTCATGTATGAATGTACTGGAGAATAAAATGAGATATTCAGATACTTGCATTTTATGTCTCTATGTAGAATTGTAAAATTGACAGGTACCTTTTTTCTAAGAATAGAAAGTATTTCAGTGAGTTTATAACTCAAATACCCCTTAGTCTAGTGGATGTATTTTACTATTGGGAAATGATCCAGAGATGACAGTATCTTGAATGAATGTCACAGTTGCTTTATCAGATGTCATGCTGGAAAACTCTTGGTCAAGTTCCCAGCAGAACAAAGTCCTATTGATTTATCTAAAAGTTGCATTCCTGAAAATTTCGTATATTTCAAAGGATATGAAGTAAAAGTCAATTTTTGAGCACACCACAGTTTGGTACTGGGCTCAGATCATTTTAACTAGGTTTATAAAGAAGTAGCATTGCTTATCAGACCTCCCTGTAACTCAGATGGTAAAGAATCCATCTGTAATGCAGGAGACTTGGGTTGGATCCCTGGGTTGGGAAGATCCCCTGGAGGAAGGCATGTCAATCTACTCCAGTATTCTGGCCTGGAGAATCCCATGGACAGAGGAGCCTGGCAGGCTATGGTCCATGGGGTCACCATGGGGTCACAGAGAGTGGGACACGGCTGAGTGACTAAGCACAGCACAGCATTACTTGGCAGTAATTCTCAAACTGCTGGATGAAAATGACCAGATGCATATGCATCTCTTTGGAATTTGCTAGAAATGTAGATTCTTGACTCCCAGCCATACCTACTGAATCAGTTCCCCACTATCTTATGTTTTAACCCTTTCAAAGGATCCTCAGATAGCTGCAGCTTGAGAATCACTTAGATTCTCAGCGAGAGCTTAGAGGTGAACAAGAACTTGTATCACACTGCCTAAGTTTGAAGCATAGTTCTGCTACTCACCAACTATTAATATTTTGATCTTGAGGAAGTTATCTGACTTCTCTTTGTGCCTTAGTTTTCTCATTTACAACTTGTGCATAATTGGTGTAGACCTATGACTACCTCATCTAGCTTTGAGAAGACAGTTAATACAGATTCTACAGATAACTGACATTTATTACTGTATATATTACTACTAGAAAACTATCTTTATTAGACAATAGACTCCAAATCCTATTTCTCTGCTACAATCCTAGCACCCTCAATAATTCTGGTACATAGTACTCACGTATTTTTTGAATGAATGAATAGTATCATGGGCATAAATATAGCTATATTTCATGTATTTGGCAAAGAGCATCTTGATTCCCATATTCCTTTTGAATAAGTTTGAAAGTCACTGTTCAGAAATGCATATCGAAACAAAGAAGGATCAAAGAAATAGAGAAAAAATATGACATATCAATGTAGAATACCATTTGGCATTCTACATATCTGGCATTGGTAGTCAGAGTAGCAACCATAATAATTTCATTTATTTACGACTTTAGTGTGTTTGTCACTGAGTCATGTCTGACTCGTTGAGACCCCATGGACTGTAGCCTGCCAGGCTCCTCTGTATCCATGGGATTTTCCAGGCAAGAATACTGGATTGGGTTGCCATTTCCTTCTCCAGGGGATCTTCCCAACCCAGGAATCGAACTGGGTCTCTGCCATTGCAGGCAGGTTGTTTACTCTCTGAGTCACCAGGGAAGCCCATTTAGGAGTCTACATTTTATCAAGGTAATTCACATATATCATCTCATCTAATTATTATACAATTGTGTGAGCAAGATATTACATGATTTCAATTTCACTGGAACTAGAGACAGAACTGAGGTTCAGAGAATTAATTAGGGGGTAATGCCTGGGAACTTTCAGATGTTCAAGCTGGTTGTAGAAAAGACAGAGGAACCAGAGATCAAATTGCCAACATCTGCTGGATCATTGAAAAAGCAAGAGAGTTCCAGAAAAACATCTATTTCTGCTTTATTGACTATGCCAAAGCCTTTGACTGTGTGGATCACAATAAACTGGAAAATTCTGAAAGAGATGGGAATACCAGACCACCTGACCTGCCTCTTGAGAAACCTATATGCAGGTCAGGAAGCAACAGTTAGAACTGGGCATGGAACAACAGACTGGTTCCAAATAGGGAAAGGAGTACATCAAGGCTGAATATTGTCACCATGCTTATTTAACTTCTATGCAGAGTACATCATGAGAAATGCTGGGCTGGAAGAAGCACAAGCTGGAATCAAGATTGCTGGGAGAAATATCAATAACCTCAGATACGCAGATGACATCACCCTTATGGCAGAAAGTGAAGAGGAACTAAAAAGCCTCTTGATGAAAGTCAACGAGGAAAGTGAAAAAGTTGGCTTAAAGCTCAACATTCAGAAAACGAAGATCATGGCATCTGGTCCCATCACTTCATGGAAAATAGATGGGGAAACAGTGGAAACAGTGGCAGACTTTATTTTTGGGGGCTCCAAAATCACTGCAGATGGTGATTGCAGCCATGAAATTAAAAGACGCTTACTCCTTGGAAGGAAAGTTATGACCAACCTAGATAGCATATTCAAAAGTAGAGACATTTCTTTGCCAACAAAGGTTCGTCTAGTCAAGGCTATGGTTTTTCCACTGGTCATGTATGGATGTGAGAGCTGGACTGTAAAGAAAGCTGAGCGCCAAAGAATTGATGCTTTTGGACTGTGGTGTTGGAGAAGACTCTTGAGAGTCCCTTGGACTGCAAGGAGATCCAACCAGTACATTCTAAAGGAGATCAGTCCTGGGTATTCTTTGGAAGGAATGATGCTAAAGCTGAAACTCCAATACTTTGGCCACCTGATGTGAAGAGTTGACTCACTGGAAAAAACCCTGATGCTGGGAGGGATTGGGGGCAGGAGGAGAAGGGGACAGAGGAAGAGATAGCTGGATGGCATCACCAACTCGATGGACATGAGTTTGAGCGATCTCCGGGAGCCGGTGATGGACAGGGAGGCCTGGCGTGCTGCGATTCATGGGGTTGCAAAGAGTCAGACACGACTGAGTGACTGAACTGCACTGAACTGATTGCCTGCAAAAGAACTTAGAGAGGGAAAAGGAATAGGAAGGCAAAGTCTCAGACTCCAGTGTAGTTCTGACCTCTGTGAAAATGAAGGAGGATCAATCTGAGAGAAAGAGACTTGGGAATACTACTCTGAGATAGTGTCAGCCGGTCCAATAGGGAACTCTTGTGCGATGACACCCATGCAAGAGCTTGTCTTGGGAAAAATGCCCAGGCCGATGGTCAATTCATGGTGCACTTGCCATTGTCCTGGACTGGAAAACTGAGGTGGTTCCTGAAGTCACTGCAACCGGAGTCTGTCAGCAAACTGCACTCCTGTGACACCTTCTCTCTTGAAGAGAAATAGGAGTAAGGTACCACCTTGGTGGCTACAGTGGGCCACTTCTATTTAAAATAAGAGGTTGAGCCACAAGAGTAAAAAGAGAGCTGAATTATTTGTTCAGATCTTGTGATGCCCCAAGTGCCATACTCTGCTTTTCTCCTTCTGATCTCCTAGGCAGATGTCAAAACTCTCTCTTCTGTGACCTTATGTTCCTGTGTTCACAGTTCACTATCATCATTTTATTGACTGCCTTTTCCACTAGAGTCCATGCTCTATATGGACTCTATGGACTATTATTTTGCATCTCAAGATTTTGTCAGTTAGCCAACTCATTCATCCTCTCAATAAAATTAATGAAAGAAAGGAAGGGAGGAAGATAAGCAAGAGGAAAGGCAGAAGGTTTTACACCTTTACAGAAGGCAGAAGGATTAGCTTTCTGTGCATGAAAACTCAACTGATGAGAGCTTATCCGGGAAAGATCACAGGGTTGCTTAATAATGCTGCATAGGCTGGTTGATTGCACTCTGCCAATATTTCACAGACTTTTTGTTCTTGGCATCCCTTTACATTCTTAAAGATTATGAGGACTCCAAAGAGCTTTATATGGATTATATCTGGCAGTGTTAACTCCATTAGGATGAAAGTAAAAAAAAAAAAAAAATTAACAATTGACTTACTCATTTAATAATAATAAAATGAAAGTGGCACTCTAAAATATAGCATGAAAAAAATCAGAAGAGTTACATTGTTTTACAGTTTTGCAAACTCTATTGCCTGGCTTAATTGATGGATGCTGTATTATCTGTTCCTCTACTCCATTTGTTATGATACATTGTTTCGGTTACAGTATGTGAAGAAAATACAGTATTATACAGACTTAATACTTGAAAAAGGAATAACCTGTCAACCCATGAAGGAGTCTCATGAATCCCCTGGCTCCTTGGACCACATTCTGAGAACTTCTTCACCAGAATAATTTTACATTCTGAGATTCTCTCACTGTCAACTACTGAAAAGTGTGTGCCCTTGGTCATGAGGTGAATAGGGGCAAGCAGAGATGTGGTTATGTGACCACGGACACAATTCCAACCATGGAAAACATCCACTCAAGCACATTCCAGTGTCTTTTTCCAGGGGTAGGAATATTGGAGGTTTACTTAGTTAAGATACAGAAAAGAAGGAAGTTACCTTGAATTTGATGCAATGTGAGCTGGTGAAAGTGAAGAGGAACTCAAAAGCCTCTTGATGAAAGTGAAAGTGGAGAGTGAAAAAGTTGGCTTAAAGCTCAACATTCAGAAAATGAGGATCATGGCATCCCACCACTTCATGGGAAATAGATGGGGAAACAGTGGAAACAGTGTCAGACTTTATTTTTCTGGGCTCCAAAATCACTACAGATGGTGACTGCAGCCATGAAATTAAAAGATGCTTACTCCTTGGAAGGAAAGTTATGACCAACCTAGATAGCATATTCAAAAGCAGAGACATTACTTTGCCAACAAAGGTCTGTCTAGTCAAGGCTATGGTTTTTCCAGTGGTCATGTATGGATGTGAGAGTTGGACTGTGAAGAAGGCTGAGCACCGAAGAATTGATGCTTTTGAACTGTGGTGTTGGAGAAGACTCTTGAGAGTCCCTTGGACTGCAAGGAGATCCAACAAGTCCATTCTGAAGGAGATCAGCCCTGGGATTTCTTTGGAAGGACTGATGCTAAAGCTGAAACTCCAGTACTTTGGCCACCTCATGCGAAGAATTGACTCATTGGGAAAGACTCTGATGCTGGGAGGGATTGGGGGCAGGAGGAGAAGGGGATGACAGAGGATGAGATGGCTGGATGGCATCACTGACTCAATGGATGTGAGTCTTAGTGAACTCCAGGAGTTGGTGATGGACAGGGAGGCCTGGTGTGCTGCGATTCATGGGGTCGAAAAGAGTCGGACACAACTGAGTGACTGATCTGATCTGATCTGAGCTGGTGAAGGTAGAAAAATAACAATTATGTTTTCTATTTGAATAGTTCATCATTATTTGCACAGTACATTCACATATTGTGTCAATATGATAGTAATCTCCCAGATAGTATTACTCCCATTTTAGAGATAAGAAAAATGGGACTTAGAAAGGATAAGTGACATTTCTGTGGTCAAACTGCCAGTGAGTATAGATCTGATAACCAATGAAAAGCCTCCATTTTTAAGTTAGAGTGTTAGAATGAAATTAAACACGTGAAGCTTTGCCTGCTTGGGTGAGAGTCAGATACAAAATTAAGAGAAAGAAAAGTTCTACAGCAGATGCATGCTGATGCAACTGTGAAACTAAGAATTGCTGAGGTAGTCTCTACTGTTGATCCTGTTCTCAGTTCACTATTTCCTTCTGTTAAATAAACCGTGTTTTTGAAATGAGAATTTTGAGAAGCTTTACTTTTTACTGATACACCAGGATTATCCTGTAGGTCAGGGGTCCGCAACTCGCAGGCCATAGACCAGCACACACAGCAGGAAGTGAATGGCAGATGAGCAAGCTGCACCTCCTCTGTGTTTACAACTGCTCCCCATAGCTCACATAACCACCTGAGCTCAAGAAAACAAGCTCAGGGCTCCCACTGGTTCTGCACTATGGTGAGCTGTATAATTGTTTCATCATCCATCACAATTAATAATAATAGAAATAAAGCACACAATAAGTATAATGTGCTTGAATCATCCTGAAACCACCCCCAACACCAGCACATACATATCCACACCACCCCCCGCCCCCACCTGGAAAGATTGCTGCTGCTAAGTCACTTCAGTCGTGTCCGACTCTGTGCGACCCCATAGACAACAGCCCACCAGGCTCCCCCGTCCCTGAGATTCTCTAGGCAAGAACACTGGAGTGGGCATGGAAAGATTGTCTTCCACGAAACCCAGCCCTGGGGATGGCTGCTATAGGTCACACAAAGGGAGAGCAACCCTAGAGACCCAATAAATAGTGAATGTCTCCACTTTCCTCCTTTCCCGCCAACACCACTCTGGGCCAATAGGCTATCATTTCTTCCTGGTCGATCAAATTTACCTTCTAGTTTCATCCACTGTTTCTTGAATTTATGAAAGCCAGGAACTTAAGTGTCGTCCTTGACTCATCCTCCCCCCCAGGGCCCCCACCCAAGCTGATCTGCCAATTTATCATACAAAATTTGTTTTACTTGAACCATTTTTTTATTATTGAAATGTAAACCATATCAAGGTACTCCCAATGTTGACAAGTGGAATACTTCACAATAGGTTACTTGCGTCATCTTCGAATAAAATTCTATAAGATCCTGTACAATATGCCCAACTTATTCCTTCATCCCCCTAATTGTGTCAGGAAACTCTGCCTTCTGTTAATCCTCAAACCTTCTAGATTTTCTGTCTCGATTACCTTTGTGCTTTATCGTCCTCTCTGCCTGAAATAATTTAGTCAGCTTTCCCCACGACCTGTCATTCTCACTGTATGAAATTCTCACTGATAAATATTTTATCCCTGCAGGAAGGGATCCTCTAATCATGCTATCTGAAGTGGTCTTCTCTAGCTCTTCATTTTATTGCTGTTTCTACAATGATAAATGCCTATATTTATTACACTTTCTTGTTTATTGTGTATCTGCCTCACCGGAACAGAAGCTCCATGAGGTTTGGGCCTCGTCTGTCTTGTTCACCACTGTGTCACCAGGACATAATAGATGCTCAATAAATATTTATTAAATGTTGGTTGAAACCACGTACTCTACAACTTTGACAATCAGGTTTATGATGTCAGCTTATTTTCAGCTTATTTTGGTGAAAGTCGTTCAGTCATGTCCGACTCTTTGAGGGCCCATGGACTATGCAGTCCATGGAATTCTGCAGGCAAGAATACTGGAGTGGGTAGCCTTTCCCTTCTCCAGGGGACCTTCCCAACACAGGGATCGAACCCAGGTCTCCCACATTACAGGGGATTCTTTACCAGCTGAGCTATGAGGGAAGCCCTTTCAACATATTAAAATGAAGTATTTTAAACAACCCCATATCATCACCAGGGTTAGTAATGTGATTCCTGGGAAATGAATGCAGTTTCTCAACTTGGAGAAACTGATAGTCTTGACCTTTAGATCAGTCTCAAATTTTCACGGGGCAAATATGTCACCCGATAAATATTTATATTTCTCATCTCATGCTGTTCACTTTCAGAGATATTCAGCTTGTAAGGGACCAACTTTGCAGCCCCAGCAATATCTAAAATTTTGAGTTTATATACCTGTGTGGATTAGCTTCGAAGTTGTAGACACTGACCTGGAACTATTTCATATGCTATCAGCAGGTCGGGGGTAAGCACACGGAGGACAAGAGGACCATGTCTTGCTGTTCTGTCGCTCAGTCGCGTCCGACCTCTGCGACCACATGGACTGCAGCACACCAGGCCTCCCTGTCCATCACCATCTCCCTAAGTTTGCTCAAACTCATGTTCGTTGAGTCAGTGATGGCATCCAACCATCTCATCCTCTGTCACCCCCCTTCTCCTCTTGGCACTTTATTTCCAAAGTTTTGCAGTTCAGTTTGACTCCCCTTCTTTCCCTAGGTTATTGCCAAAAGGGAAACATGAAGTCAAGGTAAATTCTAAAATAGCAAGCTGTAGAGAGTCTTGGCATGAAGATAGCCAAACCAGCACAGGGTGGCTGATTTAAAGGTCAAGACTATCAGTTTATTCACATTGAGAAAGTGCATTCCTTTACCAAGAATTACATTATTTACCCAGGTAATGATATGGGAATGTTTAAAATATTTCATTTTGATAGGTTGAAAATAAGCTGAGATTATCATTACTTTTTACTTATTTAATTGACAAGATCAAACTGATTTATGCATTTCTCTCATTTTTTAAACTAATACTTAGTACTTCTTAGAATTTAAAAATAGTTAAATATTTAAATAAATTAGTTCAGATTCAGTTAATGTAACAACTTGAGCCAAAAAGCTCTCAAATTTATCGTCATTTTCATTTGTTCCTATTCCTTCTTTTTTTAAAATCCCTTCTTAATCATATTTGTGTTTTTGTTATATGAGATAGTAAAACTCAATAAATTACATTAAATATATTTTGCCATTTGCTACAGATTTTTCCCATTTCCATCTATACTCTGCCAAGAAAGGCAACTTTTGTTCCCTCCCTGGTGTGAACACTTCCAAATTTTCTGCTAAAATTACCCAGTCACTTACAAATATGAATAAGAAACAGGGCACATATGTTCAAGGGTACAGATTCTAGATACAGAATGCCATGATTTGAATCTTAATATCACTTCTTACTATGTTCAGAAAAGCTATTTATATTCTCTGACTCAGTTTCCTTGTTAGCAAAACTGGGATTAATAATAGGCCCTCCCTCATAGGGATGTAGTGAAGTTCTGACTGAGTTAAAAGGTGAAATGCTTAGAACAATGCTGTCAACTACTTTTCATTCTTTCTTTCATTCTCTTCAACCTCATTTCATTCTTAATGAAGTTCTTTCATTCTTAAAAATACATTAGAGAGATCTCTTCACAGCAAGAAATTGAATTCATTTTAAGGAAAATAGCTGCATGGTACTTTCCAGGTGGCACAATGGTAAAGAATCTGCCTGCCAGTGCAGGAGACGCAAAAGATGTGGATTTGATCCCTGGGTCAGTAAGATCCCCTAGAGAAGAAAATGGCAACCCCCTCCAGTGTTCTTGCCTGGAAAAGTTGGCAGGCTACAGTTCATGGGATTGCTAAGAGTCAGACATGACCCACTGTGCGCACGCGCGCACACACACACTGCTAAACATGGTCCACAGATCCAAAACGGCCTCACATGTGCTAAAAATCCACAGTACCAAACCTAGATTTAATACCTAACTGCAGTTTTGACCTTCAGTTCAGTTCAGTTCAGTCGCTCAGTCATATCTGACTCTTTGCAACCCCATGAATTGCAGCACCCCAGGCCTCCCTGTCCAACTCCCAGAGCTCACCCAAACTCGTCCATCGAGTCGGTGATGCCATCCAGCCATCTCATCCTCTGTTGTCCCATTCTCCTCCTGACCCCAATCCCTCCCAGCATCAGAGTCTTTTCCAATGAGTCAACACTTTGCATGAGGTGGCCAAAGTATTGGAGCTTCAGTTTCAGCATCAGTCCTTCCAAGGAACATTCAGGACTGATTTCCTTTAGGATGGACTGGTTGGATCTCCTTGCAGTCCAGGGGACTCTCAAGAGTCTTCTCCAACACCACAGATCAAAAGCATCAATTCTTTGGCGCTCAGCTTTCTTTACAGTCCAACTCTCACATCCATACATGACCACTGGAAAAACCATAGCCTTGACTAGACAGACCTTTGTTGGCAAAGTAATGTCTCTGCTTTTCAATATGCTATCTAGGTTGGTCATGACTTTTCTTCCAAGGAGTAAGTGTCTTTTAATTTCATGGCTGCAATTACCATCTGCATTACCATTTTGGAGCCCAGAAAAATAAAGTCTGCCACTGTTTCCACTGTTTCCCCATCTATTTCCCATGAAGTGATGGGACCAGATGCCATGATCTTCGTTTTCTGAATGTTGAGCTTTAAGCCAACTTTTTCACTCTCTTCTTTCACTTTCATCAGGAGGCTTTTTAGTTCCTCTTCACTTTCTGCCATAAGGGTGATGTCATCTGCATATCTGAGGTTCTTGATATTTCTCCCAGCAATCTTAATTCCAGCTTGTGCTTCTTCCAGCCCAGCGTTTCTCATGATGTACTCTGCATATAAGTTAAATAAGCAGGGTGACAGTATACAGCCTTGATGTACTCCTTTTCCTATTTGGAACCAGTCTGTTGTACCATGTCCAGTTCTAACTGTTGCTTCCTGACCTGCATATAGGTTTCACAAGAGGCAGGTCAGGTGGTCTGGTATTCCCATCTCTTTCAGAATTTTCCACAGTTTATTGTGATCCACACAGTCAAAAGCTTTGGCATAGTCAATAAAGCAGAAATAGATGTTTTTCTGGAACTCTGTTGCTTTTTTCATGATCCAGCGGATGTTGACCTTACTCCCAAATAAAACCTTAATCAAGCAGTTTGGAATTTTCCGGTTAGAACCAATGAGGTATTCTGGGCCTTCTCCAGTCTACTACAGAGGAAGAAGAGGGAACCTTTTATATATTTATATATTATTTATTGCTGATGACTTATTTTGGGGGGGCTCAAAAATCACTGCAGATGGTGACTGCAGCCATGAAATTAAAAGACACTTGTTCCTTGGAAGAAAAGCTATGACCAACCTAGACAGTGTATTAAAAAGCAGAAACATTACTTTGCCAACAAAGGTCCATCTAGTCAAAGCTATGGTTTTTCAACTAGTCATGTATGGATGTGAGAATTGGACTATAAAAAAGGCTGAGTGCCGAAGAATAGATGCTTTTGAATTGTGGTGTTGGAGAAGACTCTTGAGAGTCCCTTGGTCTGCAAGGAGATCCAACCAGTCCATCCTAAAGGTAATCAGTCCTGAGTGTTCCTTGGAAGGACTGATACTGAAACTGATGCTCAAATACTTTGGCGACCTGATGTGAAGAACTGACTCGTTTGAAAAGACCCTGATGCTGGGAAAGATTGAAGGCGGGAAGAGAAGGGGATGACAGAGGATGAGATGGTTGAATGGCATCACAGACTTGATGAACATGAGTTTGAGCAAGCTCCAGGAGGTGGTGATGGACAGGGAAGCCTGGTGTACTGCAGTCCATGGGGTCGCAAAGAGTCAGATAACTGAGTGACTGAACCGAACTGAACTCCTTGCCCCTACCCTCTTTTCTATAAAAGCCTTCCATTTTGTGGCACTTATCAGAGCTCTCTTCTGTTTATTAGATTTATGGACTTCTCTGGTCGCTCAGCGGGGAGAGAATCTGCCTGCATTGTGGAAGACCTGGGTTCAGTCCCTGGGTTGGGAAGATCCCCTGGAGGAGGGCACAGCAACCCACTCCAGTATTCTTGCCTGGAGAATCCCATTGACAGAGGAGCCTGGCAGGCTACAGTCTGTGGGGTCACAAAGAGTTAGACATGACTGAGTGACTAAGCACACATACACATCCTTGAATAACACCAAACATGTCTTCAAATTTAATCAATTGAATTTTGTTTTTAACCAGTACTTCAGTTCAGTTCAGTCGCTCAGTCATGTCTGATTCTTTGCAACCCCATGGACTGTAGCACACCAAACTTCCCTGTCCATCACCAATTTCCAAAGCTTGCTCAAACTCATGTCCATCCAGTCAGTGATGGTAGTGGAAGTGATGTAATTCCAGTTGAGCTATTTCAAATCATAAAAGATGATACTGTTAAAGTGCTACACTCAATATGCCAGCAAATTTGTAAAACTCAGCAGTGGCCACAGGACTGGAAAAGGTCAGTTTTTATTCCAATCCCAAAGAAAGGCAATGCCAAAGAATGTTCAATACTTAAGGCATTGAATACTAAGGTATGTAGCAAATCTATTTAACTATTGTTAAATGGCCATTTGTGTTGTTTCTAGGTATTTAGCATTATTTTTTGCCAGTGCAAACAATATCGCAATAAGAAATTTTGAATACACATACTTTCTGTAGCTCCTTTTATTTCCATAGGAAAGTGACAACCATATCCTTTCCTTACAAATTATCTTTCCTGGGTTGTTTTAAATGCTTTAAGTTGTTTTAAATTTTGATATTTTAAGTTGTTTCAAATTGAAATATTTTAAATTATTGCCATTTAATTTTAAATTAGTATTTTGGAAGCACCATGGAAAAAGCAAGAGAGTTCCAAAAAAACATCTATTTCTGCATTATTGACTATGCCAAAGTCTTTGACTGAGTGGATCACAATAAACTGTGGAAAATTCTGAAAGCGATGGGAATACCAGAACGCCTGATCTGCCTCTTGAGAAATTTGTATGCAGGTCAGGAAGCAACAGTTAGAACTGGGCATGGAACAACAGAATGGTTCCAAATAGGAAAAGGAGTTCGTCAAGGCTGTATATTGTCACCCTGTTTATTTAACTTATATGCAGAGTACATCATGAGAAACGCTGGACTGGAAGAAACACAAGCTGGAATCAAGATTGCCGGGAGAAATATCAAGAACCTCAGATATGCAGATGATACCACCCTTATGGCAGAAAGTGAAGAGGAACTCAAAAGCCTCTTGATGAAAGTGAAAGTGGAGAGTGAAAAAGTTGGCTTAAAGCTCAACATTCAGAAAATGAAGATCATGGCATCTGGTCCCACCACTTCATGGGAAATAGATGGGGAAACAGTGGAAACAGTGTCAGACTTTATTTTTCTGGGCTCCAAAATCACTGCAGATGGTGACTGCAGCCATGAAATTAAAAGACGCTTATTCCTTGGAAGGAAAGTTATGACCAAACTAGATAGCATATTCAAAAGCAGAGACATTACTTTGCCAACAAAGGTTCATCTAGTCAAGGCTATGGTTTTTCCTGTGGTCATGTATGGATGTGAGAGTTGGACTGTGAAGAAGGCTGAGCGCTGAAGAATTGATGCTTTTGAACTGTGGTGTTGGAGAAGACTCTTGAGAGTCCCTTGGACTGCAAGGAGATCCATCCAGTCCATTCTGAAGGAGATCAGCCCTGGGATTTCTTTGGAAGGAATGATGCTGAAGCTGAAACTCCAGTACTTTGGCCACCTCATGCGAAGAGTTGACTCATTGGAAAAGACTCTGATGCTGGGAGGGATTGGGGGCAGGAGGAGAAGGGGACGACAGAGGATGAGATGGCTGGATGGCATCACTGACTCGATGGACGTGAGTCTGAGTGAACTCCAGGAGTTGGTGATGGACAGGGAGGCCTGGGGTGCTGCGATTCATGGGGTCGAAAAGAGTCGGACACGACTGAGCAACTGATCTGATCTGATCTGAAGGTCTGCTTTTGTATATGGTATCATATTTTTATTTAAGGCAATGATGATAGTGCTGTTTATAAAATAAACCTTATTTTCCCTCCAAATTAAACACCAAATATGAATATATTCAGTTCATTAAATACTAGAATATTTTGTTTCACTGATTGATTTTAAAGCAAGTTTGCTTCCTAGTCTTCTTTTTCATGTTTTTCTCAGCTCCCACTCTGCATAAATATTATGATTGCTTTATTTGTTTTAAAATTTTTTACTCACTTTCAAAATTGTATGCTTTTGCTACCCCCTCTACTATTTTTTTAATTCAGTGGAGCATTCAGTGAAATTAAATTTGGGATATTACTTTCAAGTAACCAATTTTGGGTATTTTGTTTGTTTGTTTATTTTTTAACCAATTTCATCTTTTATTTGGAATAATTTTTTATTTCTACTTTATTGAGTTTGTTTTGCTTTTCTTTTCTTAATTTGTTAATATGAGAACTTAGCACCTCACTCTTAGTCTTTTCCTTTAATAATAAAGGTGTATTAGGCTCAGGTTTTTTTTTTTGAAACAAGTTTTAACTGTATTCCACAAGTTATCACATGACATACTTGTTTTTCTTTGTAATTTAAAAAGTTTATAACTAAGGTTTAATATCTAGTTGATTCCATTTCTTATTTCAACTGCTGCTGCTAAGTCGCCTCAGTCGTGTCCAACTCTGTGCGACCCCATAGACGGCAGCCCACCAGGCTCCCCTGTCCCTGGGATTCTCCAGGCAAGAACACTGGAGTGGGTTGCCATTTCCTTCTCCAATGCATGAAAGTGAAAGTGAAAGTGAAGTCAATCAGTCATGTCCGACTCTTAGCGACCCCATGGACTACAGCCCACCAGGCCCTCCATCCATGGGATTTTCCAGGCAAGAGTACTGGAGTGGGGTGCCATTGCCTTCTCTGTTAACAGCGGCTAGGCATATTATATTTACTTGGAGCTGGTATACTTGGTGACAGCCTTAGTGCCCTCAGACACGGCATGTTTGGCCAGCTCCCCAGGTAGCAGCAAACGCACGGCGGTCTGGATCTCCCTGGATGTGATAGTCGAGTGCTTGTTGTAATGTGCCAGGCGGGATGCCTCGCCTGCGATGCGCTGGAAAATGTCGTTGACGAAGGAGTTCATGATGCCCGTGGCCTTGGACGAGATGCCGGTGTCCGGATGGACTTGCTTCAGCACCTTGTACACGTAGGAGGAGTAGCTCTCCTTGCGGCTGCGCTTGCGCTTCTTGCCGTCCTTCTTCTGGGCCTTGGTCACAGCTTTTTTAGAGCCCTTTTTAGGGGCAGGAGCAGACTTAGCCGGTTCAGGCATGTCTATAATGACAACACCCAACAACACAGAAAGATCTTTCTTATTTCAACTAA
This sequence comes from Bos mutus, assembly GCF_027580195.1. Classification (NCBI taxonomy): domain Eukaryota; kingdom Metazoa; phylum Chordata; class Mammalia; order Artiodactyla; family Bovidae; genus Bos; species Bos mutus. The sequence continues at coordinate 6,569,528 of NC_091645.1, read as the reverse complement.
TTATATTTATTTTCTTTTTTAAAAAATTAGATTATGTTCTAAGAATGTAGCATATATAATATTAACATTTAAAATTTAAGCAATCATTTTTTCTGGTTAAATTTATGGCTTAAGTTAAACATTAAAAATTATGTTTTCTCTACTCAGAAGAACTTTGATATACACTCAAAGTGATTACATCTCTTATGACCATGCTTAATTTTTGTCTATTACATCTTTCAGTTGTAAAAGGTTGAAGTATCTCAAGGTAACTTCATTTTAATACATTTCTTAGTTATCTCATCATTTGTTCTTAATATTTTAATTGCTTTCTTATTTAGTACATTTCCATACTTTGAAAAACATATGCTTTTTGCCTGATCATAGATGTCCTACAATAACCCTCTCCTCTAGAATTTCTACCTAAACCTGCAATCTCAAAAGTAGTTCTAAGACTTGCCTCTCCTGGGTGTTGACTTGTTCCAAGACCTAGTTAAGGTTGGGTTTAGAGGGAAAGAATGATTGAAATGCAAATTCACACTGCTATTAGGTGCTTTAGGCTTTTAATGTCTAATATATTTTTTTCTTCCTGATTTTTATGATTTTAACAAGTCTTCTCAACAATTTGGAATACAGAATACTGACAAGTATTAGTAGTAAACTAAGAAGAACAGAGAAATTGAATTAAAAGTGAGGAAATGGAGAGAGGCAAAATGCACAGGTATAATTGCTTTTTATGATAACAGTTATCAGTTATTGAATGTCTTCTGTGTGTAGACACTACATGCATGTGCTCACTGTCTAATCCCTACAGCTGCGCTATAAGGTAGGTATTACTCACTTTAGTTTAGAAATGAAAAAGTGTTTAGAGCAGAGAGATTAAGGATCATGCCGAGTGTCATACAACTTGAGTGACTGAGCTAGAGAATTTGGCTGATTCCCAAAGTGTATCTGAGTTCCAGTGCCCCCTTCTTTCCACTGTAGCACACTCCTTTACTTGTAGGCAGACTTAAGGAGATATTCTGAATAAATAGTTGTCCATAAATAAAAAGCACAATACTTCTTTAGCCACAAAACTATATATATTTATTCAACATGGTATAGTTGTAGCCAGTAAGAGGAAGTGATGGTAGAGTAGGTGTTTCTGGAAGAAAGTAAAGACAAATGGAGGCTTCCCTGGTCGCTCAGCAGTAAAGAATCTACCTGCCCTTGCAGGAGATGAGGGCTCAGTCCTGCGTCGGAAAGATCCCCTGGAGAAGGAAAAGACAACCCACTCCAGTATTCTTGCCTGGGAAATTCCAAGGACAGAGGAGCCCAGCGCACTAGAGTCCATGGGGTCAAAAAAGAGTCAGACACAACCTAGCAACTAAACAACAACAACAACAAAAACAAATGGAGACATTTATTTCAAGTACCTGTGGGATATCAGAATGAGGGTATCTAATGATAAGCTGGATATATTGCTGTAGGACTCAAGGAAGGGGTCATTCAGTCATTCAGGTTAATACAGATATTTATCGGGCATCTCCTCTACTCAGGTATAGACAGGCAATGAGAATACCTGCAGGGTATTCAGACTACTTTAGGTATTGACTGAGTGCAGTTTTTATTAATTCTCACCAAATAAGTAAGAGTTGACATGGTGGTAGAGATCACCCAAAGCAAGCCCATAGAACATAGAGGAAGTGGAGGGAAGAGGCTGAAGACAGCCTGACAATTACCAAAGTGTAAGGGCTAAGCTGAAGAACAGGAGTTCACAAAGGAAAAATTAAGAGAATCAGAAGGAGGACCAAGAAGGTTAATGATACGTTGAAATATCATTAACTCGATAAGAGGAAATATCGAGTCTAAAATCTAATGAACAAGTTTTTGCTTCAACCGTCACTAAGTCAGGACCAATTCTAGCTTCTGCTTCTAGAACCACATACCAAATTGGTGTTCTATTTCTTTGGTTCAGGACAAAGATCCCTGTTCTTTGTGAAACTGATTCAGAAAGCTGGAGGTGATAGTCCTGAAATCCTCTAGACAGCTGACAGCTACCTGAATCTGCAGCAGGGCCATTCCTGATGACAGGACCACAAGCCCTGACTCATATTCTGTGACTCAAGATGGTTGGATGGCATCACTGACTCAATGGACATGAGTTTGAGCAAGCTCCAGGAGATGGTGAAGGACATGGAAGCCTGGCATGCTGCAGTCCATGGGGTTGCAAAGAGTTGGACATGAATGAGCGACTGAACAACAAGATATAGACTGAATAGTGTCTCATACCTGTCCTGTTTCATTATACCTTTTTACTACAATGTGGCCATGCTTAGAGTTGCTTTAAAAAATAAATTTTTCATATCAAGCCATCGTATGTGTATCTTTATAAAAGTATGCAGACACATTACCATAATTTGAACTTTCATAATTCTAGTCACTTAGAACCTGAGTAAATAGGAATAAACAGGAATTATTGTGCCTTGTTGAATTTCTTTATTAATTTCTTTGAAAACCTTTACCTGTAGGCAACAGACTTGTTGCATAATTGCGAGAGCTAATGAAAAAAGATCATCTGCGCATGATTCACATGACATGTCTCAAAGTCAAAAAGAAAGTGTAATTTCATTTCCCGTACAATGTTAAGTTCAACATTCTGGCTCCCTAGAAGACTGGGAAAACAGTTCTTCACTCTACAGTTATAATTCCTCATTTGGTTCAACTGAATCCATTAATTGGGAAATAATTAAATCAGAGACATTATGATATATCTCTACAGAGACAGTAATGTATTTAAAGAATCTCTATGATATCTCTAATTGAGATCTCAATTTCCCTGAGATATGTTATTTTTAATGATAAATATATTCAAATATTTCTTGAAGCATTGATTGAACTTTTTCTAAAATCTCTGCCAGAAGTCAGGAAAGCTGGGTTGTGATAATGTCTTTGCCACTAACTCACATGGTGATCTTGAGGAGATCAATTCAAACTATGCCTGTGATTCTTCCTTGAAACTTTACTGGATTCTTATAAAATTTGAAAAAGATTAATTGATTCAAGAAATATGTATTAAGTAATTACTGTATGTCAAGATCTGATTTAGCACCAAGGATTCAGTGAAGAACATGCCAAATGAGATTTTTGCTTTCCTGGGCTTAAATTCAAGCCAAGAATAAAATTACTTAACAGTTACATGTGCATAAATAACACAAAGGAAAGTATTAGAGGTAAGGGTAGTGTGTGTTAGTTTGGGAGTCGGAAAAGAATCCTTTGAGAAGATAACGTGTAAGCTGAGATGTGCAGGGTGAGAATTGCACACGTCAACACCATTCTATGTAGAAGGAACAACATATAGAGAGGCTGGAAGTATCTGAGGACGTATGAAAAGTTCAGAAGAGCTATCATGGTAAGTGATGGGGAAGAAGTGAAAGGCAGTTATGAAGACACCTTGTGACGTGGCTCGTGGGAACGTAAATTGGTTTGAACATTTTGGAAAGTATTTTGGCAACATGAAATAAAAGTCTCAAAAAGTAGTTCTAGTCTTTGATTCAACAATTTGATATCTGGAAGTCTATTCTGCTAAAAGTCATGTGAAATACTGAAAAAAATTTTAAGAACAAAGATTGTGCAGTGCATTTGTAACAGGAAAATAAATGACTACACAGAGGTGAGCAAAAATATAGCGTGTGGAAATCAAGAAATACATACAGCTAACAGAAGTCTGTTTGTGAAGAGTTTGTAACAATATTAAACATTACATGATAAACTGTTTTGTAATACTTAAAGAAAGAAACAGGCAGTCCAGGCATGGGTCCAGGTGAGCAATGCTCACACCATGGTCTGGATCGCAACTGAGGAATTCTCAGATGAGGATATCCTGATCTCTGTAGGAGTTACTGGCAAATTAGTCTCACCTCTCATCTGCAGAGAGATACTATCTTTGTTGTCTGGACTGTCTCCGGGAATAAGAGGGAATCGTCTTGTATTTACTGTCCTGGTCACCAAAAAAATCTGTTCTTTGACCTCTGGCATGGTGTGTGCATGCTCAGTCATGTCCAGCTGTTTGCAATCCCATGGACTGTAGCCCACCAGGCTCTTCTCTCCATGGAATTTTCCAGGCAAGAATATTGGAATGGGTTGCCAGATGCCATTTTTACCTCCAGAAGATCTTCCCAACCCAGGGATCTAACCCATGTCTCTTGCATCTCCTGTACTGGCAGGCAGATTCTTTACCACTTTCACGACCCAGGAAGCCCTCTTTTGACCTCTAGAGAGACCCCATTTCTAGCTTCCAAGGCCTTCTGCTAAGAGAACAATCTTGAAAAGATACTCTCTCACAAGATGTGTAGAATTGCCATGGAGAATTGGCTCCTTAAATCCCTTATTAATATTTTTATCATTTTAACTGATGATAATTATTAATGTTGTTTTAGCCAGGATTATTATAACAAGCATATAATATTCATAGTTGTGTGAAAAATAGAAAGTTGGCAACATATGACCCAGGTTTCCCTCCCCGGAAGTGTTAGCCAATCTAGGAAAGTTTTTGCCACTAATTAGCTGTAACACTTTTATGGGCTCCAGTTTCTATTAAATGACAGTTCAAGACTTGTTGGCTGTCTAATCTCTAGCCTACTTTAAATTCTGTCTTTTTGTTATTCCATATGTGGAGGAGGGGGATACATATAACTTAGTGAATACAAACAGACTTAAATCACTTTATTTGAAGGAATTTGTCCAGTTGTAATCTCAATAGTATACAGTTAAATTAATCCAATCAAAGATCTAGTACATCTTCTGCGTGCAGAAATATAAAGAATTATATAGATTTAAAACCAAATTCAAGTAGTTTTCAATGCACATATTAATTCCACAGGCTATTTCTATAGCAAAAACACAGCTGTGATTTTAAAGATAGATAATAACAAGATGTGATAAAGACTACTGTAAACTTAAACATACAAGGAGAAGCAAGGAAAACTAGAAAGTTGAAAAATATGCTGCTTATTATTTTCTCCATTCACAGCCAAGTATGATTTTCTCAATTTGTAAGGTGTTATATAAAGAATTTTGTCTCATTGTTCTGTCGTGGAAAGAACACTAGCATCAGAAGACAATTTTGGCATCCACTTACTAGGTGTATTATCTTGGGAAATTTCTCTGAGGTTTAGATATTCTTAATATAAAACAAAAACAGGTTTTACCATAAAGAGCTGCCATTAGGGTCACATGTGTTGATATAGGTAAAAGTGCTTTGTAAACTGTAACATCTACAATAGGAATGTAAAGGTTTATTTCTATTGAATTGGGTGGTGATGGTGATAATACACAGAATTATCTGCTAAGGGATCTGTGGTGGGGAGAGAGGGTCACTGACAAGGAGTGCACCTTGGGTAGAGGGGGAAAAACAGGCAAAGAGGTATGAAAGTTTCTACTTTGTAAAAAGTGTCGATGTGACAAGAAGACAGAGCTTAGCTTCTTGGTAGCAATTTCACTACTAGTTTATCACTGATGTCCGAAAGTTCACTTTTATTTCGCTTGTATGATTGATTCCAAGACCTTCCTATTATACCAACTATGCTTAACCATTCCTTTTTCTGTAAAACAGATTTGTAATGTACCTGCTTTCACCAACAGTTTCATTGTAAGCATGCTTGCTCAGTCACGTCCGACTTTTTGCGACCCCGTCAACTGTAGCCCACCAGGCTCCTCTGTCCATGGGATTTTCCGGGCAAGAAAACTGGAGTGGGTTGCCGTTTCCTTCTCCAACTCAGAGACTGAACTCACGTCTCCTTCATTGGCAGGAGGATTCTTACATCTGAGTCCCCTGGGAAGCCCCACCGTACTCATTCAATTCATCGATTTGTCTGTGTTTCTGAGCATGTCCTAGGGGCGGGCCTGGGGCGGAGGAGGGGCTGTGACTAGTACTATATGGGCTTGGATTCAGCTTTAATGAAGGGTTGTTGGATTGAATTGTCCCCAGTTAACATGCAAGCCCTTTGGAGCACTATGACAAAATGTGCCTAAATCATGATCTCTGCACTAATAAAACTGAAAAACCACTTCTAATTTCACTGTTGACTAAGATCCTGTTTCCTACACAACCCCTTAGTGATACTAGAAATAGGGGTGGATTCAGAGTTGAGTAAAGCTCAGAGAGGGAGAAGGCAATGGCAACCCACTCCAGTACTCTTGCCTGGAAAATCCCATGGATGGAGGGGCCTGGTGGGCTGCAGTCCATGGGGTCACTAGGAGTCAGACACGACTGAGTGACTTCACTTTACTTTTTCACTTTCATGCATTGGAGAAGGAAATGGCAGCCCACTCCAGTGTTCTTACCTGGAGAATCCCAGGGACGGGGGAGCCTGGCAGGCTGCCGTCTATGGGGTCGCACAGAGTCAGACACGACTGAAGCGACTTAGCAGCAGCAGCAGCAGCCTGAGGAAAGGGGAAATGGAGCAATAGAAACAACACTGACCTTCCTCATATTTCTTCCAAGAATTGGCCCTCCCTGCCTTCAGCAAACTCATGTGCTTAAAAAAGAAGAACTGTACTTCCACAATTTTCAAACATGGATTATATGAAGTTATTTTGTAGGATGTAAGGAACAAAATGCATCAATATGTATGTAAATAGGTAATATGTCTCATATTCATGTGCATGGCTCTTTTTCATAGATATGTATTAAAGTAGGTCCTGTTGGATTAAGAAGATACAATTTTATGTAAGGCAATCCATAGAAATATTTAGTTAAAATGTGTGTTCTTTAGGAACTAACTTTAAAGGTAGAGCCATTAAGAGAGTAGTGAAATGGAAATGGTGACATTTTAAAAATTATTTTAAATGAAGATTTTATATTTGAAAACGTGGAAGGGACTACCGCATACCGTCTTTGAGAAGCAGCTTTTGGTATTCTCCACTCAAGTGTCAGGAAAACTAGATTTCAGGCCAAACTTAATCATTGAATACTATCTAGCTGGTGATCTTGGACAAGTCACTCTGCCTTAATGGGTCTGCCTTGACTTATCTGTTTTTGTTAGTCAGACGTCTTAAGGATAATCAGGAGAGTTGGAGAAGGAAGTGGAGACCCATGCCAGTATTCTTGCCTGGAGAATCCCATGGATAGAGGAGCCTGGGGGGCTATACAGTCTATGGGGTCGCAGAGAGTCAGACAGGACTGAGCAACTAAATAACTACAACAACAATCAGGAGAGTATTTTGTAATCATCAAAGTTCCTGAATTAGATTTAGGAATGATAGTTCCCTGGGTAAAGACTTACCAAAAATTCTAGTCATTTGAAATTTGGTTACTTGAATCTCAGCACAAATAGTATAGTACCTGCTAATTCTGATATTTTGCTTTAATTTTTAACAGATGCAACCCTCATAAAAACATGAAATATGTATAACAATGTACAGGTGACCACCTTGCAGACAGCCCCCTGCTTATAAATCATGGTAAACATTCAACCCAGGCCAGTGTCTAATCCCCATGCTCTCTCCTTGTATCACATGCCTTATGCACCCAAATTTTTATTGTATAAAAATAAAAGTAAACTTTCCTATCCTCCAAAACCCCCAAAATTAAACATTGTCTAACATTATTGTGAGCTTCTGTTTCCCTTGAGAAATTGTGAGAGTTTAAGAAACATTTCTATTATTCAACAAGTATCTCTCTCATAGACAAAACTTCAAAATCAGTCTGACAGAGCTCCCCAAACCACAAGATCTCTCACTTTTGGGTGAGTTAGAGTCATTTTTAACTTCCTTTGTTTCGAAATGAGAGCAACTACCACCCTAATGGGGTTTTCCCAGGTGGCTTACTGATAAATAATCCGCCTGCCAGTGCAGGAGATGAAGGAGACATGAGTTTGTCAGGAAGGTCCCCTGGAGGAGGAAATAGCAACCTACTCTAGTATTCTTGCCTGGGAAATTCCATGGACAGAGGAACCTGGCAGGCTACAGTCCACGAGGCTGCAAAGAGTTGGACGTGATTTAGCAACTGAAGCAACCACCACCACCCTAGTAGACCCTGTGGCCAGCAGGGGTGCAGTGTGGCCATGAGAGGCGCTGAGCATCCTTGGAAGGCATGTAATTATCCACAGGGAGAGTAAACTGACCCTGCAGTGGCTTTAAGAAATGAGGAAATGGTTTCTATAGATGCTGACGAAGCTCTCACATGTCCAGTTGGAATACGTATGCCACCCGAACCCGGGATGAATTTCCCTTTATTTTTCTCTTTTGCTTCGTCTTTTCTTGAACAAAGGAAGGGTTTGAAAGAAAGAAGTAGGACATTTTTATATGGGGAAAGATTTTAATTTTTTTGTCTTACTTTCTTATCTCTAAAAGTAGAAGATTGGACTGTTTATTCTTTTAGTTTTGGTATGCTGAAATCACAGTTTTACATTTAGAAACTTATTTTAGTTAGCAGCTTATAAAACATTAAAAATTTTTAGGAATAGTCAGAAATAGGCTTATTTCTTCCAAATATAGAAAGGACCAAGCATTTATTGTGTATTTGTGACAAATTAATACACCCACATACATCAATACTGTTTTAACACTAGTCAACTTCTTGAATGCAAACCAGCATCTCTGGAATAGAGTGAGGGAAACAGGAAGGTTTAACCCAAAGAAAACGTAACCAGAAAAGAGAAAAGCAACTCACGAAGTGTTTTCTATTAACTTTGCTAGATATTAATAAAAAATAACTAGATAAAATAATTATAGTTTAGGAACTATTTTTACCATTGTTATGTTTGTTAATAACCCAAACATGTTCACCAGCTTTGCACCTTGTCTCCCCATTTTGCCAAGTTTTTCAAAATTTATCAGTCTGTATATTTAGCTCTGCCTTACGCCCCTACCTCTACTGAAGTAAAGGAAAAGGGGAAAGAAGAATTCTAGTTGTCTCTCTCCCCAGCTTTTGGGAATTAAGTCACAACTGTTCTATCTTACAGTGTGCCTATTAACTAGCAATCACCTATGAATAGATGAACTGACACCTCTTCAACCTGAAGAGGTGAAGAAGTATCTGAAACATTGATAGGAGCTTCCCTCCCCAGTAGAAAACTGAGGGCCCAGTCAAACTCTTAACCTTCTGCTTTGGGGGCTTAGATACTTGTTTTCAAGCACAAAGGATTTTCTTTGCTTCTAGGGAGGGAATAAGAGCAAAGCTAGCTCTTGCTGAAATTGCCAAATTGAATCTTTTCTGCTTCCCTTTGGACTTTTCTTTACTCCCCAGCTGTAAATGATTTATCTCTCCTGGGAAAAAGACTTACATTTAGCAAGGCTCTTTAGTGATTTCATTTCAATCTTCCTTTTGAACAGATACACATTCTTCATTAATAATGAAAGAAAATTCAATAGAAAAATGAACCAGAAATATGAGTTAGCAGTTTAAGTGAAATAAAAATATTTTAATTTTTTCCAATTAATTCAAAATGCATATTAAAGTGCGATATTAATGTTTGCCTATTACAGTGATAAAAATGTAATAAATAGACTGATCATATCCACTTCAGCTGAAGATGTGGGAGAATAGGTACCTTGCTACATTATTGATGAGCACAATAATGGAAATAGCCTTTCTGAAGAGTAATTGATGATATTGATAAAAAGTTTAAGTACATGTAGTGCTTTGACTCTGCAATTCCATGGGTTATGGGTTCATTATAGCATTGCTTACAATAGTGAAATGATGAGTAATAAAAGAGAGGTAAAGTAAATTAAGGAAAATGCATACTATGACATTTTTGGAGATGTTCAAACAAAGAATAAGGTAGAAGTTTACACACACACATGGAAAGGTAGACATAATGCATGATATGAAAACAAATTACTTGGTAAAAGAAAATGAGTAATTTCATGTTTGTATATACAAGAAAGGAACTGAGATAATCAGAACACTCTTAACAATGGTTGCTTTGTGGTGAGGGGGTAGGGGAAGCAGCGGGACACGTGCACTGCAGTCTTCTAAATGAGCACTTACCCTAATACTCTGCGAGGCAGTGGTGTTTATCACCCCAATTTTTATGTTGTAAACTCAAAGAAAATGCTTAAAGCAAAATTTCAACCTTAATACACTTAAGGTATAATGTGAAATTTTTCTCTATTTATTCCCCGCACATATATTATTTGAATACTTTATCTATGCCATGAATTTTGCGAAACAACTATAATATATATGCAAATACACATTGCACACAGACACACACACACATCTCTGCTCTCATAGAGCTAACAGACTGTGTGCATACATGTTTTCTCTACTCTTTCTTAGAACTCATACCTGCTATTATTTTTCCTATTTTATTACCTAATTTAGTAATTATTATTTTGAATATTCCATTAAAGAGAAGTCCCCAAATGGACATAATTATTGCCCTATAGATGAGCATTTAGGATTAAGTGGCCTAACACAGGGGTCCCTAGAAGGAAAACAGTTACATTAACACCTTCCCTTCCTCTGTACTTCTACTACCCAACCACCTTATAGAACACTTTCATTCTCACAATAGCAACATAGTATTAGTGTCCTGATTTTACCAATCTTTACCAAAATTTACCAATAAATTTACCAAAATGTACCAAAATTTTACCAATTTTACCAACTCTGAGAAGTTCAGAGAAATTTTGTAAGGAGAATATGATTCACTGCCACTTTAAAGAAAAAAATAAAAAGCTCCTTCTAAATTGCCTATTTCAGTTTAGGAGCTTGATTAATGGTTACATAATCATTATGTTCGGAGAAGGCAATGGCACCCCAATCCGATACTCTTGCTTGCAAAATCCCATGGACGGAGGAGCCTGTTAGGCTGCAGTCCATGGGGTCGCTAAGAGTCGGACAAGACTGAGCGACTTCACTTTCACTTTTCACTTTCATGCATTGGAGAAGGAAGTGGCAACCCACTCCGGTGTCCTTGCCTGGAGAATCCCAGGGACGGGGGAGCCTGGTGGGCTGCCGTCTATGGGGTCGCACAGAGTCGGACACGACTGAAGTGACTTAGCATAGCATAGCAATCATTATGTTTAATCCATGAAAAGCTTCAAGTGGATACATATCCCAAATTTATATCTGAGGAAATTCAAAGAAAATAAAGTCTTAGTTCACATCAACGACTAACTTACCAGGCTGTTAGCGAGGGTGTCAAGCAACACTAGTGAGTGATCCCTCTCACTGTGAGAACAGACTCATCCCCACCCAAGAACAGGTGTCAGGTGAGGAGGAATTCTCCGTTTCAAGTCTTCCTTCCTTGTTGTTACCACACTGGACATCTTCAGCTACTGCTCCTTAGGTGGAACTAAGTTATTATTCCTCCTTCATATGTCCCCAAATTCCCCTTGACATTTTGGTGGAAACCAGATGAATGAAAAGAACACAGGACCGGACTCCCCTGGTGCTATAGTGATGAGAATCTGGCCACCAAAGCAGCTGACACGGGATTGATCCCTGGTCTGGGAAGATTCCACCTGCAGAGGAGCAACTGAGCCTGCAAGCCACAAGTACTGAGCCTGAACACTGCAACTACTCAAGCCCGTGTGCCTGGAGTCTGTGCTCCACAGCAGGAGAAGCACCTCGGTGAGAAGCCGTGTGCCCCGGTGAAGAGTATGCCCCACTCTCGGCAACTAGAAAGCCACGAGCAACAAGGAAGGCTCAGCGCAACCATAAATAAATAAGTGGATTTTTTTTTTTTAAGTGCAGGACTGGGCACTGCTGAGGTACTTGATGTGAAGGGAGCAAAGGCAAAGAGGAGGCATGAGTTTAATGGAGAGGCTGAGAATAATCTTAGCTTTAACACTTCACGCTGGGAAGATCACCCCTAAACGGAAGCTTCCTTTTCTTACAGAAAGCACCACACCTTCTGCCTCTGAAGGACTCCTAATTGAAGGAGGTTTCCCCCTCTCCAGAGGTCATAGCCTGGAATGCCTGGTCTTTCCCCTTCTCCTCTGCAGAACCCACGGGGTTTTTTTCAGTCTACCGAAGAGGGTTCAAAGCAGCTTCCCCGCACTATCTGGAATCTTGGAGTCGAAATTCTGCATATTCATTTATTAAAGGACAGACCTGTCATGCATTTCAGTTGTGCCCAAGGACATTAGTATTAAGTTATGCCAACCTACTTTACTCCTCCAGAGGCAGGAGAGTAGTGGTTATGGGCATAGAACTTCAAGTTAAAAGGTTTTCATCACAATCACCGGTCTGCTCCTGATTAAATTTTGGCAATTAAATTTTGGCTAGCTCTGAGCCACCTTTATATATATATATACAGTTCATGGGGTTTTCAGCAAGAATACTGGAGTGGTTTGCCATTCCCTCCTCCAGTTGGATGGTTGGATGGCGTCACCAATCAATAGACATGAACTTAGGCAAATTCCCAGAGATGGTGAGGGACAGACAGGCCTGGCATCCATGGGGCTGCAAAAAGTCAAACACAACTTGGCAACTGAATGACAACAACAACAAGCTAGCTTTTATATAATGACAAAACTATTATTATATTTTTCATAAAATTGTGAATATTAAGTGTGGCTGGCCAGCATAGGAAGCTCTCATCGTCATCATCATCACCATAATTAATATTTTATAGGTCTAAAAACCTTAACAACTTCCATGTTGGGTTATACTGTCCATTCTTTCTGACCCCAGGCTTGAACTTTTCTTCAACTATGACTCATTTCTCATCTCCTCCGACTTCCCCGGGAGTGCTCAGTTCACCTGATGCTTGTCTAGCCTTTGGAACTATTACAGTGGCCAAAAAATTTGTTCATTCTTTTTATGTACAATAGCTCTAGTAGAGCTTCAGTGCAGTTTAGTCGCTCAGTCGTATCCGACTCTTTGCAACCCCATGAATCACAGCACGCCAGGCCTCCCTGTCCATCACCAAATCCCGGAGTTCACTCAGACTCACATCCATCGAGTCGGTGATGGCATCCTGCCATCTCATCCTCTGTCGTCCCCTTCTCCTCCTGCCCCCAATCCCTCCCAGCATCAGGGTCTTTTCCAGTGAGTCAACTCTTCGCATGAGGTGGCCAAAGTACTGGAGTTTCAGCTTTAGCATCAGTCCTTCCAAAGAACATCCAGGACTGATCTCCTTTAGGATGGACTGGTTGGATCTCCTTGCAGTCCAAGAGACTCTCAAGAGTCTTCTCCAACACCACAGTTCAAAAGCATCAATTCTTTGGCACTCAGCTTTCTTCACAGTCCAACTCTCACATCCATACATGACTACTGGAAAAACCATAACCTTGACTAGACAGACCTTTGTTGGCAAAGTAATGTCTCTGCTTTTCAATATGCTATCTATGTTGGTCATAACTTTCCTTCCAAGGAGTAAGCGTCTTTTAACTTCATGGCCGCAATCACCATCTGCAGTGATTTTGGAACCCAGAAAAATAAAGTCTGACACTGTTTCCACTGTTTTCCCATCTATTTGCCATGAAGTAATAGGACCAAATGCCATGATCTTCGTTTTCTGAATGTTGAGCTTTAAGACAACTTTTTCACTCTCCTCTTTCACTTTCATCAAGAGGCTTTTTTGCTGTCTTTAATTCCATTTGAAACATTTTTGTTAGATTGTATTGTGACAGTTATCATGTTATTTTAGTCACCAGCTATCATATCAATGTGCATTTAATAAAAAACTTACAAAAATTGGTAAATTTTTGTGTAGCCAATTTAAGATTGAGGGTGGAAGGAAAAAGCAACACTTTCATCATATTATATTTTATTATTTCAAAAAAGGTAAAAATGAAGCTGAAATGCAAAGAGCCTTGTATGGAGAAAGTGCTGTAACTGATCAAATGTGTCAAAAGTTGTTTGTGAAGTTTTGTCTGGAAGTTTCTCACCAAACAATTCTCCATAATCGAACACAATAGTTGAAATTGATGGTGATCAAATCAAGACATTAACTGAGAACAACAAATGTTATACCACATGGGAGATAGCTGAAATACTCAAAATATCCAAATCAAGCACTGAAAATCATTGCACCAGCTTGGTTATGTTAACCACTTTATGTTTGGGTTCCATAGAAGTTAGAAAAAAAACATCCTTTTGGACCTATTTCCACATGTGATTCTCTACTTAAATATAAAGAAAACATTTCATTTTTAAAACACATTGTCACAGGCAATGAAAGTGAATATTGTACAGTAATTGTATTGTTGAGTGGGCTTCCCTGGTGGCTCAGACAGTAAAGAATCTACCTGCAGTGCAGGAGACCCAGGTTCAATTCCTGGATTGGGAAGATCCCCTGGAGGAGTAAAGGGCTACCCACTCCTGTATTCTTGCCTGGAGAATTCCATGGACAGAGAGCCTGACAGGCTACAGTCCATGGGGTCACAAAGAGTCAGACACGACTGAGTGGCTAACATTTTGATTTGGGCTTCCCCAATGGCTCAGTGGGTAAAGAACCCACCTGCAGTGCAGCAGACACAGGAAATGCAGGTTCACTCCCTGGGTTGGGAAGATCCCCTGGAGTAGGAAATGGCAACCCACTCCAGTATTCCTGTCTGGGAAATTCCATGGAGAGAGGAGCCTGGCAGGTCTCAAAGAGTCGGACATGAATGAACACACGATACACAAGGTGGAACGAAAGAGACGGTGGGGCAAGCGGAATGAACCGCCAGCAACCACACCAGAGGCCATCTTCATTCAAAGGTGATGTGTGTCTGTGGTGGGAATCCTCTATTATGAGCTCCTCCCAGGAAACCAAATGATTAATTCCAACAAGTGCAGCTCCCAGTTAGGCCAACTGAAGATAGCGCTCGAGGAAAAGTGTCTGGAATTAGTCAACAGGAAATGTGTCATCTTCCAACAGGATAACGCAAGACCACATGTTTCTCTGATAACCAGGTGAAAGCTCTTATAGGTTGGCTGGGAAGTTCTGATTCATCTGCTGTGTTCACCAGACATTGCACCTTCAGATGTCCATTTATTTAGGTCTTTACAAAATTCTCTTCATGAAAAAATTTCAATTCCCTGGAAGCCTTTAAAAAAGCACCTGAAACAGTTCTTTGCTCAAAAAGATTAAAAGTTTAGGGAAGATGGAATTATGAAGTTGCCTGAAAAATGGCAGAAGGTAGTGGAACAAAACGTTGAAAACGTTGTTCAACAAAGTTCTTGCAGAAAATGAAAATGTATCTTTTATTTTTAGTTTTAAAACCGAAGGAACTTTCTGGCCAACCCATAGACGGTTCTGTTGCTCCTTGACATCCGGGATGACAGTGTCCCTGTTGAATACCATCAGGACCCATTACAACAGGCCTCTGTTTCTTGCACACAGGCTAAGATAAGATTTCAAGAAAGGCTTTTCTATTTTTGTGACTCATAATTTCAACCTTCTCACTCTGCACTTTCAAGCTTTCCCAAAACCTTTAATTGTTGTTCTTAGTATAATCTGGTTCAAGAGTGATTTATGTGAAATTCTTTGAAAATTATAAAGTGCTGTAGAAATGTTGAAATTGTTATTGCTTCCATCTTCTGCTTAGCTGATAGTAACTCTTATCACAAAATTCTGATTATTATACCTAAAACACTGGGACTTCCCTGGCTGTCCAGTGGTTAAGACTCTGTGCTTCCAATGTAGGGGGTGGGGGTTCGATACCTGGTTGGGGAAGTAAGATTCCCACATGCTGGGCAGCCAAAACGAAAACTACAAAAATCCCCCCAAATAAAACTAACACATCGAAAATCTTATTTACATTTTGATCTTTTCTATACTTGTACATCTACAACAAAGTTACACATTTACTTATATTCTGAAGGAGAAGGTTTTACAACATCATTTTTTTTTTGTAGGACACTTTTCCAGATGTTTGAAGACTTATATAGCTTCTCAGTCTTGCAATTCAATAAAGCCTCCGTAGTTATGGAAAACTGGGAATAAAGTTAAGCTTATTTAAGATGTATTTAATTCTTTAAGAAAAACAGTTTAATTCATTTCTATTCATAATCATAAGTCTATCAATCAAGTCTTGATCTGAGATCTTCAGAAAATTACTTTGATGAATACATATATATTTTACAACTTATGAAGCAAAACCCTTTTATGGGAGAAATAATACCACTATAATATTATTTAAATCACTCTTGCTCTGATACATTGTCATTCAATAACTATCTTGCATATTAATGATAAAAGACAAACAATCCTATAGAAAAATGGAGAATGACTGTGAACAGCCATTTACTAAAAGAAATGTAATCAATAACAATTTTTAAATGGTTACAACTTGAATTAAAACATAAAATTTAACATGAGGCCTTATTAAATTTATTTTATTGCCCCAAATATAAAAGATTTATAATATCCAATGTTAGCTGTTTTGAGCGGCACTCTCCAGTAGAACTTTCATGAGGAACAGATATCTTAGTTATTTTTCTGAATATGGGAAGATGCAGGAAATTAGGCTCATAAAAATTTCCCCTGAAAACATCCAGCTGTCAGAGAGCCAAATCTTTCAGTTTCTCAGAGCACATCTCGATTTTGCTCTGAATTCCCTTCAGGTTGTAGCGTCAGTGACGGCAGTAGCTAGTGGCTCTGTCCTTATAGAACCAGATGGTGTCAGCCTTCGTGATTTTATAATTCTCTCCCTTTCAGTCTTCATTTTGACCCAGAGTTGGCAGGCATTTCATGATCTGTTTGTCCCTAAGAATGCTCATTCCTAGACGGAGAGACAATTTCATTATTATGTTACTCAGTTTACTACTATTGGATGAGGCCCTGTTACAGGCACTAAAAGCCTCTGGATCACCGGTCTCACTGGTCTGTTATAGTCCAGAAAGTGACTCCATCTTATTCTTTTTTCCATTATCTTAGAGTTGCTGCTGCTGCTAAGTCACTTTAGTCGTGTCTGACTCTGTGCGACCCTGTAGACGGCAGCGCACCAGGCTCCCCCGTCCCTGGGATTCTCCAGGCAAGAACACTAGGGTAGGTTGCCATTTCCTTCTCAATGCATGAAAGTGAAAAGTGAAAGTGAAGTTGCTCAGTCGTGTCCGACTCTTATCAACCCTCTTAGAGTTACACTATTACAATTATTGATCTTATAGAACTGTATTTGTTCAGTCATTTAAAATATCCAACCATCATTAATTTTTTCTGAGTCTCATGCACACATTTGGTAATGTGGGCAACAATAATCTTATAAAATAGAATAGCATTGAAACATATACAAGATCATATGTAAAGTAGATGCCCAGTGCAAGTTTGATGCGGGAAGCAGGGCACCCAAAGCTGGTGCTCTGGGACAACCTAGAGGGGTAGGATGGGGAGGGATCAGGGAGGGGGTTTCAGGATGGGAGGGGACACATGTATACCTATAGCCGATTCATGCTGATGTATGGCAAAAACCATCACAACACTGTAAAGTAATTGTCTTCCAATGAAAATAAATTAGTTAATTTAAAAAGTAAAATAAAATAAAAGAATACAAGTAATATACCTAGCAACAAAAAACCACAGGTAAGTATTTAAACTAAGAATGTTCATTAGACGCAGCCTGGATCTTCTTGAGTTGTCTGACCAGTCTGTTTGACCCCGATTGCCGTCTTCAAGGGAAATGATCTGTTGGCATTGTACATAAAGTTTACCAAAGATGTCTGCACATACCAGATGAGTGATGGATCACTGTGACTACTTATATGATTGAGAAAAAAATGTTATCTTTTAAGGAGTTACGTGGGTGGTGTCAGAAGAGGAAAAACTGCTCTTTATGCTTGAGCAAGTATTTCTGCCATTGAGGAGGCCTGATTAATGCTTTATGCAGATGGACGATGCACACTGGTGGGGAGGGAGGAGTTTCCGACAGGCAGAGAAAATTTCATGTTTAATTCTTGCTTATCTTACCTTAAAATATGAATTTTTATTTCATCAAGAAGAAACTCAAAGAAGTATATCCTGTTTTATAGAGTCAAACTGTTCTATAATGAGCATAACTCCAGTTCTCATTGGTGGTTAAATTCCTGGCCTTTGCTCAGTATTCTTGGACCTCAATCCTCCTTTCTAAACATGCCAATAAATATTTTCTTTCAAATATGCCTCAGCCTCTGAGCCATGCTATTACTCATATTCGTCCCTGTATTCAGAATGTCCCGCTCTCTCTCTTCAGGTTCAAACCCTACCCATCCTTCAAGAGCCAATTCACATTCTTAGGTTCTTCCTTATCCAGCTCCACTGGCAGCAATGATCAGATTTCTTCTTCTCCATCATTTCTATGAATTTCTTCCTCTCTATCACTTCCTTTATCTGTACCTGGTATATATAAATATATTTAATTTCTATATCTCTCTCAAATAAAGTCTAATATAATACCTTGTACAATGTCCAGATTTCATATATTTTTCTTGAATAAAATAACTTTCAATGTGACTTTTACTGAGTCACGCTTGAGACTGATGAAATAATTCAGATGGGGCCTCAAAGGTCCATAGAGTCCCAAAGCAAAACTCTTTAGTAAAACTTTAGTTTAGTCATGTACTTTCATCATGTATATCAAGTTTGCTTGCAATCTCTCCTAGCAAGGAGTTGTGAAGAAATCAATAGACTTCTGTAACCACTCTTGGAGATTAAGAGAATAACCCTTAGAGCCTAGTACTTCAGTACTTCCCTACCACTATACGTACATACATACATCATGACAAAGACATTTATTTCCATTATTTTTTAAATTAAAATCCTAAAATTTTCCCCCACTTTGTGTCTATAGAAGTCTGTTTTGTTGAAGCTATAACTCTGCTCTCTCCTTGTACCAGCTTCACATAATTTTAAGGAATAAATAAAATTTGGGTCTGAGGTCCAAGGAGGCATGGGTTATGAAACCTACCTATTTTTTCTGCATCTCCTTGAAAAGAAGTCTTGAAAGAGCTGATTCAATCATGGTCTTCTCCTTAAAGCATCAGTACCTTCCCTCTGACCCAAAACTTTAGTTTTTAAAAACTTAATTTTTCTTTTGACAAATTGGAGGGCTTACATCATTCCTGATATCAAAGCTGTGGAGATGAAGTATGTAGTTCAGGGGCCTGGATAGTTAATTATGATCCTGTCCAGTAAAGACATGATGTTGTCAATGTTTGAGTCTGCAGAAGTCCCATTGCTATGCAAGAAAAACTAATCTGTGGTCACAGAATGAACTGCTGAATTTGGCTGGCCACCTTGTGAATGCATTTAATCACCAGACTGCAAAATAGGAAAACCGTTGATCTTGGATCCGTAGTTTCACTTTCATGAGCGAGGAATGAAGAATATTTGAAGTTAGGAAGAGCCTTCCTCCCCAACTTTATTTCTCACTGACAGCAAAGTGCCAAGATATTTCCACCTCTCTTTGAGTACAGTGCAGTCCACAAATGAAAAATGAAGAGTATGCTTGAGTCAAGCATGACTGAAGTATTAATAGTTCCACTGAATTTGTGAAACAGCCACTACTTAAGAAGTCCAGCTGATGAGTGTGATTCCTTAGGGATTCAGTCAGCAGAGTTGTGGGAGTGCCTCAGAAAACAAAACAAGGCAATCGTTTCATCTACACCAGGGAGGATACTTCATATAATCATGAGAACAGGAAACACATTGGCCTGAGGTCCACATTATACCAACTGGTTTAGAGTGCCATCTCAACTGATTCTGCACCAGTCAGTTTTTTGCTCTCCTGCCTCCAAGTTCTGTCTCTTTCTCTGCAGGATTAGTCAGGTTGACTTTTCCGGTTCTGTAGTTTTTTTAATTTTTTTTTTTGAACCAGAACCAGGAATTTCTTACTGAGAGATAAGAGAGATAATTTCACCGTAATGTTGTTCTTTTTTTTTTTTTTCTTTTTTGATTTCTAAGAATTTCATACACATCAAATGTGACTGAAATGTGAGGTTTGCTCATGTTTTACTGGTGGTGTTTGTTCAGAGGTGGAAGCATGGAGGAAGAAGGGCCTGGAATCCACAGCACGCTGAAAGAAGATCTATTCATTTACCTGTTGTTTAGTTGCTAAGTCACATCCAACTCTTTTGATCCCACGGACTGTAGCCCACCAGGTTCCTCTGTCCATGGGATTTTCCAGGACAGAAGACTGGAGTGGGTTGCCACTTCCTTCTCCAGGGAATCATCCCAACCCAGGGATCAAACCCAAGTCTCCTGAGCAAGAGGCAGCTCCTGCATTGCAGGCAGAGTCTTTACCGCTGAGCCACAGGGGAAGACCAGTTCATTTGTCTGACTTCTCCCTAATCTGTACTCTTCTCCCAGAGCGGGATATATATTCCCACTTGCCACTGTATTCCCAGTGTCTTCCTTAGTGTCTGGTATACCAGTGAATGTTACTAAAAAAAATAAACAGAAGAGGAAGACAAGTGACAGCCTTTGAGATGTTTTGTAGAACATAAAATACCTAAAAGGGTCGTGAATCCCACCTACTGGTTTCTTAAGAGTGGACATTTGGGGTGGACCTGGGAGTGATCTTCTCGGTGTTAACCGTAACAGCAGAGTCCAGAGTCAGGACCAACAAGAGTTTGTTCATGAAGAAAGATTTGTTTCAAGGATCTAAGGCTTTTTAAAACTATCATCAAGGCTTATATAGCAGCTACATCTGCGAATGTGAATGAAGAGGAAGCCAGCGTGAGAATGTGATTTTTATCCCTCATTTCAAGTACACGGATTAGGTGGTGCTTTTCTAGTACTACAGGCTCATTTGTCCTGTGTAACTTTCTCCAACTTTCTCTCCAGTTGGGAAGAAATAACTCCTTGATGTTAGGATAGCACTTCACACATCTCTTAGTACTGCTACCCTTAAAACACATTTCACTTGCAATAAATCAAGATCCTGGCTGGAAAGGGAAATGGAAAGGAAACTAAGTGTTAATTGAGTCATTGTTCCATCAGATACAATACTCAATTTTTAAAATATTCTGTGACTCATTTCTTTAACAGCTTTATTTTATTTATGTGTTTATTTTCAGCCGTGCTGGGTCATCACTGCTGCACAGGCTTTTCTCTAGTTGTGGAGGTGGGGGGCTCCTCTCCAGTTGCAGTGTGTGGGCCTCTTGTTGCGGGGGCTGCTCCTGTTATGGAGTGTGGGCTCTGGGGTGCGCAGACTTCAGTGGTGGCAGCCTGTGGGCTCAGTAGTTGTGACTCTCAAGCTCTAGAGCACAGGCTCACTAGTCCTGGCACGTGGCCATACGTGGCTCTGCGGCATGTGGGGTAGTTCTGGATGAGGGATCAAACCTGTGTCTCCTGCAGTGGCAGGCAGATTCTTTACCACTGAGCCACCAGGGAAGCCCTGTACTTTGTTTTAATCACTTAATTGTACAGGTACTATTTGCCTGTTTTTCAGATGAAAAACTAAACAGAGATGAACAGAACCTAACCAGGAATCAGTGGTGTTTCCAAGATCCCTAAACTTTACTGACAGCTGTACCTATTTTTTCTTCATAGTTCATGTATCTCAGGAAACTTAATGTGAGGTGCCCTCCTTTTTACTCACTGACACTCAAGAACGCTTTTCCACCTGTTTTTTCCCCAAAATACAAGCTCTCAAATGTCAATTAATAAATGTGAAAAGGATGATGAACTTAGAAAAATTTACAACAGGACTGACAATTTCAGATAAGTCATCAGATGATGCGAAAACTAGTGGACAAGCATTTCCATTTCTGCTTAGGATGTAGGAAGTGGCAAGCAAACGTCAGTACTGCCTTAACAATAAGAAAAAGTTAGGTAATTTACAAAATCATAAATTTTCTTGAAACTGTTAGGTAGTTAGAATAGGAAAAAGGAGTCCAAAATGGCTGTGGCTAAAAGACAAAGAAGGGGAAAACCCACAGAAATAGAACAGAGGAAGGTCCAAGGATGGGAGTGAGGACCTCAGGTAAAACAAACAGCCCTCCTGGCTAGCCCAGTCTACATAGGGCAGGCTCGTGGGGAGGAGAAAAACATAAAAACAGGAGCCAAAATTGAACCGGAGGCCTCTTTTCTCTTTGCACCTTATGGGTTGACCTTCCCTCACGCCTCGAGGATACATTTTCCTTTGTTTTCTAAATAAAACTGAGCTGCAACCCGGAGCTGTAACACTGGCCTATTCGAGGAAATTACATGGGGCTCTAACAATGGTCTGGCCATTGCTTCAAATTTTTCTTGTGATGAGACAGAACTGAGGAAATTACAAACTCCCCCCAGAGTTGAGACTTCAAGGCAAAGCAACTGAATTTCAACGAATGGCATACACCTCTGAGAAGAGATGAGACTAAGGAACTATTTTATCTTTGACAGAACAGTAGAGGACAGTTTTGCTGTCATCAAAGCAGTTGAAGAGGAAATCAGCTACCAAATGCTGAAAATCAGTGTGTAGGATAGCCTATCAGTTTAAAATGACTGCAAGAACCTGGCCTGTGGAATGGAACGTGTGTGTTAGCATGAACTCCCCCTGTGTCCAGGCCACCAGAAGTGTTCCTGTGTAAGACCGGGTGCAGGGCTGAAAACAGCAGAGACTCCCCCTCAGTGAAACTAGTGCGCAGGTGATTGATTAGTGATTGGTTGTCATTGGGACAAAGTTGCAAATTACCTCTCACTTGGCTGGAAACGTGTCTCATATAAAACACAATTCTTAAGCCAACTGGGGGAGGGGTAGTGCCCTCTCCAACATGAAGGGCCCAGAGAAAGGTCCTCTATTTATGTGAAAGTGATGATGTGAAAACTATCTATTCCCAAGGAAAAATAGGAAACTCTCCCAGTCCTGGGACCTAGGGGGTAAAAAATCCTCTTCTCCTGGGAGAAGTGTAGCATTAAAAGACCTCTGCCTTTGGGAAAGGTGAAAGAAAAGCTCCTGGACCCTGGTTGCTGGACTGACACAGCAGAGTTCAGTTACTACTGGGAGATGGTTAGGAAACTCTTTCCTGCCCAAGACCTGACACTGAGAGGAAAAACAAAAAACATCTTGGAAAGGAGCAGGAATGCAGAAAAATTATGACTCTAAGGCCAGACATATGGGCCCTGCCTAAGATGGAGGCATGAATTTTATTTATGATAATTAACTGCAGTAATGACATTCCACGTTATGATTCTTTCCTAATCACTTAATTCACATGATGTCCATATTGCCAAGTTGAAAGCCTTGATTGTGATTTTCAGAATCCATTAGACATGCAGAAGTTACATCCAGCATCTGTAATCACACTGACCCACCCTCAATCATCTTATTTACATTCCACTCTACCCTACATGTGGAGAAGGAAATGACAACTCACTCCAGTATTCTTGCCTGGAGAATCCTATGGACAGAGGAGTCTGGAGAGCTACAGTCCATGGGGTCACAAGAGTCAGACATCACTGAGTGACTAAACCACCACCTACTCTATATGGACTTCCTCCTGGTGGCTCAGTGGTAAAGAATCCTCCTGCAATGCAGGAGACGATCCCTAGGTTGGAAAGATCCCCTGGAGGAGGGCATGGCAATCCACTCCAGTATTCTTGCCTGGAGAATCCCATGGACGGAGGAGCCTGGTGGGCTACAGCCCATAGAGTTGCAAAGAATTGGACATGACTGAAGTGACTTAGCACGCATGCTTGCCCTACACTATGTAACTCAAGTTCTAATAAGCCTTCTAGACATCAAACATCACATCTTCCATGAAGAAGTCTTTCCTAGCACTCTAGGCTGAATTAATTTTCCCATCTATTCTAGAAAATAAGACTGTTTATCACAGTTCACGAAAAACGTCATTAATTTTGCAAAGCTAAGGCTAATCCCAAGCCTATACATTTATAAGCTTTAGTGTTCAAATACTACCCACCACAAAAACACTTACCTGACTCTTGTAAAATTCTCATCCCCATTGAACTCATTTGGAACCACACATAAGCTAAGAAATAAAGAAGACAAGATATATTTATCTTAGTGTTTTCACTTTGATTTCTTTGGGATCATACAGTAAGCTGGGCATCCTTTTGTGTCTGGTTTTTGCTATTCTAGACAAACTGAAATTACTTTGTCCAAATAAATAATGCTGTCAACTTATAAAATAAGAGTATATATTTTTTTATACTGGTTGGACATTGATAGCCCTAGCCAGAAAACTGCCTACTGCAGCATGACAACAAGGCGTATGGAAACAAAAAGTCTAATAACAGATCGCTTAGAACAAATAGACTTGGAACAAAAGCAAAGGTTTTTGGCTCAGAGTGCTGGGTATTTTACTTAGACCAATGTTTCACAAACTCTGTCTGTGTTTCTCAAGCTGATAATAAGTTTCCCCTGAAATGAATAATTTCCTAGTGAAACACATTGGGGAAATGATGCACAGTGTGATTCACAACACACATGGAGCACTTAAAGTTTTTGAGAAGTCCTACGGAAAAGAAATCTATTATACTTAAACAGCTATTTAGATATCTCTCAGGTCACTAACATTTTCAGATCAGTTTGGGAGATTTTGACTTTGACTATTATCACAACTCTTTCAAGGCACGTTCTCCTTTTGTTACTCAATATTGTGTCTGTTTGATTGCATAGTACTGAATCCACTGTAGCTAATGCAAAGAGAAAGAAATTTACTAACTTGTATTAAATGACCTAGAAAAATCTGGGGATAAATAATGTAACAGAGTTTAGTCTGAACTGCTATCAATGACCCCCAAAGCTTCAGCATAGAACTGTACTTCAGGACTTCCCTGGTTGTCCAGTGATTAGGGCTCTGTGCTTCCACTGAAGGGGGTGAGGGTTCAACCCCTGGTTAGGGAACTAAAATCCCACACACCACCAAGGTGCCCCCAAAAAATTTTTTAAAAAAGCCCATAAATCTACAGGTGCTGCTATTACCATTGTAGTCAAGAATCTTCCTGTTAAATCAAGATGCTGCTGCTAGAGTCAGATCTATAAACTCTATTCTGCTGTAAGTCACATCAGCAGAACATATCCATCACACCTGGCCCTTCTCTCTGTTTTATTGTGTGTGTGTGTGTGCGTGTTCAGTTGCTCAGTCAGATCCGACTCTTTGTGACCCTATGGACTGTAGCCTACCAGGTTCCTCTGTTCATGGGATTTTCCAGGCAAGAATACTGGAGTGGATTGCCACTTCCTGCTCCAGGGGATCTTCCAGACTCGGAGATTGAACCTGTGTCTCTTGCATCTCCTGCATTGGCAGGCAGATTCTTTTCCACTGAACCATCAGGGAAGACCCTTCATTATATTAACCCAGTTTAAATTCAGGTTTCAAGCTTGTGCATCTGGTTTGTAAAACATACGCATATGCAGAATCTTAGTGTCAAGGGAATATGGAAAAAGTGATTTTTCAGTTTTCCGGCCTCAACAATACTAGAAAGTGATTGAAGTAGATACAGAGATCATCAATCCACAGTATCCTATACACCATTGCTATTTTCTCCCAGCACACATGACATTGCAAAGTAATGAGGTTTCTGATGATGCTATGAGATGAAACAATAATTTTAAAAATTTAAGAGTTAATTTTATAAAGGAAGGAACTGCTATTGTTACAAGTCTCTAGTTCCTTGGTTGTCTGCCACATTTCTCTGCTGAAAATTATACCCTTGTCCTTTGTACGTAATTTACCATGCAGGGGAACTGTGTGTCTATGTAAATATTGTATTTTTCCTCAAACTGTACCTGCTAGCTTTAGGATTTAGTGATGCACTTTGCCCAAATCAATTATTATTATGATGCTTGACAAGTTGTAATTTTTAATTCCATCATTCCTTATATATTTGTTTGGCAGCTTTCTACTGTAAGGAAGAACTTTTGTTATCCCCTTATATATTTACCTATTTTGTTTATATCAGAGAAGACTCACAGATTCTTTATTCAAGCGTTATAATCCTTTGCTGTCATTGTTTTGATGTTTCAGTTTTTCCTGATTTGGCCAGGAGGAACCACTTAAAGCTGACCCCTGTGCCCTTTTGACATGACTGATCATTATTTGGTGGCTCAGTGGTAAAGAATCCATAGTCAGTGCATGAGACACAGGAGATGTGGGTTGAATCCCTGGGTTAGTAAAATCCTTTGGAGGAGAATATAGCAACCCCCTCCAATATTCTTGCCTGGGGTAATCCCATAGACAGAGAAGCTAGGTGGACTAGTCCATGGGGTTGCAAAGAGCTGACCTGACTTCGTGACAGAGTGCATGCGCACACACATACACACACACACACACACACACACACACGCACACATACACATCTTTCTTTAGCAACCTTACTTTCTGTTACCACTAGATGTTCTAGGAACATCTTTTCTCTTCCTTTGTTGGATTCTACAGCTAGTTATTTCTCCCTTGAGCGCTTGTTCCTCCATTTAGCGAAGTATGGTGTTTGGATACCAAGATGTAGGCTATCGTTTTTAATCTTAAAAATAATGCCTATAAACTAGCAGATGACATGAAAACAAATTGATATTACATTGTTCCTGAAGCATAACAGGTCCTCAATAAAAATCTATTGAATGAATAGAGAACAACTTTTAAAGTAGATTTTTAATAAGTAATTTGAGTTTGACAATTTCATCCATTATTTCTGCTCTCCTTAAGTCATTTTGCAACTGTTGATGGGACAAGTTTAATTCTCCTGAATTTTATATCTAGATCTATCACTCATCTATTCAAATACACTATCTTGCTAAGTCACTTCAGTCATGTCCAACTCTGTGCTACCCCATAGAGGGCAGCCCACCAATCTCCCCCATCCCTGGGATTCTCCAGGCAAGAACACTGGAGTGGGTTGCCATTTCCTTCTCCAGTGCATGAAAGTGAAAAGTGAAAGTGAAGTTGCTCAGTTGTGTCCGACCCTCAGTGACCCCATGGATTGCAGCCTACCAGGCCCCTCCATCCATGGGATTTTCCAGGCAGGAGTATTGGAGTGGGGTGCCATTGCCTTCTCCGATTCAAATACAATACACTATATTCTGTATTTAATCTAAACCTCTTGTTCTGATGATAAGGCCTGAGACTCTAGGTCATGTGTAAGCATCCGTGCATCTATTTCCTCTGTTAATCATGTTCCAGTGAAAATTTGCCAACAACCAAGGATGTGGCTCTCTGTCTCTCTTTCTTTCATATACTGTACCAACGCTTGAAAACTTACCTACCCTACCAAACAAATGTTACTCATTCATGAAGTTTTCCCTGATTTCCCTTGCTTCAGGTGATTTATACTTTTTTCAGATTCATCAAATTCTGATTGATTTATCTGAATTGTCTCATCTCTCACAATCATTTTATCTCAGAAGCATACTAAGTAGATTTGTCTGGGGAAGGATGTGGCAACCCACTCCAGTATTCTTGCCTGGAGAATTCCATGGACACAGGAGCCTGGTGGGCTATGGTCCATAGTGTTGCAGAGAGTCAGACAATTCATTAAACTAATGTCCTTGTGATGTAAAAAAGATATATATATATATATATATACACGTATATATACATATATATATACATACACACACATTTATATGTATACACATCAGTATGTATACATCACTGTACTTCACCTGCTTTGTGATTTAAAAATAGCCATAGCTATAATGTTTGCCATGATTTAGGTAGCACATAGTTTTCTAAGCATCATTGTTTCCAAAATATTAGATTTGTTTTAGAAAGAATGCATTTGTAAAAATGTACCCTTTGTATGAAAGGATGAAGCCTGTTAAACTATGTACAAAATATTATGAAAAGTTATGTATTGCTAGATACAATGTTAAATGAGATTAGCCAATTCAAGTAATTTTTGTTAGAAGAATGCTTGTATCTCTAAAAGAATCCTTGAGTATTTCCAGAATTTGTCTTGATTATAGTAAAGGTGAAATACAATGATTAAAAGAAGGCAAATACTGTAATACAATGCTTTATCATCATTTTAAAGCCAAAAAAGCCTTTTACAGGAATACTGAATAGAGGCCAAATACAGCGAATATATTTATAGCTCCATTCTTAGCAGGTTGAATTGGAAGTGCAGAAAGCTTCCTTAGGAGGATCCCCTTCCACTTCCTTTGCATTTACACACAGACACAGACACACACACACACACACACACACTCCCCTGAAGCTCAAGGAAACTGCACTGCCCCATCTGAGACAGATTGAAAACATCTGTGCACTAGAAGGAATCATAAACAGGGCATCGGGAGACATGGATAAATAACAGTCTTTTTACCAGGACATTCATGATCTTAATTTTTAAAAGTTCTCCAAGTGATTCCAATATTTAGCTAGACTTAGGATCACTGGCCTCTTGTTGAAAGTGAAAGAGGAGAGTGAAAAAACTGGCTTAAAGCTCAACATTCAGAAAATGAAGATCATGGCATCTGGTCCTATCACTTCATGGCAAATAGATGGGGAAACAGTGGAAACAGTGGCAGATATTTTGGGCTCCAAAATCACTGCAGATGGTGACTGCAGCCATGAAATAAAAAGACGCTTACTCCTTGGAAGAAAAGTTATGACCAACCTAGACAGCATATTCAAAAGCAGAGACATTACTTTGCCAACAAAGGTCCATCTAGTCAAGGCTATGGTTTCTCCAGTGGTCATGTATGGATGTGAGAGTTGGACTGTGAAGACAGCTGAGTGCTGAAGAATTGATGCTTTTGAACTGTGGTGTTGGAGAAGACTCTTGAGAGTCCCTTAGACTGCAAGGAGATCCAACTAGTCCATCCTAAAGGAAATCAGTCCTGAATATTCATTGAAAAGACTGACTGATGTTGAAGCTGAAGCTCCAATACTTTGGCCACCTGATGCGAAGAGCTGACTCATTTGAAAAGACCCTGATGCTGGGAAAGATTGAGGGCAGGAGGAGAAGGGGACGACAGAGAATGAGATGGTTGGATGGTATCATCCACTCAATGGACATGAGATTGAGCAAACTCCAGGAGTTGGTGATGGACAGGGAGGCCTGGTGTGCTGCAATTCATGGGGTCACAAAGAGTCGGACATGACTGAGTGACTGAACTGAACTGAACTGAGGATCACTGGATACATGTCCTTAAGGTCTCCTTAAATTGTATGGCTCTATTATTTTTTTCCCCAAATCTTTCATTTTTCTTTTTTCTTCCTCTTTAGCTTCTTTCTTACTCTTCTCCCCACTTTACTTCTTTTTTCTTCTCTTTCCTTTTTCTTCCTTTGCCTTCCTGAATAATTGAGGCCAGAAATCATGACATGGAGCCAATAGTAGGAAGAAGGCCACTATGGCACAAAGTGGGGAGACAGAACTTGGGGTCGGGGTGGGGGCAAGGAGGGCATCTTTATGGGGGCATGCTACAGTGATGATACCAGAACCGAAGAGTGGGGGGACATGGTCCCGCACAGGGTGCTGAAGCCAGAGCAGGGTGAAGAGGGTGTCTGCATGCTGGGGATTGGAACCAACAGTTCTCAGGTCAACCTGGGAACCCAGCCCCCTGCACACCCTCCTTGCCAAGTAGGTGCCTGATTCCTGTCACTGTGCCACACAGCACAAGGTGTGTGGTCCACGCGGAATGAGGACTCCTTGGAGAAATAGCTGTTTCCAGGTCTGAGGGCGGGAAAGTACAAAACGATGCTGGAACAAATATCCTGTTCTGAGAGAAAGAAAGAAGTGCTCAAGGAGTGATGGAGACGTGTCAAAATGATGCGGAAGCCAGCTAAAATGGGCTCCCACAGGCCAAATGTGGGACAGTGTGAGCATCAGAATAAAAAAATAACAGTGATGGATGAAAACCCATTGAATGAAATAGGAAACTATGAGTGTAGTGTAACCCTGATAGTTATGTTTTTTTTTCTTCTCTTTTTTGTGGTCCACATACCTGACTAAAGCTTTAATTTCTGAGATATCTTTTCCAAGAGGTGTTCCCTTCAATGGGTACAATAAATGTTAATTGAATGTGAAAGATTTCCTTTTAGTGCATATTGTTTTATTTTACTGTTTTGTAAAATATAGGATTGCTAATGCTTTGCCAAGTTCTTTCCATGTGTTTCATTTCTCCTTAAAAACTTCTACTGTATTTTAGATATTTCATGATATAAACATTTGTTCCTTCAATTTTGGTCAGCTTAATGCTGATTTTCTGCTCTACAATTATTTTTTTCCTATGTAAAATCTGAGTCATCAGTATGCCTTATCTGTAAACCGTTTGTTTTGGGAAACAGGTATTGTTGAGTTGGAGGCCATTACGTCAAGTGAGGTCAAAGCAGAGGTATATATTCATCAACACAGCTCTCTTTTCTCAGATTCCCCTTCACTGGGGACCTGTGGGTTGGATTACCATCTAGGAACTTGACAAATGACCTAAACCCATAAACGGTTTCTGTGTCTCTATTCCACTGGTATTCCTGGTAGTAAACCATTATTTTTATATCTCACGAGGTGCTACTCAAGGACAACTATTGCTATGTTCCTTTTCAAAACTGAGTGAATCGTTCTGGGCTAGCAGAGAAGATGGAAGATTCCTAACAAATAACACTGGGGCTTCCCAGGTGATGCCAGTGGTAAAGAATCCACCTGCCAGTGCAGGAGAGGCTGGTCCCATCCCTGGGTTGGGACCATCCTTTGGAGAAGGAAATGGTAACCCATTCCAGTATTCTTGTCTTGAAAGTCCCATGGACAGAGTAGCCTGGTGAGCTACAGTCAAAGAGTTGTATATGACTGAGGACTGAGCACACAGCACAGTGCAACAAATAACGTATCCCATGTCAGACTCGTTACTTATTATTCTCAGATGACGTCTACTATTCAGGGTGGGCTGTAACTCCCATCCCACTCTCCTGCTTTCTCTGTATCCTTAGTAGATCCTGATTTTCTAGGACCACCCACTCAGAGCTCAACTGGTAGGAATAGTAACGGCATTTAATAGAATACTCGTGGTAATGTAATTCTATCCTGATAAATTCAGTCAAACAAATTTCTGGAATGTCTATTATAAATGAGGCACTCTGGTGGATTATAAAGATGAAAAAGACATGATCACTTTCTAAACACAACTGAACGCCTTATCACTTTTTGCATCCCCTATCCTTAGCCCAGTAACTAGCAGGGTGCTCAATAAATGTTTTTTTTTTAATTAATTAAACAAAAAGCACACTGAAAAATAGCAAGAAGCAGAGCTCTTTTATAAATGTGTCCCTCAAGAAATGAGGAAAATTTTTTTTTATAAATCTTTTAAATAAAATGCAACAAAAATGTCAAAATACAAAAACAAGTCAAATAATTTTTTCATTTAAATGCTTCACTGAGAACATACTTATCAGTGTTTAAATATCATGTACATTGCTTGCAGTTCTCTGCTGAAGGTAGGTTTATTTTGCACCCTTGAGCCATCTAGACACTTGAACTGGCATATCTCCTTTGGAAAGGGAAGCAGAAATTAAATCTGCCCCAAAGTCAAAGTCCACAGGCAAGACTACAGGATGCTCAAAGGTAAGTACACTTGATCTTCTGCATCCACGAGTCCCACCTCTACCAGTTCAACCAACAAAACCAACAGATGTGGTTGGTTGAATCTAGGCGGTCGGACCAACAGATACCGAGGGCCGAGTGTACCATGCCATTATTTATAAAGGACTTGAGAGCCGGATTTTGATATCCACAGGGAGGATGGAAGCATGTCCTGAAACTAATTCCCCACAGCTACCAATGGACAACCGTAATCAGATCACTTTTAATCACCTCTCCTAAAGGCTGAGTGCCAAAGAATTGATGCCGTTGAACTGTGGTGCTGGAGAAGACTCTTGAGAGGCCCTTGACAGCAAACCAGTCAATCCTAAAGGAGATCAATCCTGAATATTCATTAGAAGGACTGATGCTGAAGCTGAAGTTCCAGTATTTTGGCCACCTGATGCAAAGAGCTGACTCATTGAAAAAGACCCTGATTCTTGGCAAGATTGAAGGCAGGAGAAGGGGACGACAGAGGATGAGATGGTTGGATGGCATCATGGACTCAATGGACATGAGTTTGAGCAAACTCTGGTAGATGGTGATGGACAGGGAGGCCTGGCTGCTGCAGTTCATGGAGTTGCTAAGAGTCAGACACGACTGAGTGATTGAACAAGAAAGGCAGAAATATTGATGTTCAAACTCTGTTCATTTGGGATGGTGTCTATATTCTCTGAAGGAATCATTCAAAAGCAACTAAAGACAGTTTTTAGACAAGAAGAATTTCCCTCAGAATTTTTGAAATGTCTCTATCCCTGTTTCTCTCTAACTATCTTGTTTCATGTAGAGTGTTTAAGATGGGGAGTCTTCAAGCCCATAAACTGGAAGGTGTTCATCATGTCCACTCTGTCATACACCTCTGGTTGCTTCCTTTTGCCATTTCCTGAGAAAGACACAGCTCTCTCAACTATTTTCCAGGACAATAGAATAATTTAATTCCCTGATTCTCCCTAAATTCCTCTAAACAGATGTTCAAACTTGTAATACTAGAATAACAACTTTACAACAATCATATGTATCTTCACAAGACTCTTCAACTTCCCATAAAGCATGAATCAACTTTTACAATGGTGGGTACAATATTCATGGTTTCTCAAGGAATTGCAGCTACCTGACATTAATCAAATGCACTGGGAAGAGAGATACAGAGAAACAGTTAGCAAGATACATACATATACACACATGTGTGCTAAGTTGCTTCAGTTGGGTCCGACTCTTTGCAACCCCAGGGACTGTAGCCCACCAGGCTCCTCTGTCCATGGGATTCTCCAGGCAAGAATATTGGAGTGAATTGCCATGCCCTCCTCCAGGGGATCTTCCTGACCCAGAGATCAAACCTGCCTCTCTTATGTCTCCTGCATTGCAGGCGGGTTCTTTACCACTAGCGCCACTTGGGAAGCCCTATACACACATACCTAAATGTAAATTTATATATTTATATACAGAAATGGAGTGAGATCAAGAGTGAGAGAAAGAGAAATTCCAGAATCCATATGTTCTACTTTCTGAGAGAGCAAGAGGA
Source organism: Bos mutus (assembly GCF_027580195.1). Taxonomy (NCBI): domain Eukaryota; kingdom Metazoa; phylum Chordata; class Mammalia; order Artiodactyla; family Bovidae; genus Bos; species Bos mutus. The sequence goes on along the minus strand of NC_091645.1, from coordinate 6,536,666 downwards.
ATGTTGGCTCCTTCATACAGTCTCTTTCCACATGCCCAGGATGATCATCTTATTGAACTGGAATGATTTCAAGATTTAAGAATGTCTTGCTTTGATATGGCATGGTCACTAATGTAAGCCAATTATTAGGCTGGATCATATAAACTTCATTTTTTCAGGTCAAATATGTCACATTTTAGCAATTTTCTATTGTTGCACTGTTTAGATCACCTTCTACTCATTCTGCTGATGAAGGAGGGATTTCCCTACCTTAAGTAATACGAGATAATCAAACACAGGTCACCCAACTCTGGACAAATAAGATCAACAGCTGTTTATAGTCACATGCACTCACAGCAGGGGGAGAAGGACATTATTGGCCCTGTAGGGCCACAAGGATCGCACTTGGGAGGAGAGTGAATAAGAAGGGGTGGTGGGAGGCAGGCTTTAGAGGATGAAGATAGATGCCCTTGGTTCCTGCAGGAGAATGTAACTGACTAGGTTGAAAAATTTCCCAGATTACAGGAAGCAGAGCAGCAAGGTTGAGGTAGTGTGCAGCTGCCAGGGGAACCAGCTGAGTGAGGAGAGTTTCCTGCTCGGCAGGAGGCATATCGGGTAAGCAAGGAACTCCTAGACCCTGGGGACCCTCTGAGTCACGTCAAGGCAGCGAATGAAATTGTCAGTATTATAATACTTCAACCGCACTTCAACAGGCATTCAACTGACAGAGAAAAGAGTGCTCCATTCTACTGGTGTAGAAAATTTTGTTCTGTTGTATTCATACCTCTGACAAAGAATGTTCTCAGTGTTAATTTTTCAATCTGATTTTCTGATTATGTGCTGAGACAGTTGCTGCTCGTCGTGTGTCCACTATTGGTTCTTGCCTTCTTCAGTACCAGCACAACCTCAGTTTTATTCAGCATGACCATGTCCTCAGAAAACTTGGTGTCACAATCTCCATTTTATTGCTGGTAGCCTGGCCAAGAAGATATTGTTAGGGGCTACTGGGAGGATCTTTCCAGAAAGCAGTATGTCCTTAATGTAATGTAGCATGCTTACCTAGCATACCTCTTTGGTTCTTGGCATCTTCTTTTGTTTCCTTCCTTGCGCCTAAGCGTGAAGGTGCAATACCTGGAAATGAAGAATCATGACAGTGAGAATAATGTAATGCATACGTACATGTGAAAATTTTCAGGAGTTAGTGTAGCATAATTTGAATCTTGGTTTCCACTCACAGCTATGTGAAAACATTATGAGTCTCAGTTTCCTCTCCATGTACTTTTCAAGGTCCCTGTGAAAATCTTATCAATACCGTAAAACATTGGTACATTTATTTAAAAACATTTATTGTTTCAACCCCTTAGTTCGTAAAAGTATGAAAAGCAAAATGAACACAGGAATGCCCCCTAAAGAGTTTCTAGGGAGGGAAGTCAGTATCTTAAAAGAAGTGCACTGTCCTGGGTTATAAATTATTATGAAATATAAGGTATGACAGGCCGTATGTTATTATTGGAGACAGAAGAGGCAGTCAAGAAAGTTTTGCTACTTTCCTTCATCACTAAACTTTTCAAAATAGTTATTTATTCTTGACTTCATTCTTTGCCCCCTCCCCCAGTCTCTTTCCAGTCTATTCTAATCTGTCTTTCCCGTTTCTATCTTGTCCTTCTGAAGGAGATCAGCCCTGGGATTTCTTTGGAAGGAATGATGCTAAAGCTGAAACTCCAGTACTTTGGCCACCTCCTGTGAAGAGTTGACTCATTGGAAAAGACTCTGATGCTGGGAGGGATTGGGGCCAGGAGGAGAAGGGGACGATGGAGGATGAGATGGCTGGATGGCATCACCGACTCAATGGATGTGAGTTTGAGTGAACTCCAGGAATTGGTGATGGACAGGGAGGCCTGGCATGCTGCGATTCATGGGGTCGCAAAGAGTCGGACACGACTGAGCAACTGAACTGAACTGAACCTTATCACTGCAATGAAAACAGCACTATCATACTTACCAGTAACTTCATGTCTCTATAATGAATGTACATTTTTTGGCACCTGGTTTTAATTATCTTTTTGACATCATCTGACCTGATTAAATTCCCCCTCCCTCTTGAAGGACCCCCTTCTCTTCTGTGACACCCCCCACTCTATTTTTCCTCCTGACCTCCCTGTCAGCCTGCCAGCTCATCCTTGTTTACTTTCTATCATATGTTGAAATTCCTCAGAGCCAGACCTGAAATCTCTTTCTCTTATCTTTCTATATTCTTGATGATATGATTCATCCCTTGGGGTCAATAATAGTTACGTGTCAGTAATTCCAAATTTTTATCTAAAGCCAAGATTTCTTCTTCAAGTTACAGATTCCTGACAAATCCCTGCTACCACACGACAAATTATAGTTAAAACTGGACTTGCTTTTAACTTCCCAGTATGGGAACCCTCTTTTCTTACTTGAGAAAATTAAGAGAGATAGCCCTCGTCCTGCAATAAAAGTTTGAAGTTCCATATCCTTGTTTTTCCATATTTCCCGGTAAACGGGGAGCAAATGAGGACATGTCATAGGATCCGTCAATCTGATGTATGTGTCACAGACTTTGAATGGAGAACTGGTGACATAAGGAATCAAAATTTGTGAGACATTTCCTCTGGCCGTGGTGTCAAGGGGAAAAATGGTCTAGCAGTTATGGTGGGGCTGGTGACAGGACTCAGTGTTCAGAGTTCGTAAGGTCAGGGCGCAGTCTACGGTGTCTGTGGGTGGGTTCTCAAGGACCAGTTCTATGGCATAGTTTTGGCCATTGTTGCTGAATCTGCATTCATGGACCTGGCTCTCTACCAGACTGGTGATTCTGTGAGCCACTAGATAACATTTCTTTTGCTTGCAAACTGTTTACTGAAACATAACACTGATACAGACAAGTGACCAAATTCTAAGTGGTTAGGCTTAATGAAATGAGTGCAAACTAAAAAATAATGAACATGTAATCGACACCCCCGGAAGCACCCTTTATGCCTACTTCCTTTCACAGCCTCTCTGACAAATGTAACTAGAACCCTGACTTGTGAAACCACAGATTTGAACTCTGTATGAATAGTTCCATATAATGCATGTCCTTGGCGTCTGACTTCTCTCACGTAACATTATATACTTGGGATTCACCCACATTTTTGCAGGTGGTTGTCGACTTATTCATTCTTATTGGTTTATATTTACCATCAGGTGAGAATACACAGTTTATTAATCCATTTTCCTGTATACATCCGAGTAGTTGCCAGAGAGGGACTATGTCCACCATTATTTGCAACAGTATTGTTTTGAACTTGCCTGTATTTATCTTTTGGTGAAAATAGGTAGGCAATTCAATTGGATACCTATTTATGAGTGGAATTGCTAGTCACAGGGTTTTTGAATGTTCAGTTAGACATTTCCAAACAGTTCTCTAAAGTGATTATTACAATTCACTCTTTCGTTAAAGTGTATAAGCACCCCAGTTCCTGTGTACTGTCATCAACATTTTAAGTCAACATTTACGTTTTAGCCACTTTGGTGACTAGGTAGTTTGTTGAATGAACTTATTTCAGATTTCCTTTATAAGCAATTGTCTTTGTTCTGACTGCTATAGCAAAAACACCATATGCTGGGTGGGTGGCTTAAATGAAAATCATTTATTTCTCATAGTTCTGGAGGTTAAGTCTAAGATTATGGTTTTTGCAGATCCAGTGTTTGGAAAGGGCCCACTGCCTGGCATATAGGCAGCCCCTTTCTCCCTCTATCCTCACATGGTTGAGAGAGAGGGAGCAAGGTCTCTGTGTCTTTATGAGGATGCTAATGACATAATAAGGGCTCCACCCTAATGACCCAATCGCCTCCCAAAGGCCACATCTCCAAATACCAGCATGTTGAGGATTAGAGTTTCAATAAACACATTTGGAGGGGGGATATAAACATTCAATTTTTAGCAGCAATGAAATTGAGCGTCTCTTCATGTGTATATTTTCCATTTGGATAGCCTATGATCATTTCTCTCTTGAGAGTTCTGCCTTTCCCATTAATTCGTAGGTTTTCTTGTATATTCTGCATATATTGCTTTGTTAACATATGCATGTAACTATTTGTAGGTTTTTTTATGCTTTCTGGATAAGATTCCTTTGAGATACATAATATCGTGTCTCAATCTGTGGGTTGCTTTTATCTTTTCATTCTCTTACTGATGTCTTTTTATAAAAAAGTTTTTTTAAAGAAGAAAATTTTGAAGTTATTTTGTATGTTCAGTGCTTTTTTGTCCTAATTAAGAAACAACTGAGTTCATGTAGATGTTTTTCCATATTTTCTTCCAAAGATTTTTTTCCCCAGCAAGTTATTTTCTGTATAAACCAGACAAAGCTTGCTTACTTTGCTTGCAACTAAGAATCCTGATATTTGTAATTACTAGATGTCCCAAGGTACCCCAGATCCATACAAAATAAAGCAAAATTTGTTCTACCTTCAAAAATAGGTCATTCCCTCTATTATCTGTAAAAGCATGTCAAACCAGCTGTGCAAGCCAGAAATCTAGGAATTATCCTTGATAGCTCCACCTTTCTCAGTTATAATGTTTAATCTGTCACCCTATTAACTGTCCATTGCAATGTAACAAGTTAGTAGTTTAAAACAACAATGCTGCTGCTGCTAAGTCGCTTCAGTCGTGTCCAACTCTGTGCAACCCCATAGACGGCAGCCCACCAAGCTCCTCTGTCCGTGGGATTCTCCAGGCAAGAACACTGGAGTCGGTTGCCATTTCCTCCTCCAATGCATGAAAGTGAAAAGTCAAAGAGAAGTCGCTCAGTCGTGTCCGACTCCTAGCGACCCCATGGACTGCAGCCCACCAGGCTCCTCCGTCCATGGGATTTTCCAGGCAAGAATACTGGAGTGGAGTGCCATTGCCTTCTCCATAAGACAACAATAACCTATGTTATCTCACCATTTCTGTCATTCAGTAATTCAGATGTAGCTTGGCTGGGCAATTCTGGCTTGGGAACTCTCTTAAGGATGTAGTCAGATGTCAGCTGAGACTGCACTGATCTGAATGCTTGACTGGGGCAGAAAAATCTACTTTGAAATTGGTTCATTCACATGGTTTGCAAGTTGGTCCTAGCTGTTGATGTGAAGCCCCACTCTTCTCCATATAGACTTCAAAGGGCTGCTTGAGTGTACTCATGACACAGTTGCTAGCTTTCCCCAGAAAGAGTGCTCTAAGACGCCAAGGCAGAAGTCGCAATGCCTTTTATGATCTAACCTCAGTAGTCATACATTGTCATTTTTGTAACATTCTGTTGGTCATGCTGGCCAATCCGCCTCAATATGGAAGTAGCTTATAGAAGCGCGCGACTATCAGGAGGTGAGGTTCACTGGGAATCATTTTGGAGGTGACTCCGAGATCATTAAGTCTTCTCTAGCTTCATTTGTTGTTATTAAAGTGAAAATACAGAAAGCCTTAGTGAATATTCTGATTGTAAACGTTGTATATTCTGATGGTAAAGCATTCAAACGATACAAAAACATTTAAAGAAGTAATTACAAATCATTGGAAATTTCATCTTCTATGGCCAATTTTTTAGGTATCTCTTTATGCAAACCCTCTTAGTTTGACCTTCATAATATATCCAGGTTCATAGTACACACTTGTCTTACCCAACATGTTATAGGCATATGTCCAGTTAATAAATGTAGATTTATATTACTATTTTACTCACTTCCTAGTAATCTAGCTTAAGAATTACCAAATTTAACATTATAGGTGGTCCTTTAAGTAATTTCCAGATTACCTTCTGTTTTATACAGTACTGTATTAGGCGATATTATACACAGATCAAGTCTTCTCTCTTTTTGGTGAGAAATATCTCTCAGCTGTGCCACCACTGTGGTTCAAGAGACGGTCATTTTTCTCTTGTTTAATATACATAGCCTCTCTGGAGCCCCTCATCTAAGGGGCTGCATCTCACCAGCAACCAGAGTGATTGTTTTCAAAAGATAAATCTGAACTTTTTAGTCTTCAGTAGTTTTAGGAAAATGTCTAAAACCTCTCTGAAAGATGTACTGAGTCTTTCACGATCTGGCTCTTCCTCTGTTTGCTGTACTATTTCCTCCCTGGTCCCCTTTCACTTTCTCAGTGCCTAGACACATTCAACTTGAAAGCTTCCTCCTGAATACTGTACTCTCTACTCCCATTTCTTATTTGACTAACTCTTAATCATTCCTAAATACCCAATTTAAGTGCTATTTTCTTAAAGTTCTTTTTTCCACCTAAGTTCTCAAACTAAATTAAACCTCACTCTTAGTCTCTCTTAAAGGATATGATACTTTTCTACCATACTCTTTATTTCAGTCAACAACTCTTTGGTATTTAGGCAACTATTTACTTACCATCTCTTCTACTGAAGTACTATGAGAATAGGAATCATATTTCTTTTGCCTCCCTTAAAGAAATGCCTAACTTAGTAGAGTAAGTCAATGCATACTTTTGAATAGTTTTGAACAAGTGGATGGATGGATGAGAGTGACTTAGTATCTAAAAGGCCAAATGAGTAGGTTGGTAGATTTAGCTGGCCATATCATTTCCCAAAATGACTGGTTCCAGAATGTCTTTTATGAAATTGTCTGTGTCTGGTGAGTGGTGGAGGGGCTGGGGGATTGCACTCTGGTCAACAGGCGCAATTTGTAAAGCAACTCTCAGCAAGGTTTCACTCAGAGTGGGAGCTTAATATGTCATTGTTGTTACTGAAGGAACGCCAGTGCATGCATATAAAAGAGTGAGCACTCTGCAGACACATTTTGCCCTACATGTGTTACTGCTCATTATCATACTCTAGCTGCTGCTGATGCTACTAAGTCGCTTCAGTCGTGTCCGACTCTTAGCGACCCCATGGACTGTAGCCCACCAGGCTCCTCCGTCCATGGGATTTTCTAGGCAAGAGTACTGGAGTGGGGTGCCATTACCTTCTCCACTACTTTAGCTAGATTATATAAACATTTCTGATACTCTTGCACTTTGTTTAACTACAAAAGTCCCTAGCATTGGCGGGAGATCTCTAAATCTGAAAAGTCTCTGTTTCCTCCAGTCTTTACTTAATCAGAAGCAACCTAGATTCTATGTTAGTTTAATGCTCTATGGAATAAAAGGGCAATGAAAGAACTATTTTCAACTAGGGCCATAACTTGAACTCTTTAAAATAAATGCTTCAAGGCTTCAAAAAATGAGGGCATGAAATATTTTTAGTTGTCGTTATTCTTTATTTGAGGCCCAGTTTTTAATTCCATGGGATAACTTGATAACTTTTAGTTTCTTAGAAATACAAAAGGAACAGCAATTTCACAGCTATAAATCAACTTCCTGAAAAGCAAATTTGGAAACAAGATCTACACAAAGATGAACATTACATATAGTGCAAGGGTTTGCTATATTTATTTTTTTCAGTTTCATGTATGGTGGAAAAAAAATCTATGTAGTTGAAATATACAACATATGTTGAAGACCACTTGTTTTGCTGTGGACCCTCAATTTCTGAATCTTTTGTCACGTTTCTCTCCTGTTCATAGGCATAATTTGTCTCATGCTGAAGTTTCTCTCTATTTGCTTAAACCAGATGTGCATGGGGATTCCATGCAGTATTTAGGAAAGAGGAGTAGTTGCAGAATTTTATTTGCCTCCATCAAGCAATTTTTTGGTGGAAAATAACAAACAAGTTCAATTTCTCCCAAGAGAGAATCATTCTGCCTCACTTCCTGGGATGGAAAGCAATAAAATAGCAGTTATAAGCTAGACTCTTAATGGCAACTAAAAAATATAAATTTTTAACTTCAATTTTATTCTACTTTCTAATAATAATCCTTTGTAATTTGTGTAACATTATAAGGTTCTTATAGTATTTCCATGTTTACTGAAATATATTTTGTGCTTGCTTATACTTTCTTGTTAAAGAATTTTTGTGTTTCTTATACTTAACACGTTAGCTTTAGTCTTTTCATCATCTCCTTTTGGGATGAGGTTCCCAGAACTTTTTTGATGAAAACACATTTATTGGATCTGTACCAGGAATACTTGTGCTCAGTACATTTAAGAATTCATACACACACACACACACACAAGAAAAAAAACATGTGCTCATGATCCGAAATCCAGTATAAAGCAAGAACAAGTACCTAGACACCAATAACTCAAGAGAAATGTGGTAATATGTGAAAGGATTGATAAAATAAAAATGCCAAAAAAGTTCTGAGCAGAAAAACTATCATTTAGGATATTTGAGTATCTATTATACACTAGATACTTTGTACTTTATATACTAGGTTTGAATAGTTGACCATTTTTATGTAAAACAACTCATTTTGTATTTTTACTCACTTGCCAATGAATGAAAAAAGATCCTTAAATTTCTTGAGTTCACAAACCCAGAATAAAATAAATAAAGGGATGATTTAGAATCAAAAAGTGTGTCTCCAGCCCAGGTATTTGTTTACGGAAAAGCTTCCTAGAGGAGTGTCCTTTGAACTAAACTGAGCCTTGAAGGAAGAGTGAGTAGAATTTTGAAAAGGCAAAGAAAACAGCAGAGGAAGCCAACTGCCTGAGCACAGGTGTGGAATGGATCTCTGTAGAGGGAGTGAACTCAAGCACAAAAGTGAGCTCTTGGCGCAGAGCTGAAAGTTGATGGGGAACATGAATGCTCATGTACAACTGAGAATGAAGCCAGGAATAAGATAAGAGAGGAGACTGGGCATTAAGTGAGAAGCAAGTTAAGAAGGTGGAGGCATGAATCAGCTTTTAGGAGGAGAAATGAGAGACTAAGATGTAAAAATACATCATGTCACTATATGAACTGAGCTTGAAAAATTCCCATGTCTATTTTTTTCTTATACTGAAAAGCATTCTGGTACCTCACTTGCCTTGTGTGTCAGAGACTTAAAATGGTCACCAGTAGCTTTCTTGTCCTCATCTCCAGGACATATGATTTCTTTGTTCATTTCCCCTGGCAATTACATAAAACCAGTGCTAAAGTCCTGGCCAGTGAAGCTGGAGTGGAAGGGATAAGCAGCAAGTACATCCAAGCCTAGCTCATCAAAGCCCCCCATGTCTGATCCTAGCATTTTTACTGCATCACTGGATAAATAAAGAGAACTGGAAGACCTGCATGAGAGGCAAGAGGCAAGGATCTGGGTGCCCAAGTGACTTTATGGATCAGAGACCATCCACAGACCTACACTTCCATGTCAAGCGAGAAGCAAGTTCTATTTCGAGGTAAGTCACTAGAATTTGGGGACTATTTCTTTCAGCAGTTATTCTACCCTTGCTGAATAATCTGCAATAATCATTATCAATGACTTGGACTCTGATTGTTTACTGCTATTCCCAAGAGAATGAACAGTGTGGGAAAAATTGTTTCAACCCTGTTGAATACTACCTCAACAGGACTCACAGTATTGCCATGGAACGCTGCATTCTACTGGTTACAAACTGTTCTCATTCCTTTCATAGCCTAATTTAAAGATTCTTCTTTCTCCTTAGGATTTTCCTGCTCCTACTTCCAGCAGTGAATTGGCTGTTTTGTTTTTAGTTAAGTGCTTATTCAAGAATCATGACCATCTTTGGTTTTTTTCTTATTAATTCTTTAGGTACTAGAGATATAAGATCATTATAGATATAATACATAAAACAGCTACAATTTTAAAAGACTGATTATACCAAAAGTTGAACAAGATGTGGAAAACCCAAAACTCTCGTGTACTCTAGATAGGAATGTAAAATGGTACAATCACTTTGTAAAATAGTTTGGCAATTTTTAAAAAATTTCATCTATCGTATAATCCAGTCATTTTACTCCTGGGTAGTTATTCAAAGATCAGAGAGGAAGTCCCCAATAGTACATGGCCAAGAAGAGGTCTTCCAGTGAGGATTTTCTGTGGTTTGTGGTTGGAGCGACATGTAAACACTTTTCTCTATTTTTCCCGTGAAACCTTCAGTAAGGTCTGTGTAAGTCACTGGTTATTGTGTATCAGTTGTTTTTTTTATGAAAAGACTGTTGATGATTTGGCTACAATAGTAACATCTGTTGACCCTTTAACTTTGTTGAGGTATTCTACTGTGCACAGTCACATATATTATCTATTTCAAATCATACATTTTGAACAGTAATTATTATTACCCTTTTAGAGATTAAAAAACATATACCCCATACGAAACCCCAAATGAAACAGATAGCAACAGAAAACTTGCTAAGAATAACATACTGGAAGGTCCCAAACTTTGCCCTCCACGTTCCGATTAAAGATAGAGCTGGGACTTCCCGGGTGCTCCAGTGGCTAAGACTACTGTCTGTCCACGCATGGGTCCTGAATTCAATCTCTGGTCAGGGAGCTGGATCCCACATATCACAACTAAAGGTTCACTTGCCCCAACTAAAGGTCCTGCAGGCTGCAAGTGAGACCTGGTGCAGCCGGGTAAATGAATAAAATAAGTAAGAGGTAAAATAAATAAATAAAATAAATGCAAAGATAAGGCTGCTTATGGACTTCCTTGGCAGTCCAGTGGTTAAGACTCCATGCTGTCGATACAGGGGGCATGGATTCAGTGCGTGGCTGAGGAACTAAGATCCCGCATGGTGTGGCAAAAAACAAACAAACCAACGGAGCAACAACAGTAACAAATCAGTAAGTCTGTTTATTTTACCTCTACTTGGAATTTTGATCATGTTTTTATTTCTATTTTTGACCAGTCTCCAGTTAAGTATTAGTGAGAACCTATTGTGCACTGGGCTTGAGATTAAAAAGAAAAAAAAAAAAAAAAGGAAGAGGGGCAGAATAAGAGAGGGTCCCTACATTCAGTGTTTGAAAGAAGATGGAGACTAACAAGATATTCCCTAGATATCTACAGTGAAAGTCAAGACAGAGTCCAAAGAAACCCAGACACAGGGTCTTGATGGTGTGAGAGATGCAAGTCTTTTCAGAGGAAGTGACCCTTAGCTGAGTCTTAAAGATAGGCAGATGCAGAAGAAAGGTAGGGGAAAGGGGCACCAAGCCATTTCTGAGGGAGGGACTAGCTGGTACTAAGGCATTACCATGAGGAATCCCAGAATCATCAGAGAACAGCAGATAGTCCCGAACGGCTACAGCCTGCTGCAGGTCAGTGCATGGGCCCCGGGATGAGCCTGGGGAGCAATAGGCGATGCAATCTGCAAGGCAAGCTCCTGAGAAACTACTCTCATGCCTGGCAACCAACTGAACCCCAAACTGGACTCAATCTCCTGGACACTACCCACAGGGATTTTCCAACCATTTTCTTTTTTTCCCTCTTAGATGTATAATATGGAACTAAGGACTTTGATTTTCATTTATTTTTTAATATGGTTATACTCATTTTAAATGAGAGAACAAATGATTTAATGGGGCAGGACTTCTTATGTGGACAAAGACTGATAAAAATAACCTGATTTTGTCCACAATTGTGCAGGTTCTTTTTTTTTTTTTAGAGTTGACATTGTGATTTCTTTTTTTTTTTTCTGCCACATTGTTTTATTATTATTATTTTACTTTACAATATTGTATTGGTTTTGCCATACATCAACATGCATCCGCCATGGGTGTACACGTGTTCCCCATCCTGAACTCCCCCCCCACCTCCCTCCCCACACCATCCCTCTGGGTCATCCCAGTGCACCAGCCCCAAGCTTCCTGTATCCTGCATCGAACCTGGACTGGTGATTCATTTCTTGTATGATATTATACATATTTTAATGCCATTCTCCCAAATCATCCTCCTGCAGGTTCTTTAATGCGATCTGATCACCTTCTCCAGGGATGAGCAGGCCTTAGAGGCCCTAGAGGACCACCTCATACTAAAAATACTTAACTACTGAACTGACAAATTAAATGGCAACTTATTCATTTGTAACACAGGGATGACTCTCCATTATCCAAAATACCAGATCTGGATGTGCTGAGTAAGGGAATATCATTTAGTGAAGAACTACTCCATGTGATAGTGGGCATTTCCTTGTATTATTTCAATCACTTGTCACCACAACTCTGTGATATAGTTCTTATTTTGTCCCAGATTTATATATGAGAAACTTAAGTGACAGACATTAAATTATCTACTTTAATCCCACAGCATATAAGTTTTGGAGCTAAGATTCAAGTGCTTTGATTTCTACCCCATGCAATGAGCAGAGTGCACCCACACTGGCTGGAAAAAAAAAAAAAAGATAATTATTTAATTAACGTAATTATGATTTATTGGATATTTTCTGCATGCATGCATGCTTGCTAAGTCTCTTCAGTCATGTCCAACTCTTTGTGACCCTTTGGACTATAGCCCACCTGCCTCCTCTGTCCATGGGATTCTCTAGGCAAGAATACTGGAGAGGGTTGCTATTACCTTAAATACTTTGACATGCATTATCTTATGTAACCTTAGCAACTCTATTAAGTGAGAAACTATTTCCACTGAACAATGAGGAAACAGTTTGCTCAAAAAGTTTAAATAACTTTCTTAACCTGATTAATTGAAGGGCCGATGTTCAAACCAGGTCTCTCTGCCCACAAAGTACTTTTTGCTGCCAGACAATGTTAAGACTATCTGATGAATAAGAGTCAGAATGGAAAGAATTTGTTAGTAGATAGAACATTTCATCAGGGGTGTGGTAGAGGATAGAAAACCACTGAAGTTCTCCTAGGAGGGACTGATCATGTACCTTCATGCCATGATGCAACATACATTGAATATTTAATACTATTATTTTTCATTCTTACTAAATATTCTTACTAGTCACAAAAACTCATCACTATCTTTTTTCATGATAGAGAGTATGCATTATAATTTTCAGTCTGTATTGTCTCACCTTTTTCTGAGGATAAATTTTAGGAATTGAAAAAGAAATGAAATGTCCCAAACCTGAGGAAACACGTGATTACTTTTTGATGGCATACTTGACCAATCTTTCTTTACTAAATTGGTGGTATATCTGATTAACTTCCAGGTCAGTGAAATTAGAATTTCGCCTGCAAAATGGATGTGCATAGGCTAGTTTTACAGAAATCTTGGGACTAGATCAATAAATGTTGACAGATATTTCCTTCTAGCACCTCAACTTACAAACTTATTAAGACAGTGTTTTGTTTTGGTTTGCTTCTCTTTGTGGAAGTAAGATTTGAGTGGGCTTTCCCTGAAGTTGTGCCCTTGTGGCAAGTTTGAAGTAAACCTTGACCTTTGCTCAAAACCAAGCATCTGAGAACTTTCCGTTAACATCCCTTTGTTTCTTGAACCTGGACTCCTTGGGAAAGGGTTTGTTTCTTTCCGCTGCAGCCCAGTTACCTGGTAGGAGGTTGTGTACCAAAGAATGTGCTTTCTAAATGTCAGTTGAATAAACGAATATTTGAATAAATTCACCAACTATGAACTTTGTTTCATTTTTACATTGCTTACTTTTTAAAAGAAAATACTCAATTGAGTTTTCTCATCCATTCATTTTTATTCCTTTGGGTCGTCTTTGCCAGATCTTTCCGTTGTACCCTAGCCTGTCTGGCTTGGTATCTTCTTGACAGTCTGGGAGGACCCTGCACTTCCCCCTGAGCCACCTCTCCGCCAGATCAATTCACATCGTCTTTGAGGATGGAGTTTCCAAACCACATTCTACTATGCATGGTTTCCCCCTCCTAAACTTGAACAGGTTGTTAGGCAACGTAGAAAATATTTAAAACAAAAGAGAAGTAACAGAAGATTTAGGAAAGGTCACTACAATTAGCAAGAAGGGTGTGACTCACTAAAAAAAAAAAAAAAAAGCCACGTTTAACTGAAAAAAAGCAAACCAGAAAAATCAGATTTTTTATTTTTCAAAATCAAACAATACCAGAGCTACAAGTGATGAGAGTAGGAAAGGTAATCAGAAAAGATTATGAGGTGAAGAAATTTGCACGACTCATGGAGGGAGGTCTATGCCTGGCTTTCCCCAGGCTAACTGACTTTTCTGGCCATATGACCCTCATTTTTAAAATAAGGATATTAGATCAAATGATATATAAGATCCTTTCCAATTTTAACGTTTTATAGAGGGCTAGAATTTTCTAGCAGATTAAATAGGTTCTTTTTTTTGGTTGGACTGGGTCTTTCGTTGCTGTATGCGGGTTCTCTCTAGGCGTGGAGAGCAGGAGCTCCTTTGTAATCGTGCTGCGTGGGCTTATTGTGGTGGCTTCTCTTGCCGCAGGGCACAGGCTCTCGGCACGTCGGCTCCAGTACCTGCAGCACGTGAGCTCAGTCGCTGTGAAACACTGGCTTAGTTGCTCCGCCCTTCCCCCACCCCACCCGCCATGTGGAATCTTCCGGGACCAGGGGCTGAACTTGTGTCCCCTGCATTGGCAGGCAGATTCTTATCCACTGAGCCACCAGGGAATTCCTAACTGGATTCTTGTTTCAAGTCCCATATGTATATTTAGTCTCACATAATTTGATTGCTATTTGTATTTTCTTCCTTATTTTATCCACATTTATTGAGTGGCTGCCTGGTATCTGACCAGTGGGCATACAAGATGGGGAAGATATTATCACTGGCATCTACCACCTCACAGGCTGGGTGGCCACTGCTTTGTAAACAGCAACAAGGCAGTTGGAGCAGAAGCCAGGGCTGCGGAAGGGAGGCAGGGATGGAGATGGAATGGAAAGGACAAGGGCAAGAGAGAACATTTTATAATTTCCTGAGATACAAATGAGGCCACCATGTTCACAAAATACAGTAAAAGGGTTTTGATTTTTACTCTTACTCCTTCATTTTATGAGGATAGATAGTGCCTACTGTATGACCGTGGCTACTTAGAAGGTTATGAGGGATTCACTGGACTTTCCACACCGCCTGTGAAGGAGATGGTTGATTTTTGTTTTATTGATGTGGCCACTACCAAGCCTATATGTTTGTGTTAACTGCACAGTTGGCTGCTTGGAGATATCAAAGGTTGCTCAGTGATCCCTCGTGGAGCTTGATGGTGACATTCAAATTCAAATTGCAGGTGGCAATCCTAAGAATAGAAGAGCCTAGCACTGATTGGGGCCCTGCAAGTGGGCATGTGTGTGTGAAGCAGATGGGCACATGGCAACAGCTAGTGGTGTGGTTAGCAATTAACCAAAAAGCACAAGCTTCACCCCAACACTGTGACTTTTGATCTCCAGTGCCTGGCACACTGTCGTATTTAACCAAAGAAGCTATTTTTGTTGTTATTTGTTTTTATCCCCCCTTGTCATGGCATCTGGTCCCATCACTTCATGGCAGATAGATGGGGAAACAGTGGAAACAATGGCAGACTTTATTTTTCTGGGCTCCAAAAGCACTGCAGATGGTGATTGCAGCCATGAAATTAAAAGACGCTTACTCCTTGGAAGGAAAGTTATGACCAACCTAGACAGCATATTAAAAAGCAGAGACATTACATTGCTAACAAAGGTCTGTCTAGTCAAGGCTATGGTTTTCCAGTGGTCATGTATGGATGTGAGAGTTGGACTATAAAGAAAGCTGAGCACTGAAGAATTGATACTTTTGAACTGTGGTGTTGGAGAAGACTCTTGAGAGTCCTTTGGATTGCAAGGAGATCCAACGAGTCCATCCTAAAGGTGATCAGTCCTGGGTATTCATTGGAAGGACTGACTGATGTTGAAGCTGAAACTCCAATACTTTGGCCACCTGATGCGACTCATTTGGAAAGACCCTGATGCTGGGAAAGATTGAAGGTGGGAGGAGGAGATGACAGAGGATGAGATGGTTGGATGGCATCACCGACTCAATGGACATGAGTTTGGGTAAACTCTGGGAGTTGGTGATAGACAGGGAGGCCTGGTGTGCTGCAGTTTATGGGGTCACAAAGAATCGCACACAACTGAGCAACTGAACTGAACTGAACTGTTGGACAAAAGTATTTAAGTTGGTCAAATGCTAAATATTATTAGGATGATTATTAGAAACAATACTGGATTTAGAGCTGAATATAGTATGAAATGGGAGAAGGACATGGCAACCCACTCCAGTACTCTTGCCTGGAAAATCCTGTGGACCGAGGAGCCTGGTGGGCTACAGTCCATGGGGTCTCGAAGAGTTGGACATGACTGAGCGGCTTCACTTTCACTTTTCACTATCATGCATTGGAGACAGAAATGGCAACCCACTCCAGTGTTCTTGCTTAGAGAATCCCAGGGACGGAGGAGCCTGGTGGGCTGCTGTCTCTGGGGTCGTACAGGGTTGGACATGACTGAAGTGACCTAGGAGTAGCAGCAGCAGCATAGTATGAAATGGTTGGATGCCATCACTAATTCAATGGACATGAGTTTGAGCAAGCTCCAGGAGATAGTGAAAGACACGGAAGCCTGGAGTGCTGCAGTCCATGGGGTTACAAAGAATCAGACACAATTTAATGACTGAACAACAATAACAACTATATGTAATTAGGTGAAGGGGATTTTAAACTTTTTTAATTAAAATAGTACATATAGAATACAGAAATACGTTAAAAATTGATATAGAAAACTACATAAAAGCACAAACTGAACCCGCCAACCTTAAGAAACACATCATCAGCATCAAAGAAGGAGGAGCTAAGAGTTCCTCTCTAAAGCTTATTTGTAATACCAGTTGGTAGTATCTGCCCTCTAAAGTCATCTAAATTATAGACATGAATTATCTCACTTCTCCATCAGATTGTGACAAACATTAGCTAGGGAGTGGTCTTTTTCTCCTTGCGTTCATGCTCCAACAGCTCATAGTAGGTTTCTGTAGGCGTTTGTTGAGCCGTGAGTCAACTGAAAGACCCCAGAGCCCAAACATCTGTCTAATGGGGAGTCCCAGAAAAATCCCGTTTCCAGGTCACATCTCAGTTTCTGAGTTTATTTCTCAGATTGAGCTCTTTAGGTGTACTTAGAGCTCTCAGGAAAGAGGCCTTTTCTAAATTTAGTCTCTCTGGTTGAACATTAAAATATTGGAGTGGAAGAATGACGGTAGCAAAAGGGGTTAATTAGCATTTTGTGTACATTAGATAACACAGCTGCTTCCAATTCAATGGCCAACATCAGAGGTTCTGTAGAAATATGTTCCATGGAAATTCCCATTGATGTTTGCTTAACTGGGGTGTTGAGAGTTAGGTAAGCAAATTGCATCACTGGGGATAAAATGGAGACAAGCACCCACAAAGAATTTAACTCAAGTGCTTGCTGGTTGGCCAAATAGCTGTGGGGAAAATCAGGGCAGGATCAGTTTTCTGGCAAGTAGCCCCTTTATTCAGTTCCCTGTCTTTTTTTCACTGGATTATAGCGCAGATCTTGGTACATGCCTATTTCCTTTGCAGACCCTTGTCTTTAGCTTAGATATGCCTCTGATCATTTCAAATTATCCTGCCAGTGCTGTGTTGAAATGCTACTGAGCACTCACCAGAAGAGATCAGACTGTTTTATAAGATGGGGGTCTAGCAAGCCATGAAGAAAGGGTGCACTAGTCAGTCTAGAAACATCTGTAGAAGTTGCCAGATGATTTAATTAGAAGAGAATCACAGGCTGCGTGAACAACAGAAAGAGATAAAGGATTGGATGACTCATGTCTGAGCAGATGAGAGCATGAATGCTGATGGATTTGCCCTTTTTTTAAACACTGTGGTTGGATTAGGTGTTTGAAATCAACTCCTTCATGCCTTATATATTTTTAAACCCCCTTTTTTGTGTGTGTGTGGAGGGGGAGGAGATTCGTGAGTCCTACTCAAGGATCACTGTCTTTGCCTAGCAGGTTTCTGGTACCTGGATTAGAAGAATGAGAGCAAGGCCATATCTCTATGTAGGCTGATGCCATGGTGGTATGATTTCAAGGCCACCAGGAAAGCCTTCACCGACCTTTCTTTCTCCATGAAGTTTGTAATCTCACCATGAAGGATTCCTTCTTTCCTCAAAATCAATCAGCATCTCAAACTTGGTTTTAAAATGCACCTCCTGGTAAAAGGATTTTTATTAAAAGATAAAATTCTGTCTGAATCTCTCAGGGCCTGAGAAAAAGCTGTAGTGACATGTATCACTGATTCCTGAGAATGCAGCCCATCAGAGTCATCCCTGATCCCAGATTTTGAAATTCTAGCAGCAAGCAGAAACAGAAAGGCATTTGAGGTAGATGTGTGCATGTGTGCTAAGTGGCTTCAGTCATGTCTGACTCTTTGCAGTCCTATGGATTGTAACCCAGCAGACTTCTCTGTCAATGGGATTCTCCAGGCAAGAATACTGGAGTGGGTTGCCATGCCCTCCTTCAGGGGATCTTCCCAACCCAGGGATCGAACTCACATCTACTTGTCTTCTGCATTGGCAGGTGGGTTCTTTACCACTAGGGCCACCTGGGAAGCCATTTGAGGTAGATAGGAAGAAGGAAAAAGGAAGATAAGGGCTCAGAAAGTGAAGGAGATCAGATGAGTAGAGGTCAATTGGATTTAGAACTGATGATTTGACTTTTCTAAGCCTCAGTTTCTTCATCTGTAAAATAGAACCAATAACATTTTTTTGTGGAGATTCTTGGCCAGTGATCAGGGGAGACTCTCTTTCCTTTGTCAGACTAATTAATTAATTTGTTCTCTATACAAAACTGTAAAATTCAGAATCTCAGGAGATATATATCATCAAAATAATCTTTTCTGATATCTCCTGTATTTGTTTCTTGGCTCTCCCTGGTAAGAATTCTTTACTTTTTTTAAAATTTCAAAATCTTTTACTTTTTTTAAAATTTCAAAATCTAGAATTTCAAAATCTTTACTATGAAAGGATACTCATATCAGATTAGGGACTGAAGTTGGCCCAAGTTCATAGTTCATGGACATGATTTGATCAGTAATTTGAAAAGACAAGATGGTTTTGTGCTTTTGTTCTCTTTCCTTGTTATTTAAGTAGTTTGGGGGCAAAGTCTTTTTAGATATTGTACTCCAGATTGCTCCTCTAATAACAGTTGCTGCTGCTGCTGCTGCTAAGTCGCTTCAGTCGTGTCCGACTCTGTGCGACCCCATAGACGGCAGCCCAACAGGCTCCTCTGTTCATGGGATTCTCCAGGCAAGAACACTGGAGTGGGTTGCCATTTCCTTCTCCAATGCATGAAAGTGAAAAGTGAAAGTGAAGTCGCTCAGTCGTGTCAGACTCTTCTCGACCCCATGGACTGCAGCCTACCAGGCTCCTCCGTCCATGGGGTTTTCCAGGCAAGAGTACTGGAGTGGGTTGCCATTGCCTTCTCCTAATAACAGTTGAAAAAAAGCCCAAATTTTTCCTGAAAAGGGAGAGTGGTTTAATGTCAAATGTTCATCAGTCTTGGCCCTACACACCTGTAGGAACAGCTCAGGGTCATGCACATTATGTCTGCAGGCGGATGAGAAAAGTAAGCATTTCACTGTATGTAAAGTGCCTAGCAGAGAGACAACATTCAGGAGGTGTTCATGACAACCTATATACTAAACAATTTTAAGAGTTGCTTTCCTAGGTTTGGGGGGACCACTGTATTTTATGCTGCAAAATTGGTTGTCCTTCTTCAATCATTGAATAAATAAAACATAAACTGACAGGAAATTCAAATTTCAGGACACATTATATTTGTTTCTATGGGCACCCAGAACTGTTGTTACTACTGAATTATCAGTACATTGGATATTAATGTATTAACATCCAGCTTATCTGTCTAAAATAAAACAAATCAAAACTGCATGATTGGCTGACTGGAGACACGGGGATATCATACATTTTTTTTCATTACCTGTTGGCACAGAGTCTGTTCCGTGTATCGATTTAGACTTTATCTGAAGCCGTTTTTCAATCTGTACCGCTTCTTGAAGTAATGAGTTTCAGAAGCTTGCTTCCTGGTGTGTGGACTCAGCCTTCTCTTCTTCCTCCCCTTCCCTTTCCTTTGCTCTTTCCTCCTCCTCCTTTATTTTCTTCTTTTTGTAGTAAAATTAACTGTCAGGCTTAAGTTAGCATTTCCTAGAGCTGATAGACTGAAACTTCCAAATTATGTTCACCTATGAATATGATCAGATTTGGGGAGTATTTTTAAGCATTTTGGTTGTCATCATCTCCAGGCTGTTCACAAGTATTACATTTCTTATCCTTTCTGTCACGTGTGTATGCCAAGTCACTTGGGTTGTGTCTGACTCTTTGCAACCTTATAGAGTCTGTAGCCCACCAGGCTTCTCTGTCCATGGGATTCTCCAGACAAGAATACTGGAGTGGGTTGCCACTGACTTCTCCAGGGGATCTTCCTGACCCAGGGATCAAACCTGCGTCTCTTATGTCTTGTGCATTGGCAGGCGGGTTCTTTACTACTGGCGCCACCTGGGAAGCCCAGTATTGGGGATAGTCATGTGATTTACTCTTCCCAGTGAAATCTGAATGAAAGTGGCATATATGAACTTCTGAGCAGAAATTTTAAGAGCCATGCTCTATTTGCCCCATCTTTTCTCCTGTCAAAGTAATTGAAGATTAAACCCCTATCAGCCTGGGTCCCTGAGGGAATAGTATGAGCGGTGATGACCAGAATGGAAATGTACAAAGAAGAGAGGAATAAGTCAGCAGTTAAGACATAGAGATTCAGAAGTCGGTTGTTACTGCAGCATAATCTACACTACTGCAATAAAACGCAACTGCATTATAGATTCTTAATCTTATCTTCTCAGACTGAAAAGTTAGTTTCTAAAGATAGTCTTCAGGTCAATGCAAACACATGCTGTAAGTTCATTATAAAATCTTATACTCTTGGCTAGTGGAATCCTGGCTTGAATCATTTACTTTTTAAATCATAATCAGTATTACCAATCATGTACTGAACAGTAAATTAGAGACTCTTAAAGGATAAAATAAGCTATCTAACAGTCTTATTTCAGAAAGGAGAAACTTCAGATTTTCCAAAAGATAAGAAATTTATCTGGGAACATCCAGGTACTTTTCTCTTAAATTTTAACCTGGGATATTTTTCTAGGTCTTTGTACCGTGTAACCTACTCCATTCATTTATTCATTCAATTTTTTAGGTTAAAATTTAACAAGTGAATATTTGCTACTTAGTCCTAATGATTTTTACTAACCACCAGTGCTGCTTCTAAGCGTGTTAGTTTGCTGCTGCTGCTGCTGCTAAGTCACTTCAGTCGTGTCCGACTCTGCGACCCCATAGACGGCAGCCCATCAGGCTCCCCCGTCGCTGAGATTCTCCAGGCAAGAACACTGGAGTGGGTTGCCATTTCCTTCTCCAATGCATGAAAGTGAAAAGTGAAAGTGAAGTCGCTCAGTCCTGTCTGACTCTTAGCGACCCCGTGGACTGCAGCCCACCAGGCTCCTCCGTCCATGGGATTTTCCAGGCAAGAGTACTGGAGTGGGGTGCCGTTGCCTTCTCTGGTTAGTTTGCTAGGGCTGCCATAACAAAACACCACAGGCTGCATGACTTAAACAGAGACCCACTCTCTCATAGTTTTGGGGGCTGGAAGTCCTCACGCTGTCAGTGGCGTTGGCTTCTGCAGCCCCTCCCCTGGTGCACAGACGGTCGTGTTCATGTGTGTTCTCACACGGTCTTTCCCCCGTGCACACGTTTCCCTGGTGTCTCTGTGAGTGTCCAAGTTTTCTTTTCTTATGAGGACGCCAGTCAGATAGGATTATGACCCACCCTCAGAGCCTCTTTTTACCTTGTTGTAGGTTGCTAAGTCGTGTCTGGACTATGGGTTACATGTTTGCACACACATATAAAGGTGAATGCAATGTTGAACTATATTATGAGGATTATTTTCATCAATAACTCCATAAATATAAGTGTTGTGTGTGTGTTTGTGTCTGTGTGTGCACAGTTGTCTGATTCTTTGTGACCCCATGGACGGTAGCCACCAGGCTCCTCTGTCCGTGGGATTCTCCAGGCAAGAATACTGGAGTGGGCTGCCATGCCCTCCTCCAGGGGATTTTCCCAGACCAGGGATCGAATGCACATCTCCTGCACTGCAGGCAAATTCTTTACCACTGAGCCACCTACCTTAATCAGTTCTTCAAAAGTCCTGTCCCCAAATATAGTCACATTTTGAAGTACTCAGGGTAACAGCTTGAACACATCATTTGGGAAGCAGGACATAGTTCAGCTGATAACACAAAGATATGACAAATTGAAAGCATTTTACATTAAAACAAAATAAAAGAAATGATGATTAGAATCCCATCATGGTCTTCAGCAGCAGTGGTGCTCATGGAGTATGAAGTTGGTAGAGTTTGGCATAAAATATCGACTAGACTTTCTTATTATTTGTCCATCTTACCAAAGAGCTTTAATCCCAGTGCCTAGACTATATGCAGCTTGGTACAGCTGACAGCTGAGATCCTTATGCTAGTTCAGTTCAGTGCAGTCACTCAGTCATGTCTGACTCTGCGACCCCATGGACTGCAGCATGCCAGGCCTCCCTGTCCATCACCAATTCCTGGAGCTTGCTCAAACTGATGTCTATCGAGTCGGTGCTGCCATCCAACCGTCTCATCCTCTGTTGTCCCCTTCTCCTCCTGCCCTGTGCTAAGCCATCCACAAGCTATTCATTTGACCACACCTCTGAAGGGAGATTCTCCCAGTTGCCAAATCAAAGCTATTGTGTAGAATAATCTCACTCCCATGAATGATAGTCATAATAGGTTCTTTTCTCTCTCTTCTTCCCACTCCTCCCTTTCCTTTCTTTCCATAAAAACTCCTGTGAGTACACTGCCAGTTTCCATTTCCTATGCTGGGAACTGAATTTTGGTAAACTAAAACCCTGCCCTGGTCATGTCTAGGATAGCAGACAGACAAGTAATTGCATGATTGTAATATAACATAGTATGTGTGATGCTGTCGACTCTGTAAAAGCATGGGAGAGGATTTTCTAAGTCACATGTTGGGTGGGGGAAGAATCTTAAACCTTAAATTTCTACAACTTTTGCTTTTCCAAGGGTATTCCACCATTCTATCCCAGGAGGGAGATGGAGCATGTAGTACGAGGCACAACTACAAAGCCTGGAACTAATGTTCTAACTAATGAACTGGGAAATATGCTGCAAAACAAGATTGCCTCTTTAAAGTCACCCCCTGAGAGGCTTTGCACTAATTCCAAAAATGCTGTCTTTCATTAATGCATCTTGGAATTTATATTCGGTCAGACTGTGAACTCGCCTGCTGCTGCTGCTGCTAAGTCGATTCAGTCGTGTCCGACTCTGTGCGACCCCATAGACGGCAGCCCATCAGGCTCCCCCGTCCCTGGGATTCTCCAGGCAAGAATACTGGAGTGGGTTGCCATTTCCTTCTCCAATGCGTGAAAGTGAAGTCGCTCAGTCATGTCCAACTCTTAGCAACCCCATGGACTGCAGCCTACCAGGCTCCTCCATCCATGGGATTTTCCAGGCAAGAGTACTGGAGTAGGGTACCATTGCCTTCTCCTGTGAACTCGCCTAGAGCAGAACAAAGAACATATGATGCATGATTAAGGTTTATAGAACAAGTAAATTAATCCAGAGACACGGTCACATTTGAAACACCTTGACTGGTGGAGAATACTTGTTCCTGGGTGTTTTGGGTGTCTAGAGATTTAAGACAACCACATGCAACAAAATCATGATCTATGTTTGGAGTTCATGGTGAAGTATGGCTATACAGTAACAGAACTGGATTTATTGCAGACCAGCTCCAAAGAAAACCAGAATGAAAGTAAGAAGAGAAAAAGGTTTGATGAATAGTAATGTCATCCTCAAATGTGAAGAGTGCTGGGTGTAATGTAGGGGGAGAGGGCTACATAAAACCATGAGGACTGTCTCAGGAAAGCCAATTGTATTAGAAGCGTAATTTATCTTGGGAACAAAAGCACCATCCCAGGGTTACTCAGACCCTGTAGGCTCTTGAATAAGCAAAAGTAATCTAGAGCTGAATTTGGGGAGTGGGACTTGATTTCACTACACTATTCTCCAAAGGATGTGGAGTTCCTAGGAGCAAGCCAGGAGGCCTGCCTGGAAGGAGAAGTGAGCGGGAAAGAGGAGGGGACGCCATCAAGATGAAGAAACAGCAGATGACAGCCCTGTGTTCTGTGGCCAGAGGACTGAGGTGTCCTGGTTCAAATGGGTCATGGTTTCACACAGGGCTTTTGTTCCTTGTGCCTTATACTGTTGTTACAAGTATGAGAATGATACCAGCATGATTTTGTTGGTGATATTTATTTAGTTCAGTTGCTCAGTCGTGTCCGACTCTTTGCAACCCCATGGACTGCAGCACTCCAGGCTTCCCCCTGTCCATCACCAACTCCCGGAGCCTACTCAAATTCATGTCCATTGAGTTGGTGAGGCCATCCAACCATCTCATCCTGTCATCCCCTTCTCCTCCTACCTCAATCTTTCCCAGCATCAGGGTCTTTTCCAATGAGTCAGTTCTTCACATCAGGTGGCCAAAGTATTGGAATTTCAGCTTCAGCATCAGTCCTTCCAATGAATATTCAGGACTGATTTCCTTTAGGATGAACTGGTTGGATCTCCCTGCAGTCCAAGGGACTCTCAAGAGTCTTTTCCGACACCACAGTTCAAAAGCATCAGTTCTTCAGTGCTCAGCGTTCTTTACAGTCCAACTCTCACATCCATACATGACTACTGGAAAAACCATAGTTTTGACTAGATGGACCTTTGTTGGCAAAATAGTAATGTCTCTGCTTTTTAATATGCTGTCTAGGTTGGCCATAGCTTTTCTTCCAAGGAGCAAGTATCTTTTAATTTCATGGCTACAGTCCCCATCTGCAGTGATTTGGGGGCCCAAAAGGTGAAGGAAAAGATTTTATTAAGGTCAAGGAAAAGATTTGAAGTCCTATACCTGAGTCAAAGTGTAAATTGGAGGCATTATGCAAGGAAAATGAAATAATCCTTCAACAGAGCTGATTTGTGGGAGCAGGAGCTCAGAGCTAGGCATGACATTGGACACCCAAGTCTGCCAGGGATTCACGGAACAACTCTGATTGTAGCAGTAGAGTTCTGAGTAATCTTAGCTCAAGGCACAGCATTACCCCAGTTGACTTACGGGTATTGTGTAAACTATAACACTAGATGAACTTTTCTTTTTTTTTAAGAATACTTGATTTGAACAAACAGAAATATTTACTCTCCTTTTAATCCTGTTTATTTTGTACAATTTGTTTCCAAGTATCTGTGGTATGATTCAATCCTGGTAGAGGATGTGATGTCACTTGCAGAAAACATGGGACAAGCTCGACGTAAAATCTGAGCGCCTCAGTTTTGATCATAGAAAGGTGATCTTAAAGTGCTTTTCCCCCAGAAACTTCCTCTTCTTTCTTCCTTTTGCTTTATTAAGACAATTTCCCACCCAGCTACTCCCATCATTGCAAAGTTGATCACAGTGTCTGCTGATTGCTCCGATCCCGTTGTATTCTCTAGAAATGTCCATTTTAGCACATGTAAAATGTTAGACAGTATATATCATTACATACCCTTCTCTATCCCTTTAGGTAATGAGCTACTTGAGGGCAAGGGATATGTCTTATTTATACCTGTTTACTCTGAATCTATTGTTCATATCAAACATTCAGTAAATGTCTGTTGTATGAAAGGATGAATTCGTGATTAAACATATATATTCATAATAAGTAAATAAATGATATTGGTATCTATGCTCATAGAATTTATAATCTAAACATAGGAAATTTTATATAACAAACTCAAGTGAGGGATCGAATCAAACTGAAATCTTTCAATTGTCAAAAGGAGTTCTGGTGGATCTTTTCTAGAGACTGTTTTATGTTGCTTATTTTAAATATAATTCATTTCCAAGTCTTGTTCCTAACATTTCTATAAGCCATCACCATCACTATTAACTCCCATCCTCCCCCACAAAAAAAAAAAAAAAAAAAAAAAAAACAAAAAACTGTTCTCTGAGAAACAAAAGAAATAAGTGAAGTCAGTTTGCATGTTTTGATGAATTTTTAGGAGGAAAGAGTAACCTGGAAGCATTTTCTCTTGCACTCGGCTGAACCATTTTTCCATCTATATGTGAAAGTTGCTCAGTCATGTCTGACTCTTTGCGACCCCATTACTCTACAGTCCATGGAATTCTCCAGGCCAGAATACTGGAGTGGGTAGCCTTTCCCTTCTCCAGGGCATTTTCCCAGCCCAGGGATCGAACCCAGGTCTCCCGACATTGCAGGTGGGTTCCTTACTAGCTGAGCCACAAGGGAAGCCCAAGAATACTGGAGTGGGTAGCCTATCCCTTCTCCAGCAGATCTTCCCCACTCAGGAGTCGAACCAGGGTCTCCTGCATTGCAGGCGGATTCTTTACCAACTGAGCTATAAGGGAATTACCCACTACCTAAATACAACCTTGAAATGTGGTTAGGAATGAAACAAAATCCAAAGAATCAATTACATCCCCAATCAGGGTTACTGGCAACTTGTTTAGCAGCTTGTGAGAATAAAGAGGAAGTTGCTAAAAGAGAAGATGTAGTCAGTCTGTTGATCATCTGAGGGGACCATAAGATTTCTTATTGCTAGTCTTACAGAGGCTCCGTATCACTCAGAGACAAGGGACCTCCATAAAGAGGTTGAAGGTGATAACAGGAGTCCACGTATAAATCTGAACCCTGGAGATGGGTTGTTGGGAGAAAACTAGAAGCAAGAACTTGCCCTGTTCCCGGCTTCTTCTGAGACCTGTTTTGAAAGCTGGCCAGCAGGAGTCAACTATTGTTGCTTTGAGGTCGACCAGAACACAGTCAATTAATGCAGCAAAAATGGTACCTGTGGGAGGGAGATCGGGGCTCTTTTGTGGGCCCTGGATTGTTGCTGCACACAGAGGACCCTGACAAAAGGAAACGAGCTAGATTCAGCTACTTTTTTTTTTTTTTAAAGAGAATGCTTGATTTGAACAAGCAGCTCTGTAGCCTCCCTTAAATCCTTCTGCTTATTTTGTGCAGTTGGTTTCCAAGGATCTGTGGTAAAAATTTGATTCCAATGAGGGAAGTGATGTCATGTGAGCTGAAAAAGGCTTATATTAAGACATCATTTTAAGACTGAAAAAGAAATGGAGGCAGGAAGAAGGAGAGGATGTGGCTTAGTGGCAAGGAGAGAAGAGGATGTGTTAGGGGAGGGCCATGTGACATGTGAGATCCCAGGAGACAGGAGATCTGCTTGGGGAGGGAAGGGAAGGCTGTTTGTGTCGAGCAGCAGGGCGGGGAAACCACTGTGGGGAAGGGGGCAAATTACAGCTCTGGGCAGAGGACTGCTGCAGCCTACGAAACCTGAGCTGAGAGCCACGGAGACGCTGGTTTCGTTGTTGGTTTTAATAGCTGGTGCACGGCTGTGCCCATCTAAGGATGCTGTGAGGAACATCCTGTTTCTGACAAGTTCCCCCCACCCTCCAACCCCTCTAGGTTGTCACTGAGCAGCGGGCCGGGTTCCCTGTATAGCAGCTTCCCACTAGCTGTCTGTTTCACACATGCGAGTGCATGTATTTCAGGGCTACTCGTTCAGTTCCTCCTACCCTCTCCTTCCCCAGTTGTGTCCACAAGCCCATTCTCTGTGTCTGCATGCATCTCGATTCCTGCCCTGCAGACTGATTCATCAACAGCACTTGTGCAGATCCCATGTATGTACGTAGCACATGACAAGGCCCTGACAGTGTATAAAGTCCTCTAGGCGATTTTACTGTGCTGCAGGATAGCGGAAGCACCCACTCCGCCTTGTAAAACCCCTGACAGTATTTCTCTGCCTCTTCAGCTCTAATGACAATCTGCAGTGTAGTCACCTGCCGCTACATCTGCCTCCCCAAACAGTGGCTTTCTATTTTAAGGTGCTTAAGAATTTCAAGGGTATCTTGCAAAAGAATTTTTAAAAGACAGATTTTGACTTTATGAATCTGGAGTGGGACCCCCAATGTCAACATTCTGGGAGGTTCCCCCTTCTGAACACACAGAGGAGCAAGGGCTTACCCTCCACCTACCCATACATAGCCTTGTTCTTGGTTCAATTTTGGTGTCGTTTTTCAGAGTCCAGGCTGTAAGCTCAGACCACTTTGGCTTCTGTTTTGTATTTGCTATTGAGTCTGGACACATTTATTAACCTTATTATCTAGTTTCTTCACTTCTGACAAGAGAAATCAACGCTAGGGCAGTGGTCCCCAACACTTTAGGCACCAGGGACCCGTTTTGTGGAGGACAGTTTTTCCACAGACTTGAGGAGGGGATTGTTTTGGAATGATTCAAGCTCGTCACATTTGCTGTGCACTCTATTTCTGTTATTATTACATCAGCTCCACCTCAGCTCTCCAGCATTAGATCCCAGAGGCTGGGAAGCCCTGCACTAAGGAATGCCTTACGATCCAGGGGTTAGGACTCTGCACTCTTACTGCCGAGGACCAAGGTTCAACCCCTGGTCTGGGAACTAAGATGCCACAAGCCCTGTTATATGGCCAGAAAGAAAAAAAGAGAAAGAGAGAGAAAGAAACAGTAAAGCAAGCCAGCAGCTAGCTTTTTTCTGATTTCTGTGGTATAAATATATCCACTATGGCCAATTTCAAGCTAGCCATATGACATCACCGAACAAGGAGTTAGGAAGAAATGTGCACGTCCGTAAACAATGTTTCCACCACAGAGATACCATCAATGAAAGTAACCTCAAGAGAAAAGATAAGAGTGAATAGGTGAGCGATAAATAGGAATGATGAGTCTGATTATTTATTACCTCTTAGGAATAAAATTTATTTGATTATATACGTTCATTTTTTAAATAATATGTACGGTTAGCTTCTGGATTACAAAATGTGTGAACATTTAATAATAGGCCCTGTTAGTTGATATAGGCTGGCTCCAGCGCATTGCTGACTTGTGAAATAGAGGCAGTCACTGCCCTCATGAAGCGTATAGTCCAGAAGTGAATGGGCGTGGTTCCTATGAGGACACGAAGCCAAAGGAGTGATCAGTGGGGTAGGCAGAAATTTGACCCCCATAACCTTCACCATGTGGTTGTTATGACAATGAATATGTTATGATACATGGTAACAGGACTTTGTAGATCTCACTGGTTTTATAAAGCAGAAGACCAGGAATTCCCTGGTGGTCAAGTGGTTAGGACTTTTCACTTTTCCTGTCAGGGGCTCAGGTTCAATCCCTGGTCGGGGGACTAAGATCCTGCAAGTCATGGCAAGGCCGGAAAAATTTTTTAAAAATTATTAATTAGATGGCCTTTAGACAGAGAGGTTATCCTTGGTTATCCAAGTGTGTGTAATGTAATCACATGAACCCTTAAAACAGAAGAGGGAGGCAGAAGCAGAAACCACAGAGGTTCAAAGCACAGAAAAGATCTGAGGTTCTGTTGTTTGTTTGAGGAGGAGGGGAATCATGTCACAGGGAAATGGCAACCACTGTCCTCTAACCGCCAGAAGCTGAATTCTGTCAATAACCAGTAAGTCTGAAAGAGGAACCTCCCTCAGCTGCCAATGAGAACCCAGTCCTGGCCAATACTTTGATTTTAACCCAGTGAGACGTTAAGAAGAGAACCAAGCCATACCATTCCAGACATCTGACCTAGAGAAACAGTGAGGCTTGTGTAAAACTGCTACATGTGTGATAATTCATTACACATCAATACAAAAGTAATACAGTCAGTAAAGAAAGGATCAGAGTAATAGCTACTAAAGAAGAGCAGGGTGGGGAAGAATATGCCAACACTTTCAGGGATTTAGAGGTGTTTGGAATGGACAAGGGAGCTTCCCTGGTGGCTTAGTCTGTAAAGAGTTCGCCTGCAGTGCAGGAGACTGGGGTTCCATCCTTGGGTCTGGAAGATCCCCTGGAGAAGGAAATGGAATGTGTGAGGAGAAGAGAGAAGAGACTGAAAGACGAGATGAGGTGAGTCTGATCGTGAAGAGCATTTTAAGCCAGGAGACTATTTTCCAAGAGCAAAGGGAACCAGTGAACTGTTTAACAGAGCTTGCGCTTATGGAGCATGAGGAACACGGCACAGCCTGGGACCAGGCATTCAGGATCCCCGGCTTCGTCAGTCAGGGAAGCCGGCGAGCAGGAAGAGTGGCTTGAGGGTGGCGAGCCCCAGACACTGACCAACATATGCTTGCTTGTTCTTTCTCATCTCAGTTACTCACAGCACCAGCTACGTGTAGGGCACCACTCCAGGGGGCAGGGACACCCACTGCTCCGAGCTCCCAGACCTCAGCAGGGCCTTTGTTATTGCTCTTGTTTTTCCAGAAGTCATGTGGAGTAAGATAAATATAGTTTATGGATTCCCACAACTAGTTCTGCCACTTATTAAGCCCACAAGCCAGGGCAAGTCACTTAACCTTTCTGAGTTTCCCTTTTCTGATTTGTAAATAACTATTATAGCTACTTCAGCAGGCTATTGCAGGAATCAAAGACAAAGTAGATAAAAACTTTAAACCTCATGAAAGCCCTGTTCAGATGATCCACCTTCCTCTCTTTGTCTGTCTACCATCCATGTGCTCTAGTTCTTCTCATATTCTTTTTTTTTCTCTCTCTCTTTCCTTTCATTGTTTTCTTTATTAAATTAGTTCAACAAATATTTCTTGGGAGCCTATTCATTCATCTAAATGTCTGTCCATGTCTGCTTAACACACACATTCCCATCATGGAGCTTACTCTATGAACACTTAAGGATACAGAACAAAGCTCCTAATGTATTTTTAAGTGGAAAATAAAAGTGATTACAAAATATGTTCGATTGACAAGCAGGTGTTTTGGTGAATATGTGTGTGCTGCGTGAAAGGGAGCAAGAGAGAAAAAGTACAAATATATTCATAGAGCCAAACATTAGAAAATATACCTCAAAACATTAGTAGAATACCTCTAGATGCTTTCATTTGGCTTTGTTTTCCCATTTCCCCGTATTTTTCAAATTTTCTGCAAGAAATACATTTTATAAATAGTAAAGCAGCCCAACATGTTTTAAGAAAAATACAAGATGTCAAATGCTAGGAATAAGTTATACATAGGATGTTATGGGAATGGATGTTTCTGAATTAAATGTTGACTGGGTAGAATCTCTATGCTTAGCTTTGAAGGATAAAAAGCTCTTTAGGAAAGACCTTAGTGAATGGCATTCGGGAGAAGGACCCGAGGTGTGCACACACTGGAGTGGTCAGCTCTTGTCACCTGAAGTGCATCCTGGGTCACACTAGGAGATGGGAATTAGAAGCCATGCTATGAATCTTAGCTTTTATCCTCTAAGTACAGAGGCATTTAAGCAGAGGATTCATATAGTCAGACCTTCATTTCTATAGATTACAGTGGGTGGCAGTGTGGAATGCATAGTGTAAAGAGGTTAGAAGCAGACAGGAAGCATGGAAATTTGTCAGGACGCTAGCGTCCAAGTAAAAGACAATGAAGGTCTGGACCAGAACAATGTAGTGAGAATGGAGAAAAATATTTTAGGGATAGTTGAGAATTGTTTATGGCTTATTTCCCATTCTGCCTGTGTTATACTATATTGTTAAATTAGCAACACTATAACTTATTTAAGAAAGTGTACTTAGGTGCCTATATAATATGCCTGCATAATTTTCCAACTGGAAGAAAAGTATCAAAGGGCATGGGAAGGCTAAGACCCAAAGACCTTGGACGATTTCATAATTTGGCTTGGGTCTCACTTCTGCAAGCCCAAAGGAGACAGTCAGAGTTAGAAAATGCTTCCCTCCTGCTGGAAACTAAGCTGTGGGGAGACTGGAAACAGCAGAGGGCCTGAGAGACTCTGGAGGAGGACCCACCAACGTACGTGGCAGACAAGACCAGATGAGCAACTCTGGTGTCATGGGCAGTCAGAGAGCAGGCTGTGCAGTGATGTGACTTGGAAAGAGACAGGAGGGTTTTGTGTGTGTGTGTGTGTGTGTGTGTGTGTGTGAGATGTTTGGCTTTTTCTGAGTCATGTTTAGTTTTTATAACAGCAGACTTTCCAACTGGCATAAAGACAGTCAGGAGTTAAGAGAGAAAGCAAAGCACCTAAGTATGTCATGCCAGCAGGGTGCCAGCACGAGTTTGCTAGCGGTTAGGAGCAGCCTGGCTGTCCGTGCTAAGGAGGGACATGAGCACAGGGAGGAATAAATTCCTGAGCTCTTCTTTGGCTCATGTTTTTACTTTGTTGACTTAAAAAATAATCACAACCTAAAAACTGAGAGTTATGTTTTATTTGGTAGGAATTTTTAGGACTTCAAGGCCAACAGACAGCATCTCAAGTAATCCCGAGAGAATTGCTCCGAGGAACGGCGGGTGGGAAGTAAGGGGTCAGGTTATATAGAAGTGAAGTGAAGTGGTGTCTGACTCTTTGTGCCCCCATGGACTGTAGCCTAACAGGATTCTCCGTCCATGCGATTTTCCAGGCAAGAGTACTGGAGTGGGTTGCCATTTCCTCCTCCAGGGTATCTTCCTGACCCAGGGATCGAACCCAAGTCTCCCGCATTGTAGGCAAACGCTTTACCGTCTGAGCCAGAAGTTAGTAACAAAGGACTGGTAGCCTGAACATCAAGAGATTGTTGTGAATTAAAGAAACCTAGATATCTCAAGTTAAGGAGTTTAGCACTTTTTTATGTGTGAGAAGATGCAGGAGTCTGCTCCCTGAAATCATTGCTTTCATCATCTCAGCTGGGGTGAGTATCCAGTGATTTTTCACATCCTGAGTCCTTCAGGACGCCCTGCAGGGAGTGGCTGCAGCCTTGCAGCTGCCAGATCTGTGCAGGTATTCTTCTCCTTCCTGAGCGCCCTGGAGGACGGGAATCCCTGATGACTGTGACCTCCTTGCTTATTGATCTGATAACAAATACTTCATTTCTCAATCTCATCCACGTTCTGCTTTATGTTTGCACCAAGTGAGTAAATGCTTTCCTAATGAAATTTTGAGGCTTTTTCTTAACCCCCTCTTTCTAATCACATTCATGGGAAGTGTCTAAAATCCTCCAAGTAAGGCACAAATCTTCTTTCATGAAAAAGTGAATATTGATATTGAAATCCAAGATAAGTTTTAGATGCTCTCAGCCCTCTGGCTGGATGTAGGCAGGCACAAGAGAAGCCTTAATACAAGGAGTCAGGAACACAAGAAGGCTTTATCATAGAGCGCAAAGAGTTGGGTTTGGAGGTCTGGAGCCCTGACGTCAGCCCAGAGAGGGTCACAGCATCTTTCTCTGAGGGTCTCTCTGAGCTCAGCTGCTTGGGGAAGTCAAGTCTCTGGTCATATCAGAAGGGGCTGAACAACCTCAGGTAATCCCTAACGGTCTTTTCATTTGTATATTTAGATTCCGTGGACCAGGAGGACTTAAAATAACAATTATTTGCAGCTTTGCAGAAAATTAGAGAAACTTGTAAGAGTGAGCTTTCTACAACAGGATAACAGAGGATTTAAACTGAACCAGCACAGAAAGCCAGAGGTAGAACTCAGAGGAATACTTTTTTTTCCAGTGAGGTCTGTTCTGACTTTCAAAGGGATGTGTCCCCCTCTAGCCCTGTATTAAAGTAAACTTGGTGTTTGGGAGGGTGCTGTCTTTGTGTGTTGATTTCTTTTAATGAGAGTGAAAATTCTTTCTTTGGCAATAAAGGCCCAGAGCAGAGGAAATATAGTGAGGTGGCAGTGGGTGGTGGGGGTGGGGTGGCAGGTGTCCTCAGATTGGATACCAGGAAACGACCTCTCATGTGACCTCCAAGAACCTGAAGGCTTGAGGAATCACTTTTCTGAGAAATCTTGTCTAGCAAACGCCTCACCCACAGCTTCTTCTAGCCAGTAAGTCCTAAAGCTCACGGGTTAGCAGGGCAAGAGCATCTACCTTGATCTCTGCTGCCCTGGAGTCCTGCCCTCCAAAATGGCTCAGAGAAGCCAGCAATTTCCTTTTCTGGCTTTCTTTTCCCTTTTCCTATTGCATTCTAATTCACAGGCAAAAGAATTATCTGCTGTTTTAATTCTGGTTAGGCCCACAGGGACATACAATAACATTTCTCTTGCCTTTTCTTTTTTTAAAGTATTTGTTTGGACTGCACTTCTATAAGCTAGGTCTTGTTCTGGGAGGGGCTGAAATTGCCTGAGGGAGGCTGTGTGGGTGGAGTAAGAAAATCTGAATGGGATTCCTACCTTGATGAGCGGGTAAAAATTCTGTGTGTGTGTTATGTGTCTGTCTGTCTAACCCTTAGAAAAAGTTAATTATCATATTTCCAAGTACTCAGAGCAGAATGGATGATACACTGACCAATTTTAACGTTGCATTTTGATCCTCTATTTGAAATTCCCCCAGAACAACGGCTCTAGGTCCAGTTTCTACATTGCCTCTGAGGGTCCCCTGTTGTGAAATGCTAAGGGCTAGACAGACTTGAGATCCTAAGATTACTTCCACTTTCCCACCTCCCTGCATTATCATTTCCCTACCATATTATACAGTGAAAGAATGTCATCTAACTTTTTGAGAAAGACAGCTAGCTGGCAAAATATACCTCTTTCCTTCTCTGCGTTAGAGGCAGATTCTGAGACCCTTCTCTATGTCAAAATGATACCTATATTTCAAAGCATAGACAACATACATTGTGAAGCCTCCTCTAATTTTTCCAAACCCAAAACTAAATGAAACAAACTATATGTATATACATGGTTTCCATGGTGGCTCAGTGGAAAAGAATCTGCCTGTCAATTCAGGAGACAGGGTTTGATCCCTGGGTTGGGTTGGGAAAATCCCCTGGAGAAGGAAATGGCAACCCACTCCAGTATTCTTACCTGGGAAATCCTATGGACAGAAGAGCCTGGCAGGCTACAGTCCAAAGGGTGCAAAAGAATTGGACATGACTTAGCAACTAAATAAAAACAACTATATATATGTAAGGTTTCCCTTGCTTAAACTTCCAAGTGCATTTAAGGGTATACATTGGGTTTTGTTAATTTATGATGACAATTTAGTCTACGTCAGGTGCTAGGTTAAGCATTTTACATGTATTAACATTGCAGGTAAATGCAACTTTTGACTCCATCTCATATCTGAACAAAGAGATCATGTGACTTGCCCATGACCGCTGGGAAACGGTAGAGTCATTTATTTCCTGTATTGGTAGAGATAGTACTCCATCTTTTGCTAAGATTTTATGTTTTACCTACCTTTTGCTTGCAAGAATAATTGACATTTGTAAGGGGATTAACATTTTACCATTCATCAGCTCATTAATGTCAAAAATACTTTTGTGGTGTTGTTATTACTATTTTTCCCACATTTCACAGGAGGTATGTGGCAGAAATAGTATTCGGCCAGGTGATATTTCACCCTACCCCAGGCCACTGAACTCCCTTCCCTGGCCTCCTGCAAGGTCAGCTTGGTGATTTCATTGCCTTTGTAGGGCTAGAACTTTCCCTTCACCACAGCTACCAAAAGATCTAAATTATGGTACCAGGGCAGGGGTGTGGCCCATACTGGCCCAGGCTTTATCTAAGAGCTACACAAAGGAGAGAGAGCTCAGATCTTTCTCAAGTTGTCCAGGTGGTCACCTATCTGCAAGTTTTGCATCCACAGATTTGGAGAGCTGTCTTCATGGTACTATGCTATTTTATATAAGGGCCTAAAGCATACGTGAATTTTGTTATCAGTAGAGGTCCTGGAACCAGTCCCTCCCAGGGATAATGAAGGGTGAGCTCCAATAGAATGTAGAGTTTCCCTTTATATTGGAGAATTATAGGATATAAGGGGCCAGATCAATATGACCAGTGGCTTTATATGACCAGATCAATATACCCAGTGGCTTTTATCAGCTGAAATCTTCATATTGGTTTATAGAATGGGTCCTGCTCTTCTCTGAGAATAGAATGAAGATTCAGGTCCATTTGGCCAGCACATACTAAGAAAAACTAAATTGGGTTAAAGAGTCCCTTAACTGAATCCTGCATAAAGGGCATGTTACAGTTCATTTATCCTTTTAATGAGAAAATAATGAGCACTTACTATACACCAAAATATATGTGCATATTAGAGCTTTAGAAGTACAATTGACCAAGAATTTTTCCACACCTTTGGGATTTTGTCAGTCTAAATAAAGAAGTAAACTGGAACAAGTTCCAATTACCAGAAATTGAGTTTGTTTGGAAATAGCAGATGAATTGCAATTCAGAAAACATGTGCTAATTATAACTGGACTTTTCTGCAGAATATCTAGCCAGGAGACCTGAATCCACTTGCAATAAGGAAGATAAAGTTAAAAAAAAAACAAAACAGAAAACGTGCTGTAGCAAGTTACAGGTGAGTCCATGGGGATCGGGGAAGGCTGAATTTATGGGGGAAAGTGGGAAGAAGGAGAAGTCCAGCGA